>NC_136527.1:219067998-219070498 GCF_053919585.1 Euprymna scolopes
TTTTGTATTTAATTTTATTATTTATATTTAATGTCATGGTAACATTCAAAACATGTTACCATGACATCGGCTGACATATTTGTTGGCTTTCTAACTGCATGTAATTTGCCACATAACCCGTAAAGATATAAATCATTGCACATGCAAAATTTCAGCTAGATCAGACAACTGGAAGTAGGTCAGGGGCATTACTTATTGCACGCCCCTCATAGAAACGCTCCCATTCACAGAACTGTCAAACAGTATAAATGTCAATATCTCTATCGATCTCTCTGTCTATGTATTGATATATCTCCCTCTCATTGAATTACATGCTCCATATAAAAATGTCCCGGTCTCTATATATATATATATTTTTGTATTTAATTATTCTCTTAAAGCGATCCAATACGTCTTTATAATTGAAAAATGGAAAAAGATAAACCAACCTTAAGTTTTACGCTGGTCGAAAACAAATGCTTTTTTTTTTCTCATGATGTTGTCTTTTTTTCCCGCCAGCAGAGTTACAAAAATGTCTACCGTTCTTAAGTACTTTCCTGCAACTGACTGCATTTCAATTCTTAACGGTTAACTTTTTTTCTGAATTTATTTTGTTTTTTTACAAGGCTCTGTATTAAAATCTCCCTGTCTCTATATATACGCAATATATCTACAATTGTATCAGAATCGGGAATTTAGTACAGAATCGGTTATTGTATTAGAATCCGGAAAAATATGCTAGCGGCTGGACGTCTTTTTTTTTTACAAGGTGGTCACCACTTATCAAGGCCCGGAAGCCACCCAGGGATAAGGGTTATTGCGTGTACAGTACGTTAGTGTTGAGATTTGATAAAGTGTCTTATTTAAGGCGGCGGTTCATCAGGGATTTGGAGGGAAGAGGGATTGAAGGAGCTAAGACGAGCACCTGCCATGGCAGATGCTCGTCTGAACTCCAATCTCTGGTCCCCCCTCGCCAATCTTTCACGAAAAACACCCGTCTATCGTTCTTAAGTACTTTCCTGCAACTGACTGCATTTCAATTCTTAACGGTTAACTTTTTTTCTGAATTTATTTTGTTTTTTTACAAGGCTCTGTATTAAAATCTCCCTGTCTCTATATATACGCAATATATCTACAATTGTATCGGAATCGGGAATTTAGTACAGAATCGGTTATTGTATTAGAATCCGGAAAGATATGCTAGCGGCTGGACGTCTTTTTTTTTTTACAAGGTGGTCACCACTTATCAAGGCCCGGAAGCCACTCAGGGACAAGGGTTATTGCGTGTACAGTACGTTAGTGTTGAGATTTGATAAAGTGTCTTATTTAAGGCGGTGGTTCATCAGGGATTTGCAGGGAAGAGGGATTGGAGCTAAGGCGAGCACCTGCCATGGAAATAACGATAAAACAAAGACAGGCTCGCAATGTCTCTTCTGTGGGAGAGAGGTTGCAGGGAAGAGAAAAGGGCATCCCCCATTAAGCTACAAAGTCTATCTTGTACTCTGTCAAGGCAGGATAGGCTGTTTTTAGCAGCTCCTGCCCAGATGTGGCAGCAGTATTCCGTCCTTGGACGTACTTGGCTTTTGTATAGATAGGGAATTATTTATATTGCAATCTATTATATAAATCTAACGTGTTTGTTTAAATGTATGTTTTTTTTTTATTTTTAATCTTTATTTTATTACATTTTCACCCCAAACAAGGTATATTGCCACTTTGGTGTAGGGGACTACTATCAGGGGCAACAACTACTGGGGTGCTATGTAGGGATTTGGGCAGCAAGATGTCGGTTCACATTAGACTTGAACTTCTGCACGTCAGTACTGTTGGGGAAGCAGGGACCTGGAATGGAATTCCAGAGTCTAGCGGTTCTGGGGAAGAAATTACTGGAGTAAAAAGATCTTTTACATCCAGGGATCTCTACAGTGTGGGGGTGGGATTCAGCAGCCTGTCGGGTTTGTCGAGGGTGCTCACGTCGTGGGGGCACAAGTGATTGCAGTTCGTCAGAGCATTCACCACTAAAATACTTGTAGAAAAGGCAGAGGGATGCAACGTTTCGTCGATGGGACAGAGGCTGAAGCTTAGATGCCAGTTCAGGGCCTATCAGGTTTGCGACTCTCTTTTGGACCTTGTCAAGGAGCGAGAGACTAGTAGCAGATGCACCAGCCCAGATGTGACAGCAATACTCCGTACATGGGCGAATGGTGGCCTTATAGAGGTACAGGATACATTCGGGTGTTAGTAGTTTTCTAGCACGGTAGAGAGAGCCCACCTTTCTTGCAGCGGCCCTGGCAATGCTTTCAATGTAATTGTTCCAACTCATGTTTCCTGTGAACGTTAGGCCAAGGAGTTTAAAAGATGTACTCTCAGATAAAGAGTCGTTGGCCATTACTATAGGTGGTAGAGAGGGTTTCTTGTAATTATTGAATGAAATTAGTTTGGTCTTGGCAGCATTATGTATGTATGTATGTAGTTTCATATCAAGTTGTTTTCTCGTCGAGTCGTACGTTCAGTTATTTGG
>NC_136527.1:219072998-219407632 GCF_053919585.1 Euprymna scolopes
GTGTGTATATATATGTCTTGTATGTGTGTATATATATATGTATACACACGCACACATATATATATACTTGCGCAACTGCCATTGCTCAAAGGCAGCATGCATACCGCAGATTTAACCGACATAAGTCCAGTTCAAACAGTCTGAAGTATATAGAAGCTAGAAGTAACGTTAAGAAAGAAATAGCGACACCTAAGAGAATTTACTGAAACCACTAAAAAACGCATCGAAGCACAAAGACTAGGAACTCGTGACTTCTGGAAAATCTACAACAGTGTAGTAAATAATGGGCAATCAACAATTCTCCCACTAACCAACAATCACGAGGTTGTTTGCTCAGCAACCAACAAGGCTAATATGCTTGCCAGCCAGTTTGCCTAAAACTCCACACTCGACCCTTCCAACCACCCCTTGTATGACTTTCCTTTGCGGAGAGGCCACGCTAGACGATCTAAAAATCGCCGCTGCACAGGTACATGCTATCATAAAAAACCTTGACACTTCAAAAGCATGTGGACCTGATCTCATCCCAGCTGTGCTATTAAAAAAGTGCTCAGCCGAAGTAGCTCCATTTCTCTCCAAACTCTACAACAAATGCCTTAATGAATCATGCTTTCCGGGCTGTTAGAAAACTGTTTCTGTGGTACCAGTATTCAAGAATTCTGGTGAGAGAACTGACCCATCAAATTATCACCCCATTAACCTCCTCCCACTTTTCGCCAAAATATTTGAGACCATAATTAACCATGCTCTAGTCCATCACCTTACAGATGCTAAACTTCTGACTGACAAACAATATGGATTTAGACAAGCCCGTTCCACAGCAGACATCCTCACTGTAATATCTGAACGTATATACCAGTCACTGGACAAAGCGGGGGAGGGCAGAGCAGTAGCTCTAGATATATCTAAGGCTTTTGACAGGGTATGGCATGAGGCTCTCCTCAGGAAAATTAAATCATATGGTATCCCTGGTAGAATACTTAGCATAATTAAATCCTTCTTAGATAAGAGAAAAATCCAGGTTGTCCTCGACGGTCATACATCTAAACAGTGTGATATAAATGCGGGAGTGCCTCAGGGGTCTATCCTTGGACCTCTACTGTTCCTGATATTCATAAATGACTTCCCCGACAAAATTGCCTCTGAGATGGGTATATATTCTGATGACACCACACTCTATAACAGGCATGACAGGAAAACAAATGAACACATAACTAAAGAAATGGCAAAAACACTAGAGGATGACCTCCAATCAGTAGAGGAATGGAGACAAAAATGGATGGTCACATTCAATGCTGCCAAGACTAAACTGGTTTCCTTCAATAACTACAAGAAACCTTCTCTGCCACCAATAGCAATGGCCAATGACTCCCTGTCTGAGAGTATATCTTTCAAACTGCTTGGCCTAACGTTCACAAGAACCATGAGTTGGAATAATTATATTGAAAATATTGGCAGGGCCGCTGCAAAGAAGGTAGGCTCTCTACCATACTAGAAAACTACTGACACCTAAAAGTATCCTGTACCTCTATAGGGCCACTATTCGCCCATGTATGGAGTATTGTTGTCACATCTGGGCTGGTGCGTCTACTACTAGTCTCTCGCTCCTAGACAAGGTTAAAAAAAAGAGTTGCCCATCTGATAGGCCCTGAACTGGCATCTAAGCTTCAGCCTCTGTCCCATCGACAAAACGTTGCATCCCTCTGTCTGTTCTACAAGCAAGTATTTTAATGGTGAATGCTCTGACGAACTGCAGACACTTGTGTCCCCACGACGTAGACACCTTTGACAAACCCGACAGACAGCTAAATCCCACCCCCACACAGTAGAGATCCCTAGATGTTAAAGATCTTTCTACTCAAGTAGTTTCTTCCCCAGAACCGCTAGACTCTGGAATTCTATTTCAGGTCCCTGCTTCCCTAACTGTACTGACATGCAGAAGTTCAAGTGTAACGTGAACCGACATCTTGCTGCCCAAATCCCCACATAGTGCCCCAGTAGTTGCTGTCCGTGATAGTAGCCCCCTACACCACAGTGGCAATGTGCGTTGTTTGGGGTGAAAATGTAATAAAAAAAATAATATATATATATATATATATATGGTGTTTATTTAGCCATATAACGAATGTTTATATATATATATATATATATATATATAGTATATATATATATATTATTCCTTAATTGGAATTTTTTTATTTTGAGATGAGCATTTTTATGTTAATTTTATTTTTTTATTTCGGACTATTAGTCTCATCTTTATTAGTTGTTGTTTGTTTGTTTTTTTATTGGTTCACAACGTTTCGGCCAACTTCCTCTGGCCTTCGTCAGGTGGTAACCGCGACGGATAGGAACTTCGAATCTCCTAACTGCATTCTCAGCCATCACTGCCATCCGTAGTTGTCGTCGTCTCACCACATTTTTGACCAATTACCTCTGGCACGCTTTGGGTGGGATTGAAACCGCTATCTTCAGACAATGTTCATCTGGAACCGTAGAGATTCAACGTCTCTATCAACTGCGCCACGGGCCCCGAAGGTGAGACGACGACAACTACGGATGGCAGTGATGGCTGAGAATGCAGTTAGGAGATTCGAAGTTCCTATCCGTCGCGGTTACCACCTGACGAAGGCCAGAGGAAGTTGGCCGAAACGTTGTGAACCAATAAAAAAACAAACAAACAACAACTAATAAAGATGAGACTAATAGTCCGAAATAAAAAAATAAAATTAACATATATATAGTAGTTTATAAAATATATATGGCGATTAAGCTACACTGAATATCCTGCGTTTCATCAACTATAGGATTCGTCAGGCTTATGCGCGAATTCTGTGGTTGCTTCTTGTTTTTATATATGTTGAGGATTTTTAGTTAGCCAATCAGCTTTCTAGTATCCACCGCGCCCCTTCCTATCAGCCAATGGGAATGCATTTTATCGAACAAAGGATCTGTTTTAGAACTAGGTTAGTGGTTTAAGGTAGACGTTTTCCTCCTTTTTTTTATATATATAAATATACACATGTGTACACACATACATGCACACATACATACACATACATACATACATATATATATATATATATATATACATATATGTGTGATCGTTTATGTATATTCATGTTTATTTAATTTATTTATTTGTCTGTTTTCTATTGCTTTTGTTAGTTTTAAAGCTATTTTGTATCGCTATCCTAGAGTAAGTTTTATTTTGTGAAAACAGTTGTTTGCTATTTCTCGTCTACAGTTTAAAATCTATTAAACTGTTAGGCTTAGGGTTAGGGTTAGGGTTTAGGTTTAGGGTTAGGGTTAGGGTTAAGGGTTTAGGGTTAAGGGTTAGGGTTTAGGTTTAGGGTTAGGGTTTAGGGTTTAGGGTTAGGGTTTAGGTTAGGGTTTAGGGTTAGGGTTACATATGGCTTATTGCTGTTTCTTTTATACTCGTTTTCGGTTGTCTTTTGCGCATGTGTGGATTTCCATTGAAAGGAAGTCACGTCGTCCTTTTGTGCGTACGTGTGCGTGTGTGTGAGTACATGTGTGTACGTTAGCGTGTGTGTTTATACACGTGAATGCGAGTGCGTATGTTTGTGTGCGTGTATGTATGCGACAAGTAACATAGCTTGAAATGTGAATGTGTGTTTTTGTGTGAGACTAGGAAAGGCTCGCACAGATTCCATCTAATTCTGGGTTCTAGCTTTATTATGAAAGAGTGTATGCGAACGGGTATATATATATATATATATATATATATATATATATATATGTTTGTCTTGTGTGTGTGTATATCTCTCTCTCTATATATATAAAAGTGAAAGTGTCTGTGTGTGTGTCTGTGTAAATTTGAAGCCTACAGATTCGAAATTTGATGTACAATATATGGATAGATAGATGGATGGATAGAAAGATAGATAGATGGATGGATGGATAGATAGATGTTACATGATAAGGGCTGTCCTCTTTTCATGTAAGTATAAAAATGGAGAATTTAGTTTAACATGAAAATGAAATAGCATAGGCGAAATTCGAACCTCGTAATCTGGGTGTAGAAATAGATTACGTGTGAGAATTTAAAAATGTAAAACAAACATTTGTTTAGAATATAGATAAATATTTCAAGGAAGAATGTGAGCTGTCAAGTTTGTTATGGAATTTTAAATTGAAAGAATGCAGCTTATAAGATATATATGTTTGTCTTGTGTGTGTGTGTGTATATATATATATATATATATATATATTAAAAGACCACAAGGAAAATTTTAATAATAGGCCAACCTGCAGGTTAATAAACCCGGCTAAAAGCGAAATCGGTCTAGCTAGCAAGTCTATACTTAGAGAAATAGTAAAAGAGATAAAAAGAAAATCAAATCTTAATTTGTGGGCAGACACTAGCGCGGTACTGGACTGGTTTAAAAACATAACTGAACCACACAAATGTAAGTTTACACAACTGGATATCGTCGATTTTTACCCTTCAATCACTAAGGAAATCCTAGAAAAATCGTTGATCTTCGCATCAAAATATAGAAAGATAAGTGAGCTCGATAAGGAAACAATCATGCAAGCTCGACAGACCCTTTTATTTTTTGACGATAAAACGTGGGTCAAAAAATCAAACCCCGAAGACCCCTTTGACGTCGCGATGGGGGCGTATGACAGTGCTGATATCTGCGATCTGGTTGGACTTTTTCTACTGGAGACCATGAAATATAAATTCCCAGATCACTTTTTTGGATTATATAGAGATGATGGACTTTGCCTATCGCGTGACTACAATGGATGTGCACTAGACAGGCTTAGAAAAGACCTAACTGAATTTTTTAAGGAACTAGGCTTTAAAATAATAATACAGACAAATTTAGATAGAGTAGATTTTTTAGATGCCACTCTAGATCTCGAGAAGAAAATACACAAACCCTTTCACAAACTAAATGAAAAACTCATGTATATAAATAAGGGTTCATGCCACCCACCCACAGTGTTTAAAAATATGGTAGCGAACATTAGCCAAAGGATTTCACGGCTTTCTTCGAACGCTGAAGTGTTCGAGAAAGCAGCACCATATTATAATGACGCACTGCATCAAAGTGGGTTCAATGAAAACATAAAATTTCAACAAACCCAGAATAAAGAAAATATAAAACGAAAGAGGAAACGGAAAATAATCTGGTTCTTACCTCCGTTTTCATTGAACACTAAAACTAGAGTAGGGCATTGTTTTCTTAGCCTTCTAGACAAACATTTTCCAAGAACACATAGACTACATAAACTTTTTAATAGAAACACGGTGAAAGTTAGTTACTCGACAGCTCCATCAATAAAGTCGATAATATCCAAAGAACCAAAAAAGATAGATAACGCAGGCTGCTCTTGCAGGACCAAAAATAGCTGTCCATTGGAGGGTAATTGTAAAGCTGAATCCCTTGTCTATGAGGCCACAATAACGGAACAACCCACAAATATACCGGAAATATATATAGGTATGACAAAAGGCCAATTTAAACAAAGATATTATGCACATATGAGCTCCTTTAGAGCTAAAACAAGGATGAATACAGCATTAGCTACCCGCGTGTGGGAGCTTAAAGAAAAAAATACACCCTTTTCCATAAAATGGAGAAAAATAGAGCATAGACCAGCCTACGCCCCGGAATTAAGTCAATGCTCACTCTGTAACGCAGAGAAATACCACATCCTCCGGTCCATTCATGACCCAAAAATAAAATGTTTAAATGTGAGGAGTGAAGCTTTGAAAAGTTGCATACATAGAAGGAAGGGGCTCCTAATAAATTGGATCAATGAAAAGAACAACACTTAGATGTTGTTTTTTATATATATATATATATATATATATATATATATATAAGGAAAAAAATTGTAAATACATAAATAATTAGTCGGTAAACTTGGATTTTAATCGCAATTATATTATAGATTTTTAATTAATGTCATATATATATATATTATATTTTATAAATGTAATTTATAATCTATTTCGAATTTAAAACTATAGAAAAATATAATAATGTTAATAAACTAGGGAAATCACTTAGGATAGATAAATACTCACTTCCCCAAACCTTGAAAGATTTGGGTTTTTAAAAAATAATTTTTAAACGTATTTCGAAATTTTTAAACGTGATTCGATATAATTAAAAATATATTTTTTTAAACTTTAAACGTATATTTAGAAATTTTTAAATGTTCGATATAATTAAACGAATTTTTAAGTTTTTAACCGATACCAATACAGATTTTAAAGTTTTTACACATAAGGAAAGAGATTTTAAAATTAAATGGGGTTCAAATTAAAATCGATTCATATAAAAAAAACATTTTTTCGAAATTAGATCTTAAATTTAAATAATTCAAAGTTGAAAATTAGGTATTACATTACCCGATATATATATATATATATATATATATATATATATATATAGATATATATATATATATATATATAGATATAGATAGAAAAAAAAAAAAAAAAAAAAAAAGGGGGGGGATTAAACAAAACGAGATTTGAACGTGGATTCGCGAGGTATATATACTTCACACTTCCGGTTATAAGATAGACGAATATTGGCTGAAGAGAGCTCGATAAGGATACCTTAAACGGGCCTTATTATCGGGCTTGAAACCGACGGTACCAATGACCTGTCTCAACTAACAACTTTCTGTACACAAAATATAAGTACGCTCTTAAAATTTGGATTTTCCTTTTAATTGAGCACTCTGCTGGAATTCTTTTTCCAAAAAAACTAATCATATATATATATATATATATATATATATATATATATAAGTGAAAGTGTGTGTGTGTGTGTGTGTGTAAATTTGAAGCCTACAGATTCGAAATTTGATATAAAATATATGGATAGATAGATAGATAGATGGATGGATGGATAGATAGATAGATGGATGGATGGATAGATAGATAGATGGATGGATGGATAGATAGATGGATGGATAGATAGATAGATAGATGGATGGATGGATAGATAGATAGATGGATGGATGGATAGATAGATAGATGTAGATAGATAGATAGATAGATAGATGGATGGATGGATAGATAGATAGATAGATGGATGGATGGATAGATAGATGGATGGATGGATGGATAGATAGATAGATGGATGGATGGATAGATGGATGGATGGATAGATAGATAGATAGATGGATGGATGGATAGATAGATAGATAGATAGATGGATGGATGGATAGATAGATAGATGTAGATAGATAGATAGATAGATGGATGGATGGATAGATAGATAGATGGATGGATAGATAGATAGATGGATGGATGGATAGATAGATGGATAGATAGATAGATGTAGATAGATAGATAGATAGATGGATGGATGGATAGATAGATAGATGGATGGATGGATGGATAGATAGATAGATGGATGGATGGATAGATAGATAGATGGATGGATGGATAGATAGATAGATGTAGATAGATAGATGTTACATGATAAGGGGTGTCCTCTTTTCATGTAAGTATGAAATTTTAAATTGAAAGAATGCAGCTTATAAGATATATATGTTTGTCTTGCGTGTTTGTGTGTGTGTATATTTATATATATATATATATATATATCTATATATATATATATATATAAAAGTGAAAGTGTCTGTGTGTGTGTCTGTGTAAATTTGAAGCCTACAGATTCGAAATTTGATATACAAGGTAGTGAGATTTGGGAAAATCGATGTGATTGGTTTTCAGACAGAAATTTGGCGGTTAAACACGTGAAATTTTAGATATAGGTTCCTTGTACATGGATCTTTATTCGAGCCCAAAACAATAAATATTAGGGAGTCATAATAGGGGTCAAAGTTAAAAAAAATTTTTTTTTTATCATCATACACCTCCAAACACCCGGGCAATGCCGGGCTGAGATGCTAGTATATATATATATATATATATATATAGATAGATAGATAGATGGATGGATAGATGGATAGATATATAGATAGATAGATGGATAGAAAGATAGATAGAGAGATGGATAGAAAGATAGATAGAGAGATGGATAGATAGATAGAGAGATAGATAGATAGACAGATAGATGGATACATATAAAGATAGAGGGATGGATAGATAGATTGATGGATTGATAGATAGATAGAAAGAGAAATAGATAGATAATTGGATGGATAGATAGGTAGATAGATGGATAGATAGATGGATGGATAGATATATAGATAGATAGATGGATAGAAAGATAGATAGAGAGATGGATAGAAAGATAGATAGAGAGATGGATAGATAGATGGATGGATAGATAGATAGAGAGATAGATAGATAGACAGATAGATGGATACATATAAAGATAGAGGGATGGATAGATAGATTGATGGATTGATAGATAGATAGAAAGAGAAATAGATAGATAATTGGATGGATAGATAGGTAGATAGATGGATAGATAGATGGATGGATAGATATATAGATAGATAGATGGATAGAAAGATAGATAGAGAGATGGATAGAAAGATAGATAGAGAGATGGATAGATAGATGGATGGATAGATAGATAGAGAGATAGATAGATAGACAGATAGATGGATACATATAAAGATAGAGGGATGGATAGATAGATTGATGGATTGATAGATAGACAGAAAGAGAAATAGATAATTGGATGGATAGATAGGTAGATAGATGGATAGATAGATGGATGGATTGATAGATAGATAGATAGATAGATAGAAAGAGAGATAGACACCAAAGGCAAGATAAGTTACTCTTCTACCTAGCTGAATAAGTTTTTAGTTTTTAGTGGTTTCACTTATTTTAAAACGTTTATTCAGTTAAAACAAAAACAAAACAAGGAGTGTCTAGAGATATGTGAAAACAAGTAAATGGCCGCGAGTTGACTCTTCTCTCTTTGAAGTCTCAATAATAACTTAAAACTACAAATAAAACAAAATACTTTTAGAAACTCACCCCAGTATTTTCTTTTATTTTTTCTCACATAACACAAGACACTATGTGTTTTTAGAACCGAATAAACGCTTTAAAATAAGTAAAACCACTAAAAACTTTATTTTTTATATATTCGCTTTTTCAATAACTTTCTCGTACTTCAGTCTATTGAAAAACAACAGATAGTAATGGCCGCCCAGCATTGCCCGGTCATAAAATATTTGGGACATAATTGCAGGGATACTATGTAGTGAGTTGAGCAGAAAAGACGTCGCGAGCCTATCCTTGTTTTATCGTTATTTCCATGGCAGGTGCTCGTCTGAACTCCAATCTCTAGTCCCCCCTCACCAATCCTTCACGAAAAACACCCGTCTAGCTGAATCCACTGTGAAAAATTTCTGTGCCTAAATCAATTGTGATGGATGGCTCTCGTCTGGGAGAGGCCCCGTGTTTTGACAAGCTTCTGGGTTTTACCTTTACTCCTAATCTGAAATGGAACACGTACATCAAGTCTGTTGCCAAGGTCGCTGGAAAGATGGTGGGATCCTTCTACCGCCCCAGAAGATATCTCACTACTGATGCAATTCTCTATCTATATAAAAGCCAAGTACGTCCAAGGATGGAATACTGTTGCCATATCTGGGCAGGAGCTGCTAATAACAGCCTATCCTGCCTTGACAGAGTACAAAATAGACTTCAGGGCTTAGTGGGGGATGCCCTTTTCTCTACCCTGCAACATTTCTCCCACAGAAGAGACATTGCGAGCCTATCCTTGTTTTATCGTCATTCCCATGACAGGTGCTCGTCTGAACTCCAATCTCTCGTTCCCCTTCACCAATCTTTCATGAAAAACACCCGTCTAGCCGAATCCACTGTGAAAAATTCCCCCCACTCTATATCTGTGCCTACATCAAAACGTGGATTCCATGAACAAAGCTTCTTTCTTAGAACTGCACGCCTGTGGAACTCTGTTCCGTCTGCCTGCCTCCCTCCGGACTACAACTTGGATGTCTTCAAGTCCAACGTTAACAAATTCCTAATGAACCGCCCCTTCATCAAATCTCCACACTAACGTAATGTACTTGCAATAACCCTTATCCCTGAGTGGCTTCCGGGCCTTGATAAGTGGCGATCACTGTGTAAAAAAAAAAAAAAAGAAAAAAAAAGGGAGTTGAACAGCAAGATGTCTGTTTACATTACATTTGAACTTCTGCATGTCCGTACAGTTAAACCACGGGGAAATGGATTTCAAATCTCGAGGCAGTGAGAAGAAGTGGGTGTTGGCTTCTACCATCATATCACCATACAGACATATGTACTTGTGACGCGTCACTAATATCTAGAGTGTCTGGTGTGGTTCTTCACTAGGAGGCTTCATGTTTTGACAAGCTCTTGGACTTGTACTCGAAGATGATCGTTTCATGTCAGGTTTTATAAAACAAAATTTCGATAATTTTTCACCTGGTTTAATCACGACTTTTAAATGTTTTCAGGTATGCTGAAAACGAATATCGTATTAAAATTTTTATGCTAATGCTCTTATTGATCCGCGCTATCTTTTTAACAGTATTTCTAAGTTAAATTAAAGTCTTATGATATCTGTCTTTATTAAATTGCAATCAATTAAAATGCTATCTTTTTAACAGTATTTCTAAGTTAAATTAAAGTCTTATGATATCTGTCTTTATTAAATTGCAATCAATTAAAATGCTATCTTTTTAACAGTATTTCTAAGTTAAATTAAAGTCTTATGATATCTGTCTTTATTAAATTGCAATCAATTAAAATGCTATCTTTTTAACAGTATTTCTAAGTTTAATTAAAGTCTTATGATATCTGTCTTTATTAAATTGCAATCAATTAAAATGCTATCTTTTTAACAGTATTTCTAAGTTTAATTAAAGTCTTATGATATCTGTCTTTATTTAATTGCAATCAATTAAAATGCTATCTTTTTAACAGTATTTCTAAGTTTAATTAAAGTCTTATGATATCTGTCTTTATTTAATTGCAATCAATTAAAATGCTATCTTTTTAACAGTATTTCTAAGTTTAATTAAAGTCTTATGATATCTGTCTTTATTTAATTGCAATCAATTAAAATGCTATCTTTTTAACAGTATTTCTAAGTTAAATTAAAGTCTTATGGTATCTGTCTTTATTAAATTGCAATCAATTAAAATGCTATCTTTTTAACAGTATTTCTAAGTTAAATTAAAGTCTTATGATATCTGTCTTTATTAAATTGCAATCAATTAAAATGCTATCTTTTTAACAGTATTTCTAAGTTTAATTAAAGTCTTATGATATCTGTCTTTATTAAATTGCAATCAATTAAAATGCTATCTTTTTAACAGTATTTCTAAGTTTAATTAAAGTCTTATGATATCTGTCTTTATTTAATTGCAATCAATTAAAATGCTATCTTTTTAACAGTATTTCTAAGTTTAATTAAAGTCTTATGGTATCTGTCTTTATTAAATTGCAATCAATTAAAATGCTATCTTTTTAACAGTATTTCTAAGTTTAATTAAAGTCTTATGGTATCTGTCTTTATTAAATTGCAATCAATTAAAATGCTATCTTTTTAACAGTATTTCTAAGTTAAATTAAAGTCTTATGATATCTGTCTTTATTAAATTGCAATCAATTAAAATGCTATCTTTTTAACAGTATTTCTAAGTTTAATTAAAGTCTTATGATATCTGTCTTTATTAAATTGCAATCAATTAAAATGCTATCTTTTTAACAGTATTTCTAAGTTTAATTAAAGTCTTATGATATCTGTCTTTATTAAATTGCAATCAATTAAAATGATATCTTTTTAACAGTATTTCTAAGTTTAATTAAAGTCTTATGATATCTGTCTTTATTAAATTGCAATCAATTAAAATGCTATCTTTTTAACAGTATTTCTAAGTTTAATTAAAGTCTTATGATATCTGTCTTTATTAAATTGCAATCAATTAAAATGCTATCTTTTTAACAGTATTTCTAAGTTTAATTAAAGTCTTATGATATCTGTCTTTATTAAATTGCAAGGTTAAAGTATAGAATAGGTACAAAACACCCTCTCCATGTTAAGAATGGCTTTCTAAATAATAACCTTATTATTCCAGCACAGATCAATAAGTGCACTAGTACCAAAATTTTCCACAAATATGTAGTTTTCCGGATATGAAGCAATGTCATTTCTTATGCAAGCACGTCCATACCAATAACATCGACAATTACATTTATTTACAATTAATAAAATTTAAATGCGATATTCGTTTTCAGCATACCCGAAAATCTATAACAGTCGTCAAAATTTTACCGACATTTATTTAAAAATAAATAGTATTTCCCTTTAAAATGCTTTGGTTATCGTCAAGTTACGCGTGTCACAATGAATGCCCTGGAAAAGTCCCGTCTGGTTAATAGTTTTTTTTGTTTTTTTTTATATTCTATTATTCTGAAAAACAGGCAAGTTTGTTTGCTTATTTTGAAACGGATAAACAAAAGACACGCGAAACTTGACGAGAACAAATATTTTATTTTTGTTTTTATTAAAAAAATATATATTTCGTAAGGACGAGAAAAACACTGACACATGAAAGCTATCATAAGATTAATAATTTTTTTTTTTTTTAACTTACCTTTTTCTGTTTTTTGTTTTTTTGATTTCCAATTTTTTTTTTTTGCTTTTTTTTTCAAAATATTTTTTCATGGAATTAAAAAAAAAAAATCCCTTTCGTAGATTTTCAAAAACACCGAAAACAAAATAAATTTTTAAAAATTCCCACTTTTACAAAACTAGAAATCGCAACAATACGACACGAAACGTGAGCAATCGCATCTTTTCACATGAAACTAGTTATTTGGGTGGGGTGGGGGGATCAATTAAAAAATTAATGCTTAAATTCAATTAATAATTAATTTTGATACAACAAATAATTAATTTATTTTGTTTTCTTTTAAAAACTAATTTTAAATTCAAAATTAAAATAATACATTTAGTTTTGGTCCGTTTTCCTTACGCATAGTTTCTGTTTTTGTATGAATCATCAATTTAGATTATATAAAAAGAGAACTTACGGAATAACAAAACGAAACATGGAAATCTTAAATTTCCAAATAAAAAATTCCAAAAGCATTTTCATTATTTTATTATTTTTGCATTAAATAATAAATAAAATGTTATTCTTTTAAAAATAATTAATTTAAGGTTTTATTTTAAATTAATACAGAGTTTCTATTTTTGTATAAACTATTACTAATGCTGGTGATTTAGATTATATAAAAATAGAATTTACAGAACCACAAAACGAAACATCGACATCTTAAATTTCCAAGAAAAATAAAAACATTTTTAAGCATCTTGAGGTTGTTATTATTTTTTACAAAACAAATATTTATTTTTTATGTGTAAAAAACATTACTTTTCCATGCTTTATTTAAAATCTTAAATTAAAATAAATGTAGTTCGTTTCGTGACGATGACCGTCCCGTCTATATCGTTTATATTTTTGTAATAACCCTTGTTTACGTTTCACTTTTTAAATAATTTTTCTCAGGAAACTAATTGTCATTTATTAAAATTACAAAATAAATGATTAAATTTTAGATGAAATAATTTATTTTAGGTTTTATTTTTAATTGAAAATTAAAACAATACATTTAGCTTCGATTCGTTTTCATTAGCATAGTTTTTATTTTTGTATAAACTATGATGTAGATTATATAAAAATAGAATTTACAGAACCACAAAACGAAACATCGACATCTTAAATTTCCGAATAAAGATAAAATTTTATAAGCATCGTGATTTTGTTTTTATTTTTTACAAAACAAATATTTATTTTTTATGTGTAAAAAACATTACTTTTCCATGCTATATTTAAAATCTTAAATTAAAATAAATGTAGTTCGTTTCGTGACGATGACCCGTCTATATCGTTTAGATTATATAAAAAGAGAATTTACAGAACCACAAAACGAAACATGGAAATCTTAAATTTCCGAATAAAAATAAAATTTTATAAGCATCGTGATTTTGTTTTTATTTTTATATATTTTTTTATAATTATTTTTTAAGTGTGAAAGTAATTCCTTTTCCCTGCTGTACTTTAAATGCTAAATTAAAATAAATGTATTTCGCTCATTTCGTCACCATATTCAGGAAAGTGAGATCATATGGTCTCACTGGAAGAATAATTATATGTTTCTTCGATAAGAGAAAAATCCAGGTTGTCCTCGACGGCCATACATCTAAACAATTTGATATAAATGCGGGAGTGCCTCAGGGGTCTATCCTTGGATCTCTATTGTTCCTAATATTCATTAATGACCTCCCCGACAAAATTGCCTCTGAGATGGGTATATATGTTGATGACACCAGCACCACACTCTATAACAGGCACGACAGGAAAACAAATGAACACATATCTAAGGAAATGCCAGAAGCACTAGAGGATGACCTCCAATCTTTTTTCCCTCGTTTTTTTTTTTCTTTTTTTACACAGGCATCACCACATTATCAAGGCCAAGAGGCCACTCGAGGATAAGGGTTAAAGAGTGTAAGGTAGAAATTGGACAATATAGTAATCAATTCGGTAAATTTGTTAACTTATATGGAACGGCTCATCAAGAACTTTTTTTTTTTTTTACACGGTGGTCACCACTTATCAAGGCTCGGAAGCCACTCAGGGATAAGGGTTATTGCATTGTATTGTTATACCATAGCTGGAGATCTTATGAAGTAAACCTGTAGAACCTCCTCATTTTTCCTTTTCTTTTATGGAAGAGGGTGTTAGGAGAAATACCATAGCTAGAGATCTTATGAAGTAAATCTTTATGCCATACTCTATCAAAGGCCTTTGATATTTCAAGAGCAATTGCCCTAGAAAGGTAGCCTCCATCGAGGGATTCGCTAATCCTATCAGATATAACTTCTGACGTCATAGACGAAGGGGGATTCTCAATATATTTTTTTTTTTTTTACATAGACGTCACCACTTATCAAGGCCGAGAGGCCACTCAAGGATAAGGGTTAAAGAGTGTAGAGTAGTCAAAAGGACAATATAGTAATCGATAGTAATGGAAGTTCGGTAAATTTGTTAACTGAAGTGGAACGGCTCATCAGAAACTTGTTCACGTTGGACTTGAAGACAACCATATTATAGAAAGCTATATATATATATATATATATATATATATATATATATATATATATATATATATATATATATATAAAAAATAATAAAAACAAAAATTGTGTACTACTAAATAAAAGGTGTTGTTTTTTCTGATTATATAAATTATATATATATATATATATATATATATATATATATATATATATAGTTCCTAGGTATCTATAACTAGTTGACTGAAACATACTCATGAATGTGTAGCGACATATTAATGCTTTTTTTTTACACAGGCATCACCACATTATCAAGGCCAAGAGGCCACTCGAGGATAAGGGTTAAAGAGTGTCCAGTAGAAATTGGACAATATAGTAATCATTAGTAATGAGAATTTGTTAAATTTGATAACTTATATAGAACGGCTCATTAAGAACTTATTTACGCTATCAGGGATAAGGGTTATTGCATTGTATTGTTATACCATAGCTGGAGATCTTATGAAGTAAACCTGTAGAACCTCCTCATTTTTCCTTTTCTTTTCTTTTATGGAAGAGGGTGTTAGGAGAAATACCATAGCTAGAGATCTTATGAAGTAAATCTTTATGCCATACTCTATCGAAGGCCTTTGATATTTCAAGAGCAATTGCCCTAGAAAGGTAGCCTCCGTCGAGAGATTCGCTAATCCTATCAGATAAGGGTTATTGCATTGTATTGTTATACCATAGCTGGAGATCTTATGATTCTCAATATAGAAGCTAGAGATCAAGAGAGTCAGTTTAGGAGTCAGCAGAAGAGAGTCGAGAGCAGTTGAGTTGGATTGAGTTGGAGTCAGTCCTTTGGAAGCAGAAGGGGGAACGCTTAAACTCTGTCGATCCCAAATGTGAATTCCTGACGTCATCATCATTCGACCGGTCCAATGAATAAAAAATCATCTTTGTGTTTTTCTAACTGTTGTCATGTGTCATCTTTCATCAGTTGGCATTATTTAGGAAGCAATGCATTTTTATATAATTATTGAAATTGGTTTCAAACAATTTTGCAGATAAATACAGACTTAAAAAGTAAAAGAAAAAGAAAAACATTCTGTATATATATATATTATTCCTTAATTAGAATTCATTTTTTTTGAGATGAGCATCATATGTTAATTTTATTTTTATTTCGGACTATTAGTCTCATCTTTATTAGTTGTTCTTTTTGGATCTTTTTACTGGTTCACAACGTTTCGGCCACCTTCTTCTGGCCTTCGTCAGGTGGTAACCGCGATGGATAGGAACTTCGAATCTCCTAACTGCATTCTAAGCCATCCCTGCCATCCGTAGTTGTTGTCGTCTCACCACATTTTTGACCAATTATCTCTGGCACACTTCCAGCAGAAGACTACGGTTCCAGATGAACATTGTCTGAAGATAGCGGTTTCAATCCCACCCAAAGCGTAATATAATATATATATATACATACCAATCGCAACGGACCCGACTATGGAAGATCAGATAATAAATAAACGTGGATTTATAAGATCAAAGAATCCAACCTTAATCGCCCTTCGGGGCCCGTGGCGCAGTTGATAGAGACATTGAATCTCTACGGTTCCAGATGAACATTGTCTGAAGATAGCGGTTTCAATCCCACCCAAAGCGTGCCAGCCACCTCTTTCCCCATTGTACCACTTGCTCAAGATCAGAGGAGAGGGAATCAGAGAGAACTTGGTCGTTTACGATCTTAGATGTGCTACCATAGATAGTAGTGTCATCAGCATAGATGTCTACGAATGATGTAAGGATGTTATTTGGAAGATTAATGTAAATCAGGAAAAGAGTTGGGCCCAGGATGGACCCCTGAGGGACTCCAGCATTAATACTAAGAGCTTCTGATTTCTGCCCATCAACCAGTACTCTTATGAACCTATCAGAAAGAAATGATTTAATAATTGAGAAGACATTTCCAGCTATACCATAGCTGGAGATCTTGTGAAGTAAACCTTTATGCCATACTCTATCAAAGGCCTTTGATATGTCAAGAGCAATTGCCCTAGAAAGGTAGCCTCCGTCGAGAGATTCACTAATCCGATCAGATATAACTTCTGACGTCATAGAGGAAGGGGGATTCTCAATATAGAAGCTAGAGATCAAGAGAGTCAGTCTAGGAGTCAGCAGAAGAGTAGAGTCGAAAGCAGTTGAGTTGGATTTTTTTTTTTTTTTTTTTTTTTTTTTATTCAATTTCCACCCCAAACAAGGCACAGTGCCACTTTGAAGCAGGAGGCTACTATCAGGGAATTAATTAGCGGGGTCATTATGAAGGGAGAAGAGTAGAAAGATGTTTGTTAACATTACACTTGAACTTCTGCATATCAGTGCAGTTGGGAAAGCAGAATCCCGGAAGGGAGTTCCAAAGACCCGCAGTTCTGGGGAAGAAAACTATTGGAGTAAAAGGCTTTCTTGCACCTAGGGATCTCTACTGTAAAGGGATGAGACTTAGTAGCTTGTCGGGTTTGACGGGGTAGTTACGTCGGGGAGGTACAAGTGTTTGCAGTTCGTCAGAGCATTCACCATTGAAGTATTTGTAGAACAGGCAGAGGGATGCAATATCTCGTCGATGGGACAGAGGCTGAAGCCTAGATGACAGTTCAGGACCTATCAGGTTGGCGACTCTCTTTTGAACCCTGTCCAGGAGCGAGAGACAAGAAGCAGATGCACCAGCCCAGATGTGACAACAGTACTCCATACATGGACAAATGGTTGCCTTATAGAGGTATAGGATACTGTCAGGCGTAAGTAGTTTTCTAGCACGGTAGAGGGAGCCAACCTTCCTTGCAGCAGCCTTGGCAATGCTCTCAATATATGGATTGAGTTGGAGTCAGTCCTTTGGAAGCAGAAGGGCGAACGTTTAAACTCTGTCGATCCCAAATGTGAATTCCTGACGTCATCATCATTCGACCGGTCCAATGAATAAAAAATCATCTTTGTGTTTTTCTAACTGTTGTCATGTGTCATCTTTCAACGGCAAAAGGTACTGTGTTAATCATCTTGTAATGAACTTTGTAAACCCTTCGAAGTTATGTGGATAGACTATAAAAAGACAGACTATATGTCCTTGCGGACCCGTGGCGCAGTGGTTAGCGTACTGGGAAAACTCAATTGTAAAAGTGATATTCTCCTGAAGGTTGAAGGTTCAATCTTCAGTGTGGGCGACCAAAAAATACATTTGCGAATTACTGAGGACTTCTATCCAGTCATGGCTGACGGAACAAGCGCACGCTACCCCCGTGAAGTAAATAAAGGGTTCCGCTCGAAATTCCGTTCAAATTCCGGAGTTCGACAGAAACATTCCCGAGTTCGACAAGATATACCTGAAGAAGGTCGGAGGTTATATCGACCGAAACGTTGTAAAAATAACACTCAAGATGAGAACAGTAGTCCGATGAATCAAAATAATACATATATCGTTATTTTCATGGAAAGTGTTCGACTGAGCTTTAATCTATGGTCCCCCCTCGCCAAACTTTCACAAGAAACACTCGTCTAGCTGTAAACACGATCAATAATTCCCCCCACTCTTTATCTGTACCTAAACCTAAACATAGATTCCATGATCAAAGTTTCTTCCTTAGAACTGCACGCCTGTGGAATTGTCTTCCGTTTTCCTGCTTTCCAGCTTTCTATAATATGGTTGTTTTCAAGTCCAACGTGAACAAGTTTCTGATGAGCCGTTCCACTTAAGTTAACAAATTTACCGAACTTCGATTACTATCGATTACTATATTGTCCTTTTGACTACTCTACACTCTTTAACCCTTATCCTTGAGTGGCCTATCGGCCTTGATAAGTGGTGACGTCTATGTAAAAAAAAAAAAAAATCACGGCTGATAATCGCACTTTTGCTGGAATTTCTTGGAGAGTATGAAACGGTCTATACCAACAATTAACCATTCAGTCAGATCTGATACTTTCTTTTTTTTTTACACAGTGATCACCACTTATCAAGGCCCGGAAGCCACTCAGGGATAAGGGTTATTGCAAGTACAGTACGTTAGTGTGGAGATTTGATGAAGTGTTTACTTAAGGGGGCGGTTCATTAGGAATTTGTTAATGTTGGACTTGAAGACATCCAAGTTGTAGTCAGGCGGGAAGCAGGCAGACGGAACAGAGTTCCACAGGCGTGCAGTTCTAAGAAAGAAGCTTTGTTCATGGAATCCACGTTTTGATTTAGGCACAGATAAAGAGTGGGGGAAATTTTTCACAGTGGATTCAGCTAGACGGGTGTTTTTCGTGAAAGATTGGCGAGGGGGGGACGAGAGATTGGAGCTCAGACAAGCACCTGCCATGGAAATAATGATAAAACAAGGATAGGCTCACAAAGTCTCTTCTGTGGGAGAGAGGTTGCAGGGTAGAGAAAAGGGCATCCCCCACTAAGCCACAAAGTCTATTTTGTACTCTGTCAAGGCAGGATAGGCTGTTTTTAGCAGCTCCTGCCCAGATGTGACAGCAGTATTCCATCCTTTGACGTACTTTGGCTTTTATATAGATAGAGAATTGCATCAGTACTATAGAGGACACATTCTTTTTAAACATGGAGTGTAGATATACATTCCCGAGTTCGACAAGATACATCTGAAGAAGGCCGGAGGTTATATCGACCAAAATCTTGTAATGAACATTGTGTAACCCTGCGAGGATTATGCATCTCCCCTCGTCTGTGTTAAGAACCATAATATGTGTGTCTTCTGTCCCTCGTCCTAACTATCATTATGTATTCCATAACTATGTGTCTCCCGTCATATCTCTTTAATATGAAATCCCACTATTCAATTAAGATTTTGTGCCAATAACACCCAGGATATTTTTATTACATTTTCACCCCAAACAAGACACATCGCCACTTTGATGTAGGGGGCTACTATCAGGGACATAAGCTACAGGGGTACTATGTAGGGAGTTGGGTAGCAAGATGTCGGTTCACATTACATTTGAACTTCTGCATGTCAGTACAGTTGGGGAAGCAGGGCCCCGGATGGGAATTTTAAAGTCTAGCAGTTCTGGGGAAGAAACTACTGGAGTAGAAGGCTCTCTTACATCTAGGGATCTCTACTGTAAAGAGGTAGGATTTAGTTGCTTGTCGGAGGTATTTACATCGAGGGGGTACAAGTGCTTGCAGTTCATCAGAGCATTAACCGTTAAAATACTTGTAGAACAGGCAGAGGGATGCAACATTTTGTTGATGGGACAGAGGCTGAAGCTTAGATGACAGTTCAGGACCTATCAGATTGGCGACTCTCTTTTGAACCCTGTCCAGGAGCGAGAGACAAGCAGCAGATGCACCAGCCCAGATGTGAACACAATACTCCATACATGGGCGAATGGTGGCCTTATAAAGGTACAGGATATTGTCAGGCGTAAGTAGTTTTCTATCACGGTAGAAGGAACCAACCTTCCTTGCAGCAGCCTTGGCAATGCTCTCAATGTATCTATTCCAGTTCATATTCCCTGTAAACGTTAGGCCGAGGAGTTTAAAAGAAGTACTTTTAGGCAATGTGTTCTTGGCCATTGCTATTGGTGGTAGAGAAGGTTTCTTGTAGTTATTGAAGGAAATAAGCTTAGTCTTAGCAGCATTGAATGTCACCAACCATTTTTGTCCCCATTCCACTACAGATTGGAAGTCATTCTCTAGTGATTCTGCCATTTCCTTGGATATGTGTTCATTTGTTTTCCCCTCATATCTGTTATAGAGAGTGGTGTCATCGTCAAATATACCCATCTCCAAAACAATTTCATCAGGGAGGTCATTTATGAATATCAGGAATAATAGAGGTCCAAGGATAGACCGCTGAGGTATTCTCGCGTTTAGATGTACGCCCGTCGAGGACAACTTTGATTTTTCTATTGCTTAAGAAGGATTTAATGAAGGATGACAGTTCAGGACCTATCAGATTGGTGACTCTCTTTTGAACCTTGTCCAGGAGCGAGAGACTAGTAGCAGATGCACCAGCTCAAATATGACAAACTTGTCTTGATTTTTCTTTTTCTTTAAACTGACTGTGACTTTGTCTGATTCATTAATGATCTTACTAATTGACGACCATTCTTCTTCCAGGTCGCAAGAATTGGCTGGGTTTATACAGAGATTTTGTTTGATAATGTGTTGATATTTCGTTTTTACCTCTGTTAGGTGAAGTTTTGAGAGGTTATATTTTTTTCCCCCGAAGTTGCTGTTTTAAATCAAATTTGGGCTTCTTTCTGATGGTATATTTAGCACGAATTGCAATAGGTCCTGCTACTATTCTATTGCATGGGTAAAGTAGTGCGTTCAGGGTCTATTTAGATAATATCTTCTTTCCTTTTATTGTCTCTTTTGCATTTTCTTTATTCTAGAAACAAATTGTGAACAAATATAGATTAATTCACAAGTTTGTTTTGCTATGCTGGCCGTTCCTACTAGCTTAGGTAAATATTTTTGCTATTGTAACAAAAGAGCTACAATAAAATCAAAGTGTTTCCATTTATACAGAACATCTTCAGAATGCCAACATTAATGTATTAGATATGAATGAGCCCCCTGTGGAATTTCAATAAGTCCTGCTACTGTCTTGTTGCATGGGTAAAGTAGTGCATTCAGGGTTTATTTAGATAATATCTTTTTTCTTTTTTGTCTCTTTTGGATTTTTTATTCTAAAAAATATTTGTCATCAAATATAGATTAATTCACTAGTTTCTGTTGCATGGGTAAAGTAGTGTGTTCAGGGTTTATTTAGATAATTTCTTTTTTCCTTTTTGTTGATTGTCGAATCAATAAAAAGTGAACTGGAAATTATTGACCCGAGATACGTGTGATGATTTGTTGGCTTTTACAGTTTGCGTGGAAATGTTTTCTCATTTGAAATCTGTAATTGATGTGGACATTCATGAGATGTGATGAGATCTCTCAGGTAGGTCCGGCCCATGTGGGCAGGATTGGAAGCTGCTGCAACAGTACAAAGTTTTGTTTAAAAATATAGATTAAAATTTGCGTTAAATATTTTCTCATCTGATTTTTTCTCTATCTTTATATAAAGTTTAGATAAACGCAGATCCAAACGCAGATTAAAAAAAAATAGTACATTATAGTCAAAGGATTTGTGTTTTTACTTTTTCTCTGAAGGCATAATCTGTATAAAAGCATTGCCATAGGTCCTGCTACTATTCTATTGCATGGGTAAAGTAGTGCGTTCAGGGTCTATTTAGATAATATCTTCTTTCCTTTTATTGTCAGATCCAAACGCAGATTAAAAAAAATAGTACATTAGAGTCAAAGGATTTGTGTTTTTACTTTTTCTCTGAAGGCATAATCTGTATAAAAGCATTGCCATAGGTCCTGCTACTATTCTATTGCATGGGTAAAGTAGTGCGTTCAGGGTCTATTTAGATAATATCTTCTTTCCTTTTATTGTCAGATCCAAACGCAGATTAAAAAAAATAGTACATTATAGTCAAAGGATTTGTGTTTTTACTTTTTCTCTGAAGGTATGGTCTGTATAAAAGCAAAGTACATCCAATTGTGACAGGACTACCATGCTCAGGTCAGCGACTGACCTCTAACCTCATCGGAAGCTGTGGCTCATGATCGTCTTCTTCCCTGGGAGACCTTCACAAAAAATAATCAGGATCTCAGCTCTGTGTTAATTTCTGCTGAAAAGCAAAAGTAAAGCTTTGCATGCATGACGGAAAGGGAAGACCGACAAAATCAGGGTTTCTAGCTACGAAAAGTTTAAAAAATTACAGACTTTTACATATATACATCGCTCAGTTCACCAAAACATTTTAAGTTTCACAAATCTTATTCCTTTGTTCACTAGGTAGTGGTCAGGATAGATGGAGGGGGTCTTTGGGCGTTCTTGGAGCATGTGTCTTTCTCTCGAGATTTTCGGCTTAATCTGCTAATTTCGGCCGGGTGTTGGCTTTTATAGTGGGGTCAAAGGGTGGGTCGGCGATCCACTCAACCAATCAGAGTTCAGTACGTTTTCTGGGGAATTCCAGATCCAAATTGTGTGTGTATTTCAGCAATAAGTTTTGTAAATCTGTGACCAAAGATGAAATCCCTTTCACACGACCCCAAGGGGTCAACCCTGTCAATTTCCCTGCTCAGAAACCCAGAATGTCTGAGCCGATGTCCTCAGGCCAGATGAATGTTATTGTTTTCCTGTCATTTATTCAAACAATAAAATATAAAAATATATTAATTTTTATTTATTTCGAACTATTATTCTCATCTTTATTAGTTGTTGTTACACAACATTTCGGCCAACTATTCCTCTGGCCTTCGTCAGGTGGTAACCGCGACGGATAGGAACTTTGAATCTTCTAACTGCATTCTCAGCAATCACTGCCATCCGTAGTTGTTGTCGTTTCATCACGTTTTTGGCCAAGTAAGCCTCTGGTCGGCTTTGGGTAGGATTGAAACCGCTATCTTCTGACTAGGCTCATCTGGAACCGTAGAGATTCAATGTCTCTATCAACAGTGCCACGGGCCCCAAAGGGCAATCAAGATTGGATTGTTTGAATCTTATAAATCTACGTTTATTTAATTTCTGCTGAAACGCAAAAGTAAAGCTTTGCATACACGCCGACAAAATCAGGTTTTCTAAACTACAAAAAGTTAATTTCACAAAAGTTAGATGTTTTTACATATGTACATTGTTCAGTTCACCAAAACATTTTAAGTTTCACAAATCTTATTCTTCTTATTTCCTTTTATTGTCTCTTTTGCATTTTTTATTCTAGAAACTAATTTTTTTTTTTTACACAGAGATCACCACTTATCAAGGCCCGGAAGCCACTCAGGGATAACGGTTATTGCAAGTACATTACGTTAGTGTGGAGATTTGATGAAGTGTTTAATAAAGGGGGCGGTTCATTAGGAATTTGTTAACATTGGACTTGAAGACATCCAAGTTGTAGTCCGGAGGGAAGCAGGCAGACGGAACAGAGTTCCACAGGCGTGCAGTTCTAAGAAAGAAGCTTTGTTCATGGAATCTGCATTTTGATTTAGGCACAGATATAGAGTGGGGTAAATTTTTCACAGAGGATTCAGCTAGACGGGTGTAATGGCTCGCAACGTCTCTTGTGTGGGAAAGAGGTTGCAGGGTAGAGAAAAGGGCATCCCCCACTAAGCCACAAAGTCTATTTTGTACTGTCAAGGCAGGATAGGCTGTTTTTAGCAGCTCCTGCCCAGATATGGCAACAGTATTCAATCCTTGGACGTACTTGGTATTTATATAGATAGAGAATTGCATCAGCAGTGAGATATCTTCTGGAGCGGTAGAAGGATCCCACCATCTTTCCAGCGACCTTGGCAACAGACTTGATGTACGTGTTCCATTGTTATCAAATAGAGATTAATTCACTAGTTTGTATTACATGGGTAAAGTAGTGTGTTCAGGGTTCATTTAGATACTATCATATTTCCTTTTGTTGATTTTCGAATCAATAAAAAGTGAACTGGAAATTATTGACCCAAGATACGTGTGATGATTTGTTTTCTTTTACAGTTTGTGCGGAAATATTTTCTAATCTGAAATCTCTAATTGATGCTGGCAGTCATGCAATGCGTTGAGATCTCTCAGGTAAGTCTGGCCCATGTGGGCAGGATCGGAAGCTGCTGGAAGAGTACAAAAACAGATTAAAATTTAGAAAAATATTTTTTCATATGAAATTTCTGTTTTTTTCTATACACCTTCACTCCAAACAAGGCTTGTTGCCACTTGGACGTAAGGGGTTATTAATTGGGTCCATACCTACGCAAGATTAAGATGTTGGTTTATGTTGCCCTTAAACTGCTGCATATCAGGGGTCGTGTGAAAGGGATTTCATTTTTGGTCACAGATTTACAAAACTTATTGCTGAAATGCACACACAATTTGGATCTGGAATTCCCCAGAACGTATTGAACTCTGATTGGTTGAGCGGATCGCCGACCCACCCTGTGACCCCACTATAAAAGCCAACACCTGGCCGAAATTAGCAGATTAAGCCGAAAATCTCGAGAGAACGACACATGCTCCCAGAACGCCCAAAGATCCCCTCCATCTTTCCTGAACTGCACGCCTATAGAACTCTGTTCTGTCTGCCTGCTTCCCACCTGACTACAACTTGGATTTCTTCAAGTCCAACGTTAACAAATTCCTAATGAACTGCCCCCTTAAGTAAACACTTCATCAAATCTCCACACTAACGTACTGTATTTGCAATAACCTTTATCCCTGAGTGGCTTCTGGGCCTTGATAAGTGGTGACCACCATGTAAAAAAAAAAAACGCCCAAAGGCCCTCTCCATCTATCCTGACCACTACCTAGTGAACAAAAGAATAAGATTTGAACGACTTAAAATGTTTTGGTGAACTGAACGATGTACATCTGTAAAAATCTGTAATTTTTTAAAATTAACTTTTCATAGCTAGAAACCCTGATTTTGTCTGTCTTTCATTTCCGACACACATGCAAAGCTTTACTTTTGCTTTTCGTCGACATAACGCCAGTTCAACAAAGCTCTGCATATTCAACTCGTTTTACCATTTTGTTAGGACATTTTGTATAAACAAACAACCTGCCTATGCTAATAACCTAATTGATGCTGGCAGTCATGCAATGCGTTGAGATCTCTCAGGTAAGTCTGGCCCATGTGGGCAGGATCGGAAGCTGCTGGAAGAGTACAAAACAGATTAAAATTTAGAAAAATATTTTTTTCATATGAAATTTCTGTTTTTTTTATACACCTTCGCTCCAAACAAGGCTTGTTGCCACTTGGACGTAAGGGGTTATTAATTGGGTCCATACCTACGCAAGATTAAGATGTTGGTTTATGTTGCCTTTAAACTGCTGCATATCAGTACAGTTTGGGAAGCAGGCAGCAGGAAGGGAATTCCAAAGTCTAGCTGTTGTAAGGAAGAAGTTATTAGAATAGAAAACTTTCTGACATTTCGGGCCCTCAACAGTGAAGGGGTGTGATTTTGTTGCTAACAAGTTTGTCGGGAATATGTACTGTGTTTCCCAGTAAAAAAAGAATCCAAAATTTCACAAAAAATATTGTTTCATAAAATGTTTTTATTTATTTATTATTATTACATTTTCACCCCAAGCAAGGCACATTGTCACTTTGGGGGTACTATCAGGGGCAACAACTACTGGGGTACTATGTAGGGATTTGGGCAGCAAGATGTCGGTTCATGCTGCACTTGAACTTCTGCATGTCAGTACAGTTGGGGAAGCAGGGACCTGGAATGGAATTCCAAAGTCTAGCAGTTCTGGGGAAGAAACTACTGGAGTAGAAAGATCTGTTACATCTAGGGATCTCTACAGTGTGGGGGTGGGATTTAGCTGCTTGTTGTGTCTGTCGAGGGTGTTCACCTCGTGGGGGCACAAGTGCTTGCAGTTCGTCAGACCATTCACCATTAAAATACTTGTAGAACAGGCAGAGGGATGCAACGTTTTGCCGATGGGACAGAGGCTGAAGCTTAGATGCCAGTTCAGGGCCTATCAGATTTGTGACTCTCTTTTGAACCTTGTCTAGGAGCGAGAGACTAGTAGCAGATGCACCAGCCCAGATGGGACAGCAATGCTCCATACATGAGCGAATGGTGTCCTTATAGAGGTACAGGATACTTTCAGGTGTTAGTAATTTTCTAGCATGGTAGAGAGAGCCCACCTTCCTTGCAGCGGCCCTGGCAATGCTTTCAATATAATTGTTCCAACTCATGTTTCCTGTGAACGTTAGGCCAAGGAGTTTGAAAGATGTACTCTCAGATAAAGAGTCGTTGGCCATTGCTATAGGTGCTACAGAAGGTTTCTTGTAGTTATTGAATTAAACTAGTTTAGTCTTGGCAGCATTGAATGTGACCATCCATTTTTGTCTCCATTCCACTACTGATTGGAGGTCATCCTCTAGTGTTTCTGCCATTTCTTTAGATATATGTTCATTTGTTTTCCTGTCATGCCTGCTATAGAGTGTAGTGTCATCAGCATATATACCCATCTCAGAGGCAATTTTGTCGGGGAGGTCATTCATGAATATCAGGAACAGTAGAGGTCCAAGGATAGACCCTTGGAGCACTCCCGCATTTATATCATATTGTTTAGATGTACGACCGTCGAGGACAACCTGGATTTTTCTCTTATCTAAGAAGCATTTAATTATGTTAAGTATTTTACCAGTGATACCATATGATCTAATTTTCCTGAGAAGACCCTCATGCCATACCCTGTCAAAAGCCTTAGATATATCTAGAGCTACCGCTTTGTCCAGCGAATGGTATATACGTTCAGAGATTACAGTTAGGATGTCTGCTGTGGAATGGGCTTGTCTAAATCCATATTGCTTGTCAGTCAGAAGTTTAGCATCTGTAAGGTGACGGACTAGAGCATGGTTAATTAAGGTCTCAAATATTTTGGCAAAAAGTGGGAGGAAGCTAATGGGGCGATAATTTGATGGGTCAGTTCTTTCGCCAGAATTCTTGAATACTGGTACAACAGAAGCAGTTTTCCAACAGCCCGGAAAGCAAGCTTCATAAGGCATTTGTTGTAGAGTTTGGAGAGAACTGGAGCTACTTCGGCTGAGCACTTTTTTAATAGCACAGCTGGGATGAGATCGGGTCCACATGCTTTTTGTAAGAGTATCTTGTGTAGGAGACGGTGAGACTCGTCGTGGGCGACGAAGCGTTTCACTGAAGAACCACAGCAACACACAGCAAACCAACAAACAATCACAGCCACGGCGCGAAGGCAACTTACAAAGCTCAGCTGACTGCACGAATAGACACGGAACCCAACGGTCACTGTACTGATCGCCACGAACGTCAGAACCCGACTGACTCGCACCTCCAATGGACCGATTTTTATTACTCAAGATGGCCTAGCTAATTTGCATCCCCGCGAGATCTCGCGCGATCCTGCGAGATTCCGTCTCTAATAAAAGCAGGCAGGCGCCATCTTGAAACTCTTTCTTCCGCTGCCCCGACCACAGGATCAGCCACCACCCCACACGCCAGGCACACACGGACCCTCTTGCGCCAAGGGCTACGGTTAGTCTCACACTCCCCCCTGGTCTCCAGATCACATACGTGACACGGCGGACGTGGCCGTTTGATTCGAGCACTCCTGCGGAGGGGTATTGCCGGGACTTCCTCATCGGAGCTCTCAGAAGTGGCATCGGAAGCATCAGCATTAGAGCTCGCAGTTGAGTCATCAGGTCCATGGGGGGTCCAAGTTTGTCGTAGGGGTATGGAATCAGCCAACCGTTCTTAATCCATTCACGGAGCTCGCTTTCGTATGCAGGCCTTATCTGGTCGGGCATACGGTACTCTGCCACTTTGTTTTGTAGTTTGGCCGGTTCCTTGTCTTCTGACCACCTCCAAGTGGCGGTCCACGCCTTCTGTTGGTCGTCGAATTCCGCACTGAAGTCCGGCTGGTCGACTCTTAGTGCTGCGCACACCGGGGGCCTATCCTGAAACTCTACAACGCCAGCGCGCGTTATGCGCACGCCGCCCAGGGCTTTGATGGCATCGTAGCCTAGCAACAGGTCGAAACTCAGCGGTTTTTCGCGTGTCACCAGCGCTTCGACGTTGGCTGAGTTCCCAGTTCTTGTGCGAATGTGTACCACACCCACGCCGCAACACATTCGTATTTTTCCAGTGATGGTAGTTATCCTGACGTTCTTCTTTTTCCACGCCCGACAGAAGTCCGCACACACTATGGTGCGGGAGCAACCGGAATCAAGGAGGGCTGAACATAACGTGTCATTAACTCGGACCTGAATGACAGGGAGCGCCTTGTTTATTTTCTGTTCGGGGAAGAGGTCGGCACTGGCACCTTGTCCCCGTCCCCGTTTCCCGCACAGTCTCGGGCCATGTGCCCAGTCTTGTTACAGCGGTAGCAGCGAACAGCCGTCGACCGCCTTCTACAATTTCTTGCCATGTGGCCTCGCCCGTTGCATCTGTAGCAGATGACATCACCTTGCGGGCTGGGTCCCTGAGACGGTCCTTCGCCACTTGGTGGGGCCTGTGCGACAGCGACTACCGTTTCCTGCACCGTCGAGTCGTCCTTCATTATTGTCCTGGCTCTGTCCACTAGGTCACTCAGCGGTAGTGAGGACATGGTAGAGGTTGCTCGCAGGAGCTGCTTTGCTCCAGCGGGGAGTCCTGACAGGAATTTGTAGGCTAGGGCCCTCTCGGGAAGACCGCCGAACAACACCGTCAGCTTCTTAAGTTCGGCGAGATACACGTCCACAGTTTCGCCCAAGCGTATAGACCTCGTCTCAAACTGCTCCCATGCAGTGGCGGGGTCAGTGGCGAAAGCCCTGTACAACGCCGCCTTGATACTCGAGTAGTCACACTTCTCCTCAGCGCTGAGTTGCTGATATACAGCGAAGGCCCCGCCGGTCAGCCGCAAAGGAATCACGCGCTCGACATTTTTCACGCCGGACAACTGACAATGTAACTCGACCTTCTCAACCCAGCTGAGTACCGGGTCGGATCCGTCGAATTCCGGTATCAATTTTAGATCGAACCTATCCGCCATTGAAGAAAAGAAAACCAAGTTCGGAGTGGGGAGGCCGAAATAGCTTGTAAGAGTATCTTGTGTAGGAGACGGTGAGACTCGTCGTGGGCGACGAAGCGTTTCACTGAAGAACCACAGCAACACACAGCAAACCAACAAACAATCACAGCCACGGCGCGAAGGCAACTTACAAAGCTCAGCTGACTGCACGAATAGACACGGAACCCAACGGTCACTGTACTGATCGCCACGAACGTCAGAACCCGACTGACTCGCACCTCCAATGGACCGATTTTTATTACTCAAGATGGCCTAGCTAATTTGCATCCCCGCGAGATCTCGCGCGATCCTGCGAGATTCCGTCTCTAATAAAAGCAGGCAGGCGCCATCTTGAAACTCTTTCTTCCGCTGCCCCGACCACAGGATCAGCCACCACCCCACACGCCAGGCACACACGGACCCTCTTGCGCCGAGGGCTACGGTTAGTCTCACACTTTTGAAGTGTCAAGGTTTTTTATGATAGCATGCACCTGAGCGGGGGTGATTTTCAGATCGTCTAGCGTGGCGTCTGTCCACACAGGAAATTCAGATAGGGGGTGGTTGGAAGGGTCCAATGTGGAGTTTGAGTCAAACCGACTGACAAGCATGTTAGCCTTGTCGATTGTTGAGCAAACAACCTCATGATTGTTGGTTAGTGGGAGAATTGTTGATTGCCCATTATTTACTACACTGTTGTAGATTTTCCAGAAGTCACGAGTTCCTAGTCTTTGTGCTTCGATGCGTTTTTTAGTGGTTTCCGTAAATTCTCTCTTAGCTGTCGCTATTTCTTTCTTAACGTCTCTTCTAGCTTCTATATACTTCTGTCAGTTTGAACTGGACTTATGTCGGTTAAATCTGCGGTATGTATGCTGCCTTTGAGCAATGGCAGTTGCGCAAGTCAAAATAAAACCATTGGGGAGAGTGGGGCTTGCTATAAAATTTCCACATGGGAACATGCGCTTCAATTGCAGTTTTGAACCATTCAGTGGTCGCGTTTGCGCACTGTTCAGCAGAAAGAGAAAAAATATTTCCCCATGGGGCATCTCTGATGGCTTTCTGTCAGCCTTTTTATAATATCTCGTTGTTTTGAGCACTGGTTTTGGGTCTAGTGTTTAGGGTGATTTCAACCATTATCACTGCATGATCAGTGTTCCCAAGTGGGCTGTCAGCATTTGTTATACAATCATCGGGAACTGTGGTCAAAAACAGATCTAGAAGTGATGCGTGTTGTTCTTCCTGGTCAGGGAAATGGGTTGAAAACGTAACAATTTGTGATAGGGAGTGAGATATAGAGAAGCTATGAGTTGAGCTGCTCGCTGCATCTGTGTATGTAGAGAATCCAAGCCAGTTTTTGTGGTGGACATTAAAGTCACCAAATACATGTACTTGTGCACTAGTGTCGAGGGAGAGTGCTGTGTCTATGCTGTCAGAGACTTTGTTTATTATGGTGCAGTCCTGGGTTGAGGGAGAGTGGTAGAGAAAGTAAAAGTAGCTAACGTTATGGTGATCATCCGATTCTAGGTTTGTTTCTCTAGTAAAGGGAAGGGTATTACGAATGTAAACTCCAAGTCCATGCATGTGTCTGTCAGAGTCCTTACGGCAGAGTGAGAGATATCCAGGCATGTTAAAGTAGTTAGAGGGGATGGAGGAGTGTAGGTTAGTCTCACTTAGTGCTAAGATATCCGGGGTATTTGTTAGGAGAAATGCTTCAACATAAGCTAAATTAGTTCTAAGCCTACGGATATTTGTGAATGCAAGCCTCAAGGGAGGAGGCAAGTTGGATTTGTTTGACCCTAAGCCTGGTTTAAGCTTATTTTTAGATTGTATGTCATCATGTTTTTTAACGAGTTTCAGTTAGGTTAGGGGAAGCCGAACAGGAGGTTATGCAGAATATCACACATGCATCACAAGTAGACCATCAGCTGACCCTCCATCAACTAGGACTGTGGCCTCAGGAAAGCCCACCGGGGATGAGTGCAGGGTCCCTTTCCATGCGCGCCATGGCACTGCAAACAACCCGATATTATTCAACTGTTGATGGAGCAGCCGCTCTAAGCGCTACCAAAGAGTTAGGGCTCCTGTACTACCAGTCGGAAACAGCAGCCAGTAACTGTCAATCCGGTACTCTCAACCCATCAGAGGAAGGTCAACCCAATCTAATTGCTCAGGCATATGTGGTACTCAAGCATTCTCGAGTGCCCAGCTTTAGGGGTGGGGTGTGTCGGGAGTGGGGAAACGGCGTTCATTGCCCTAGACAAGAAACAAGATCTACCACTGGGTGTTTCTGTCGAATCACTGTGATAGTATTTCTGCGCCTGACTAATAGGCAAAGAAGGAGTATGGAAGCCGGGCGATAGGCAGAACCTATCTACTCCTTAAGCAATTTAGGTTTGCAAACCGGTAATTTGTTTGAGTCACCAGCTCTAGGAAGGTTGTCATCCAAGACTGAAGAGGCCTCCCTCCTCTTTGGTTTAGTTTCAGAGTTTTCCTTCTCCTAGACGGATGAACTGGAAAGATCTACTGGGTCCGTCACCACTGAGAGGGTTTGCTCCGCGCCTGGGTTCTAATCCAGGTATTTCTGCGACCCCGCGAGGTTAGTTAATGTTATTGGGTTAGTTTGTAGAGGTTATATCTAAGATTATTTTTGGATTTTTTTTTTTTTTTTTTTTTAAATTCAATTTTCACCCCAAACATGTCACAGTGCCACTTTGAAGCAGGGGGCTACTATCAGGGAATTAATTAGCGGGGTCATTATGAAGGGAGATGAGTAGAAAGATGTTTGTTAACATTACACTTGAACTTCTGCATATCATTGCAGTTGGAAAAGCAGGATCCCGGAAGGGAGTTCCAAAGACCCGCAGTTCTGGGGAAGAAACTATTGGAGTAAAAGGCTTTCTTGTACCTAGGGATCTCTACTGTAAAGGGATGAGACTTAGTAGCTTGTCGGGTTTGGCGGGGGTAGTTACGTCGGGGAGGTACAAGTGTTTGCAGTTCGTCAGAGCATTCACCATTGAAGTATTTGTAGAACAGGCAGAGGGATGCAATATCTCGTCGATGGGACAGAGGCTGAAGCTTAGATGACAGTTCAGGACCTATCAGGTTGGCGACTCTCTTTTGAACCCTGTCCAGGAGCGAGAGACAAGAAGCAGATGCACCAGCCCAGATGTGACAACAGTACTCCATACATGGGCGAATGGTTGCCTTATATATATAGGATACGGTCAGGCGTAAGTAGTTTTCTAGCACGGTAGAGGGAGCCAACCTTCCTTGCAGCAGCCTTGGCAATGCTCTCAATGTATCTATTCCAGTTCATATTCCCTGTAAACGTTAGGCCGAGGAGTTTAAAAGAAGTACTTTCAGGTAATGTGTTCTTGGCCATTGCTATTGGTGGTAGAGAAGGTTTCTTGTAGTTATTGAAGGAAACAAGCTTAGTCTTAGCAGCATTGAATGTGACCAACCATTTTTGTCCCCATTCCACTACGGATTGGAGGTCGTCCTCTAGTGTTTCTGCCATTTCCTTGGATATGTGTTCATTTGTTTTCCCCTCATATCTGTTATAGAGAGTGGTGTCATCGGCAAATATACCCATCTCCGAAACAATTTTATCAGGGAGGTCGTTTATGAATATCAAGACTAATAGAGGTCCAAGGATAGACCCCTGAGGTACTCCCGCATTTATGTCGTATTGTTTGGATGTACGACCGTCGAGGACAACTTTGATTTTTCTATTACTTAAGAAGAATTTAATTACATTATGAATTCTTCCAGTGATTCCATATGATCTAATTTTCCTTAGAAGACCATCGTGCCATACCCTGTCAAAAGCCTTAGATATATCGAGGGCCACCGCTCTACCCTCCCCTGTTTTATCCAATGAACGGTATATACGTTCAGAAACTACAGTTAAGATATCTGCTGTTGAACGGGCTTGCCTGAATCCATATTGTTTGTCAGTCAGGAGTTTAGCAGCTGTTAGGTGCTGGACTAGGGCTTTATTAACTAAGGACTCAAATATTTTGGCGAAAAGCGGGAGGAGGCTAATGGGGCGATAATTTAGTGAGTCAGTTCTTTCACCAGAATTCTTGAAGACTGGTACCACAGAGGCGGTTTTCCAGCAGTCGGGAAAACAAGATTCATTAAGGCATTTATTGTAAAGTTTGGACAAAACTGGAGCAACCTCGGCAGAGCATTTTTTTAATAGCACAGCCGGGATGAGATCTGGTCCACATGCTTTAGAGGTGTCTAGGTTTTTTATAATAGCATGTACCTGAGAAGGGGTGATTTTCAAGTCGTCAAGTGTGGCGTCTGTTCGCAGAGGAAAATCAGGGAGTGAGTGGTGTACCGAGTTCAGTGTGGAGTTTGAGGCAAACCGACTGGCAAGCAGATTAGCCTTGTCAGTTGCCGTGCAAGCAACCTCATGATCGTTTGATAGTGGGGGAATAGTTGACTGTCCATTATTTACTACGCTGTTGTAGATTTTCCAAAAATCCCGGGTTCCTAATTTCTGTGCTTCGATGCGTTTTCTGGTGGTTTCAGAGTAATCTGTCTTAGCTGTCTCTATCACTCTCTTACAATTATTTCTAGCTTCTATAAACTTCTGTTTATTTGAGCTGGACTTATGTCGGTTCGGTTGAATCTGCGGAACGCATGCTGCCTTTGACAAATGGCAGCTGCACAAGCAGAAGTAAACCATTGGGGGGAGTGGGGCTTGCTATAGAATTTCCGTGCGGGAACATGTTCTCCAATAGCAGTTTTGAACCATTCAGTGGTCCCTTTTGCACACTGTTCCGCTGGAAGAGTAAAGATATTTTGTCATGGGGCATCTCTGATGAGCTCCCTGATGGCTTCCCAATCAGCCTTTTTGTAATACCTCGTTGTTTTGAGTAGTGGGTCTTCAGTTTTAGGGTGAGAATTTAGGCTGATTTCTACCATTATCACAGCGTGATCAGCATTCCCGAGTGGGCTGTGGGCATTTGTTGTACAGTCATTGGGAACTGTTGTCAGAAAGAGATCTAGAAGTGAGGCATGTTGATCTTGCTGATCTGAGAAACGTGTCGGAAATGTAACCAACTGAGATAGGGAATGGGATATAGAGAAGCTATGTGTTGCGCTACCAGCTACGTCTGTGTGATTTGAGAATCCTAGCCAGTTACTGTGGTGGACATTGAAGTCACCAAATACATGTATTTGTGCGCTAGTATCGAGGGAGAGTGCTATATCTATGCTGTCTGAGACTTTGTTTATTAGGGTACAGTCTTGATTTGAGGGAGAGCGGTAGAGAAAATACAAGTAGCTAATATTGTGTTGCATATTTAGTCTGAAGCACATAAAGGCCTGGTCCTCTGATTCTAGTTTTATTTCTCTAGTCAGGGGGAGGGTGTTACGAATATAGACTCCAAGTCCATGCATATGTCTGTCAGAGTCCTTACGGTAGAGCGGGAGATAACCAGGCATGTTAAAGTGGTTAGAGGGAAAGGAAGGAGTGAAGGTTAGTTTCACTTAATGCTAAGATATCCGGGGTGTTTACAAGGAGAAATGACTCAACATCATCTGTTAGTTCTAAGCCCGCGGATATTAGTAAATGCAAGCCTCAAGGGAGGAGGCAGGTTGGTTTTCTTTGAGTTTGGTCCTGGTTTAAACGTAACTTTTGCTTGAGCTGTCATTTCATTTTATTTTATTTAAAAGTTTCAGTTAAGGTGAGTGAGTGAGGGGGTGCTGGACAAGTAGTTGTGCAGAATACCAGACATGCAATACAAGTAGACTATCAGCTGTCCTCACCCACAGGATTGTGGCCTCAGGAAAGCCCACCGGGAATGAGTGCAGAGTCCCTTTCCATGCGCGACATGGCACTACAAACATCCCGATATTTTACAACTGTTGATGGAGCAGCCGCTCTAAGCGCTACCAAAGAGTTAGGGCTCCTGTACTATCAGTCGGAAACAGCAGCCAGGAACTGTCAATCCGGTACCCTCAATCCGTTAGGCAAAGCCAGCCCAGTCCAACTGCACCGACATATATGTCACTGAAGCACCCCACTGTGTCCAGTTTAGGGGGATGGGATGTGGTGGGAGTGGGGAGAAGCGGCGTTTATTGCCCTAGTCAGGAAACAAGGTCAACCACTGGGTGATTCAGCCGAGTCCCTGTGATAGTACCTCTACGCCTGGCCAATAGGCAAAGAAGGAGTATGAAAGCCGGGCGATAGACAGAGCCTATCTCCTCCTTAAGCAGTTTAGGTTTGCCAACCGGTGATTTGTTTGAGTCACCAGCTCTAGGAAGGTTGTCGTCCAGGACTGAAGAGGCCTCCCTCCCCTAGGTTTAGTTTCAGAGTTTTCCTTCTAGACGGATGACCTGGGAAGACCTACGGGTCCATCAGCTCCGAGGGGGTTCGCCCCGCGCCTGGGTCCTAATCCAGGTATTTCTGCGCCCCCGCATGGGTAGTTAATATTTATTGGTTATTTAGGTTATCTCCTGATGAAAAAATCGGGCATTTAGGTTAACTTCTCCAGAAAATTTTCACTCCTCAAACCTGGTTAAAAAAGGGCATTACTATGCTTCCATTTTCATTTTTACTGGGAGAGGGTATAGGTAAAAATTCGTGCTGTGAAAGCAGCTAAATTTGCTACAGTATTGAATTGAGAGAGACGAGTTAATGTATGGTTAGATATAGTTTTGTAAGTTTAGGAATGGATGATTAGATATGGTTTAGTAGGTTTAGGATTAGGATAAAGTGTTAGGGTATGATTTACTTGCTATTAGAAATTCTGATTTGGTGCCCAAACCGAATATTTAGTAAGACTGAAAGATAAGATATGCTCAGTATAGATACAAGAGAACATTTGATATGGAGTACAGTTATACTTGATAGATATAGGTTATTGCATATTCTGTAAGTATAGTTAAATATAGATGGATGGATAAGTAGTATTGTATACGAATGCATGGAATTTTAGACAATTTGAGTAAGTTGCCTTTAGACTATAACGAAGGAGAATGACTTCGTCTTTCTCTTAATATCCAGAAGTTTTTTATTTCAATGAGTACCGGTTTAGTTTGTGTAATGATTATTGCAATACTATCTCTTAACAAAGAGATATTAATGGTTGCTGTTCATTATAGATTACTTTAAGTCTGTGTATAGGACTATGGCTAGTAAGTATTTACTTAGAAGCTTGGTTATGGGTTAGGAGTTATAATCAGGAGCATGCCTAGGAAATTTTGGTTGTTAATGGATATCGATTTACGAGTCTGTTAGGGTCAAGGGCGGAGAGCAAGGACCCCTCTAAGTTACGTGAAACGGATTAGGTTTAGCGGCAACTTGAGAAATAGAGCAGTTTGATTTGTTAGTGATCAGGAGAAAGAGAATTCAAGTAAAAAATAAAAAGGTTTGTCATGCAAAACAGACAAGGCAGTCATCTGGGAGGTAAAGTATCTATAGGAGGTACTTAGTATACAACCAGCAGTATTTTGCAGTTTTGAGAGGAATTTTAGGTACAATAGTTTCATGGTTTGTTGTACAAGTCCGTAGTCTAGGTGAGGGACGAAGCACTTCTAATATTGCAACTGGGTGTGTCTAATTTTAAAAGTAGTTGAATAGAGTATTATGAGATGTTCTACTTAGCTTAGGGATAGAATGAAAATTTAAGGTAATATCCAGAGTGATATAAGCAATTTCATGAGGATTAGATATATGATCACAGGATGTTGAGCTGCTCAGGAAAATTCTTGTATCTATTCAGAAGGATGTCTTGGTGATATAAGATTTGAGAAATTAAGAGTCTGGGGATACAGAAAGTTGTGAGCTGATGAGGATTCAGTATAGGCGATTGTATATAGTTAGCAAAGGTGGTTTAGTTTAGTACGCACGTAATTGTACATATTAAGTATACTGCTTCAGTTCTATCCTCTATTGTAAAGGAAAATCCGTTTGTATTTCGATTGGCAATTTTGTCAAAAGAGGAAATTTAAAACAGCTTATCTAATTTTTGATGATATCAGTTTATAGACAATTGTACAGACTGATAAATTGTTGTGTAAGACATAGGAGCCCATCGTCTTCGTATTTTGATGAAATGATGGATCAAGAGCATAGGTTCGGAACAGGTGTCCGGAAAGGAAATGGCAGTGTACAATGAAGGGGGGGGTCACTGATATGTCGTCATCAAAAAATATTGTTTTATTAAATGTTTAACTTGCATGTAAAACAGTGTTTTTCTAGTTAACAAAATAATCAAATATTTCACAAAAAAAGATTGTCTTATTAATTAAATGTTTTATTTGCATGTAAAAAAGTGTTTTCTAGTTAAAACGAATTCAATATTTCACAACAAATATTGTTATATTAAATTTTTTTGCATGTAAAGAAGTGTTTTCCTATTTAAAAAAAAAGAACCAAATATTTAACAAAAATATTGTTTTATTAAATGTTTTATTTGCATGTAAAAAAGTATTTTTATTTTCATGTAAAAGAAGAGCCACATTCTTCACAAAAAATATTGTCTATTTCAATGTTTTAATCGCTTGTGTGACATCAGTGTTGTTCTCCACGCAAAAAAAGAGCCACATTCTTCACAAAAAATATCGTCTATTTCAATGTTTTAATCGCTTGTGTGACATCAGTGTTGTTCTGCACGCAAAAGAAGAGCCACATTCTTCACAAAAAATATCGTCTATTTCAATGTTTTAATCGCTTGTGTGACATCAGTGTTGTTCTCCACGCAAAAGAAGAGCCACATTCTTCACAAAAAATATCGTCTATTTCAATGTTTTAATCGCTTGTGTGACATCAGTGTTGTTCTCCACGCAAAAGAAGAGCCACATTCTTCACAAAAAATATCGTCTATTTCAATGTTTTAATCGCTTGTGTGACATCAGTGTTGTTCTCCACGCAAAAGAAGAGCCACATTCTTCACAAAAAATATCGTCTATTTCAATGTTTTAATCGCTTGTGTGACATCAGTGTTGTTCTCCATGCAAAAGAAGAGCCACATTCTTCACAAAAAATATTGTCTATTTCAATGTTTTAATCGCTTGTGTGACATCAGTGTTGTTCTCCACGCAAAAGAAGAGCCACATTCTTCACAAAAAATATCGTCTATTTCAATGTTTTAATCACTTATGTGACATCAGTGTTGTTCTCCACGCAAAAGAAGAGCCACATTCTTCACAAAAAATATCGTCTATTTCAATGTTTTAATCGCTTGTGTGACATCAGTGTTGTTCTCCACGCAAAAGAAGAGCCACATTCTTCACAAAAAATATCGTCTATTTCAATGTTTTAATCGCTTGTGTGACATCAGTGTTGTTCTCCACGCAAAAGAAGAGCCACATTCTTCACAAAAAATATCGTCTATTTCAATGTTTTAATCGCTTGTGTGACATCAGTGTTGTTCTCCACGCAAAAGAAGAGCCACATTCTTCACAAAAAATATCGTCTATTTCAATGTTTTAATCGCTTGTGTGACATCAGTGTTGTTCTCCATGCAAAAGAAGAGCCACATTCTTCACAAAAAATATTGTCTATTTCAATGTTTTAATCGCTTGTGTGACATCAGTGTTGTTCTCCACGCAAAAGAAGAGCCACATTCTTCACAAAAAATATCGTCTATTTCAATGTTTTAATCACTTGTGTGACATCAGTGTTGTTCTCCACGCAAAAGAAGAGCCACATTCTTCACAAAAAATATCGTCTATTTCAATGTTTTAATCGCTTGTGTGACATCAGTGTTGTTCTCCACGCAAAAGAAGAGCCACATTCTTCACAAAAAATATCGTCTATTTCAATGTTTTAATCGCTTGTGTGACATCAGTGTTGTTCTCCACGCAAAAGAAGAGCCACATTCTTCACAAAAAATATCGTCTATTTCAATGTTTTAATCACTTGTGTGACATCAGTGTTGTTCTCCACGCAAAAGAAGAGCCACATTCTTCACAAAAAATATCGTCTATTTCAATGTTTTAATCGCTTGTGTGACATCAGTGTTGTTCTCCACGCAAAAGAAGAGCCACATTCTTCACAAAAAATATCGTCTATTTCAATGTTTTAATCGCTTGTGTGACATCAGTGTTGTTCTCCACGCAAAAGAAGAGCCACATTCTTCACAAAAAATATCGTCTATTTCAATGTTTTAATCGCTTGTGTGACATCAGTGTTGTTCTCCACGCAAAAGAAGAGCCACATTCTTCAAAAAAAATATCGTCTATTTCAATGTTTTAATCGCTTGTGTGACATCAGTGTTGTTCTCCACGCAAAAGAAGAGCCACATTCTTCAAAAAAAATATCGTCTATTTCAATGTTTTAATCGCTTGTGTGACATCAGTGTTGTTCTCCACGCAAAAGAAGAGCCACATTCTTCACAAAAAATATCGTCTATTTCAATGTTTTAATCGCTTGTGTGACATCAGTGTTGTTCTCCACGCAAAAGAAGAGCCACATTCTTCACAAAAAATATCGTCTATTTCAATGTTTTAATCGCTTGTGTGACATCAGTGTTGTTCTCCACGCAAAAGAAGAGCCACATTCTTCACAAAAAATATCGTCTATTTCAATGTTTTAATCGCTTGTGTGACATCAGTGTTGTTCTCCACGCAAAAGAAGAGCCACATTCTTCACAAAAAATATCGTCTATTTCAATGTTTTAATCGCTTGTGTGACATCAGTGTTGTTCTCCACGCAAAAGAAGAGCCACATTCTTCACAAAAAATATCGTCTATTTCAATGTTTTAATCGCTTGTGTGACATCAGTGTTGTTCTCCACGCAAAAGAAGAGCCACATTCTTCACAAAAAATATCGTCTATTTCAATGTTTTAATCGCTTGTGTGACATCAGTGTTGTTCTCCACGCAAAAGAAGAGCCACATTCTTCACAAAAAATATCGTCTATTTCAATGTTTTAATCGCTTGTGTGACATTAGTGTTGTTCTCCACGCAAAAGAAGAGCCACATTCTTCACAAAAAATATCGTCTATTTCAATGTTTTAATCGCTTGTGTGACATCAGTGTTGTTCTCCACGCAAAAGAAGAGCCACATTCTTCACAAAAAATATCGTCTATTTCAATGTTTTAATCGCTTGTGTGACATCAGTGCTGTTCTCCACGCAAAAGAAGAGCCACATTCTTCACAAAAAATATCGTCTATTTCAATGTTTTAATCGCTTGTGTGACATCAGTGTTGTTCTCCACGCAAAAGAAGAGCCACATTCTTCACAAAAAATATCGTCTATTTCAATGTTTTAATCGCTTGTGTGACATCAGTGTTGTTCTCCATGCAAAAGAAGAGCCACATACTTCACATGAAAATGGTTTCTCCCCAGTGTGTGTGCGCATATGACTTAACAGACTTGCTTTCAAGGCAAAAGTCGAATCACACTCTTGACAAGAGAATGGTTTGTCTCCAGTGTGTATGTTCATATGTCTCGCCATTGTCGATCGCTGTCGAAACAGCGAACCACATATCTCACATGAAAATGGTTTCAATCCACTGTGTATCAGTGCATGTGTCCGCAGACTTGATTTCTGTGAAAATGAAGCACCGCATTCGCCACACGAATATGGTTTGACTCCAGTGTGTGTTCGGACGTGCTTCTCTAAAGTGTATTTCTCTGCAAAGCAAGCGCTACACACGTCGCAAGGATACGGCTTGTCACCAGTGTGACGTCGCATGTGTTTCTGCAAATATGATTTCTTTGTAAAAGAAAAGCCACAAACTTCACAAGTGTGTGTCTTCTTGCGAGAATGTATTTGCATGTGTAATAGTTGACTCGATTTATGAGCGAAACTTAGCCCGCACACTTTACAATAAAATGAGGTCTCTCCGGAATGCTCCCTCATATGCTTAAACAAATTGTATTTGGTTTGAACTGAATGGCAGCAAACACCGCATGTGTACGGTTTCTTTTTTCGAATTCGTTCTTTACGTGTTTTCGTTTTCTCTTTCGATAAAGCAGCAACAGAGTGGGGGTTGCTTCTAGCTGAATGGCAGCAAACACCGCATGTGTACGGTTTCTTTCTTCGAATCGGTACTTTATGTTTTTTTGTTTTGTCTTTCGATAAAGCAGCATCCGAATTGGGTTCATCTTCGCCATGAAATAGCAACGTCTCTTTCATTGTTGAAACACGAGACATTTTAGCACAATTTGTTTTGGCTGAAGGCATTTCCATATCTAAAGCCACAAAAAGTCAATAAAAGTTCTCTTCTTGCTGGGAAATCTGCAAAAATTAATAAATGTCTCGCATTAATAGGAGAAACAGTAAGTGAGAGAGAGAGAGAGATAGTGGGGGTATTGATAGAGAAATATATATAGAGAAGGAGAAAGGGTCAAAGATAAGAAATCACACACACACACAGCCACACGCACACACACACCCACACACAGCCACACACGTCTTAAATTTACATATGAAACTATATACTTCGATGATATTAATCATTATATCTAACATTCTATAAAGTTACAAATTTCAATAAAGGATTTCTTCTTGCTGGGAAATCTACAAAAATTAATAAATGTCTCACATTAATAGGAGAAACAGTAAGAGAGAGAGAGAGAGAGAGAGAGAGAGAGAGAGATAGTGGGGGTATTGATAGAGAAATATATATATATAGAGAGAGAATGGGAGAAAGATAGTTAGGGAGAGAGATAGATTAGTAGAGAGAGATGGGAGGGAAAGGGAAAGGAGAAAGGGTCAAAGATAAGAAATCACACACACACACAGCCACACACACACACACACACACACACACACACAGCCACACCCACACACAGCCACACACGTCTTAAATTTACATATGAAACTATATACTTCGATGATATTAATCATTATATCTAACATTCTATAAAGTTACAAATTTCAATAAAGGATTTCTTCTTGCTGGGAAATCTACAAAAATTAATAAATGTCTCACATTAATAGGAGAAACAGTAAGAGAGAGAGAGAGAGAGAGAGAGAGAGAGATAGTGGGGGTATTGATAGAGAAATATATATATATAGAGAGAGAATGGGAGAAAGATAGTTAGGGAGAGAGATAGATTAGTAGAGAGAGATGGGAGGGAAAGGGAAAGGAGAAAGGGTCAAAGATAAGAAATCACACACACACACAGCCACACACAGCCACACACACACACACACCCACACACACACACAGCCACACACGTCTTAAATTTACATATGAAACTATATACTTCGATGATATTAATCATTATATCTAACATTCTATAAAGTTACAAATTTCAATAAAGGATTTCTTCTTGCTGGGAAATCTGCAAAAATTAATAAATCTCTCGTATTAATAGGAGAGAGAGAGAGAGGAAAGCAGAAAGAGAGAGAGAGAGAGAGAGAGAGAGGAAAGCAGAGAGAGAGAGAGGAAAGCAGAAAGAGAAAGGAAACATGTTATTTAAATACCTATGTACAAGCTCCCCCCCCCCCAATCTTATTCATTTTGTTTAAATTATTTAAGGGAAAATTGTTTGGCACAATTTGTTTTGGCTGAATGCATTTCCATATCTAAAGCCACAAAAGTCAATAAAAGTTCTCTTCTTGCTGGGAAATCTGCAAAAATTAATAAATCTCTCGCATTAATAGGAGAAACAGTAAGAGAGAGAGAGAGGGAGAGATAGTGGGGGTATTGATAGAGAAATATATATATAGAGAGAGAATGGGAGAAAGATAGTTAGGGAGAGAGATAGATTAGTAAAGAGAGATGGGAGGGAAAGGGAAAGGAGAAAGGGTCAAAGATAAGAAATCACACACACACACAGCCACACACAGCCACACACAGCCACACACACACACACACACACACACACAGCCACACACGTCTTAAATTTACATATGAAACTATATACTTCAATGATATTAATCATTATATCTAACATTCTATAAAGTTACAAATTTCAATAAAGGATTTCTTCTTGCTGGGAAATCTGCAAAAATTAATAAATGTCTCGCATTAATAGGAGAAACAGTAAGAAAGAGAGAGAGAGAGAGAGAGAGAGAGAGAGATAGTGGGGGTATTGATAGAGAAATATATATAGAGAGAGAGAATGGGAGAAAGATAGTTAGGGAGAGAGATAGATTAGTAAAGAGAGATGGGAGGGAAAGGGAAAGGAGAAAGGGTCAAAGATAAAAAATCAAACACACAGCCACACACACACAGCCACACATGTCTTAAATTTACATATGAAACTATATACTTCGATGATATTAATCATTATATCTAACATTCTATAAAGTTACAAATTTCAATAAAGGATTTCTTCTTGCTGGGAAATCTGCAAAAATTAAGAAATCTCTCGTATTAATAGGAGAGAGAGAGAGAGGAAAGCAGAGAGAGAGAGAGAGAGGGGGGGAAGCAGAGAGAGAGAGAGGAAAGCAGAAAGAGAGAGAGAGAGAGAGAGAGAGAGAGGAAAGCAGAGAGAGAGAGAGAGGAAAGCAGAAAGAGAAAGGAAACATGTTATTTAAATACCTATGTACAAGCTTCCCCCCCTCCCAATCTTATTCATTTTGTTTAAATTATTTAAGGAAAAATTGTTTGGGACAATTTGTTTTGGCTTAAGGCATTTCCATATCTAAAGCCACAAAAGTCAATAAAAGTTCTCTTCTTGCTGGGAAATCTGCAAAAATTAATAAATCTCTCGCATTAATAGGAGAAACAGTAAGTGAGAGAGAGAGAGAGATAGTGGGGGTATTGATAGAGAAATATATATATAGAGAGAGAATGGGAGAAAGATAGTTAGAGAGAGAGATAGATTAGTAAAGAGAGATGGGAGGGAAAGGGAAAGGAGAAAGGGTCAAAGATAAGGAATCACACACACACACAGCCACACACACACACACAGCCACACACACACAGCCACACACACACACACACAGCCACACACACACACAGCCACACACGTCTTAAATTTACATATGAAACTATATACTTCGATGATATCAATCATTATATCTAACATTCTATAAAGTTACAAATTTCAATAAAGGATTTCTTCTAGCTGGGAAATCTGCAAAAATTAAGAAATCTCTCGTATTAATAGGAGAGAGAGAGAGGAAAGCAGAAAGAGAGAGAGAGAGATAGTGGGGGTATTGATAGAGAAATATATATTAAGAGAGAATGGGAGAAAGATAGTTAGGGAGAGAGATAGATTAGTAGAGAGAGATGGGAGGGAAAGGGAAAGGAGAAAGGGTCCAAGATAAGAAATCACACACACACACAGCCACACACACAGCCACACACACACACACACACACACACACACACAGCCACACACGTCTTAAATTTACATATGAAACTATATACTTCGATGATATTAATCATTATATCTAACATTCTATAAAGTTACAAATTTCAATAAAGGATTTCTTCTTGCTGGGAAATCTGCAAAAATTAAGAAATCTCTCGTATTAATAGGAGAAACAGTAACCCTAACCCTAAATCTCTCATATTAATAGGAGAGAGAGAGAGAGGAAAGCAGAGAGAGAGAGAGAGAGGGGGGGGAAGCAGAGAGAGAGAGGAAAGCAGAAAGAGAGAGAGAGAGAGAGAGGAAAGCAGAAAGAGAGAGAGAGAGAGAGAGAGAGGGGGGGAAAGCAGAGAGAGAGAGGAAAGCAGAAAGAGAGAGAGAGAGAGAGAGAGAGAGAGAGGAAAGCAGAAAGAGAGAGAGAGAGAGAGGAAAACAGAAAGAGAGAGAGAGAGAGAGAGAGGAAAGCAGAAAGAGAGAGAGAGAGAGAGGAAAGCAGAGAGAGAGAGAGAGGAAAGCAGAAAGAGAGAGAGAGAGAGAGGAAAGCAGAAAGAGAGAGAGAGAGGAAAGCAGAAAGAGAAAGGAAACATGTTATTTAAATACCTATGTACAAGCTTCCCCCCCCTAATCTTATTCATTTTGTTTAAATTATTTAAGGAAAAATGGTCTGGCACAATAGCAGGAATTAACCAGGATCTGTCTTTATATTTTGTTCTTTGATTATTTTCCCGATACTAGGGGCTAAATGGTAGAAGCCCTTTCATTGCCTAATAGTATTAGTATTTAATATCAGTGCTGACTCTAAAAATTTTCTTTTGGCTCTATCACGAATTTTATAATTTTCACATGATCGAAGTTAAATGAATGATCGTGTTCTGCACAAAAGAGTGCATTTAGGGCGTTACCATTCCTTATATCTCTTCACTGTTTGTTACTTAAATAACATATTTTTAAAAGTGTATATATATATATATAGACATTGAATAACCCTGGTTCTCTCCAGAATGTGCTGCTGCCATTGCGCACAGAAATCAGTTTTTCCACTGCTTCAAACGTAATAGATGTATGGAAACTAAAGCCGTTTTCAGGACTGCCAGCAACCATTGTAAGAAAGTAATAAGGAACGCAAGAGAGTTGTATGCTCAATCTGTTAAGTCCAAAGTAGCTGAGCAGCGGCTTGGTTCCCACCAGTTTTGGCAAATAGCAAACAGAATCCTGAACAGAAGCGTGCGCTCCATCCCAACTATTATCAATGGACCTTAGGTAATCTCGTCAGCATCAGACAAAGCCAAACTCTTTGTCAAGAACTTTGCAGCTAATTCTACCCTTTGCGACCAAGGCCGCCAACCCCCAATATTTCCTCCTGTATCAGAAAACACGCTATGTGATATACGTATATCTGTACGTGATGTTGCCAAGCTAATCAAAAACCTTGATTCCAGTAAAGCAACTGGCCCTGACGGTATTCCAATTATAGTACTCAAAAAACTTCAACCTGAACTAGCACCCATACTTACAAAACTGTTTAAACGTTGTCTTAAGGAGAATAGTTTCCCATCTCCCTGGAAAATCTCATCAGTATGCCCTGTATTTAAGAATTCAGGTGATCGCTCATCCCCTTCTCAGTACAGGCCAATAAGTCTCCTGTGCGTCATGAGTAAGTTGCTAGGATCTGTGTTAAATACAGAAGTAATCAACCATCTCAACAAAAATAACCTTCTTAGTGACACTCAATATGGTTTCCGTTCTGCTAGATCTACAGCAGATGTGCTTACAGTTATATTGCATAGGATTAGCAAATCTCTCGACGATGGCAATCTTTCTAGGGCAATTGCTCTTGACATATCTAAGGCCTTTGATAGGGTGTGGCATAAAGGTTTACTTCATAAGATCGCTAGCTATGGTATAGCTGGAAATGTCTTCTCAATTATTAAATCATTTCTTTCTGATAGGTTCATAAGAGTAGTAGTTGATGGGCAAAAATCAGAAGCTCACAGTATTAATGCCGGTGTCCCTCAGGGGTCCATCCTGGGCCCAACTCTTTTCCTGATCTACATTAATGATCTTGCAAATCACATCCTTACATCATTTGTAGACATTTATGCTGACGACACTACCATTTATGGTAGCACATCGAAGACAGTAAACGACCAAGTTCTCTCCAATTCTCTCTCCTCTGATCTTGAGCACGTAGTACAATGGGGAAAGGAGTGGCTGGTTACTTTTAATGCATCTAAAACCAAGCTTCTCTCTTTACATACTCAACATTCTAATCCACATTTGGCATCAATTGAAATGAATGGCTCTCGTCTTCAGGAGGCCTCAAGTTTTGACAAGCTTCTGGGCTTGACCATTACTCCTGATCTTAAATGGAACACGTACATCAAATCTGTTGCCAAGGCCGCTGGAAAAATGGTGGGATCTTTCTATCGATCCGGTAAATATCTCACTGCTGATGCTATTCTCTATCTATATAAGAGCCAGGTACGTCCAAGGATGGAATACTGTTGCCACATATGGGCAGGAGCTGCTAGAAAGGACTTGTCCTGCCTTGATAGAGTTCAAAATAGACTTCGTAGCCTCGTAGGAGATGTCCTTTTCTCTTCCTTGCAACCTCTATCTCACAGAAGAGATGTTGCGTGTTTGTCTCTGATGTATCGTTATTTTCGGCTGAGCTTCAATCTATGGTCGCCCCTCGCCAAACTTTCACAACAAACACTCGTCTAGCTGTAAACACTATCAATAATTCCCCCCCACTCTTTATCTGTGCCTAAACCTAAACGTAGATTCCATGAACAAAGCTTTTTTCTTAGAACTGCACGCCTGTGAAATTGTCTTCCGTTTTCCTGCTTTCCGGCTGACTACAATATGGTTGTGTTCAAGTCTAACGTAAATAAGTTCTTGATGAGCCATTCCATATAAGTTATCAAATTTACCAAATTTTCATTACTAATGATTACTATATTGTCCAATTTCTACTGTACACTCTTTAACCCTTATCCTTGAGTGGCCTCTTGGCCTTGATAATGTGGTGATGCCTATGTAAAAAAAAAAAGCATTAATATGTCGCTACACATTCATGAGTATGTTTCAGTCAACTAGTTATAGATACCTAGGAACTATATATATATATATATATATATATATATATATATATATAAATAAATATATATATATATATAGAAACAACTCACTGGCTATAAAGATGTTGGAACAAACCAATGTAGTGTATCAATTCAAATGCTCTATAAAAGAATGTAACTCCGAAAATAATACATACATTGGGCCAAAACAACAACATTGTCCCGGCGAATAACCATGATTCTAAATAATACCAGTGCTATATATAAACATTTGATAAAAGAACATAACTGTCCCCCCTCCAATCTTAGAAAAGTCCTCGATGACCATATAAAAATTATACAACATGAGAATAATATTAAAAAATTAAAAGTTCTTGAAGCGTTATATATAAGAACACTTCAACCCACTATAAATGATATCACATTCGAGAAAAGCAGTAACGTTCTTAAATGTCTTGTGTAGTCCGTATTGGACGGACTATGTTAACGACGTCCACAAACCTGCTGATTTTAACCATGCATCTAAATAATACCAGTGCTATATATAAACATTTGATAAAAGAACATAACTGTCCCCCCCCCTCCAATCTTAGAAAGGTTCTTATTTAAAACATAAAAATCATACAACATGAAAATAATATTAATTTTTGAAGCGTTATATATTAGAACCCTTCAACCCACTATAAATGATATCACATTCGAGAAAAGCAGTAACGTTCTTAAATGTCTTGTGTAGTCCGTATTGGACGGACTATGTTAACGATGTCCACAAACCTGCTGATTTTAACCATGATTCTAAATAATACCAGTGCTATATATAAACATTTGATAAAAGAACATAACTGTCCCCCCTCCAATCTTAGAAAAGTCCTCGATGACCATATAAAAATTATACAACATGAGAATAATATTAAAAAATTAAAAGTTCTTGAAGCGTTATATATAAGAACACTTCAAATCACTATAAATGATATCACATTTGAGAAAAGCAGTAACGTTCTTAAATGTCTTGTGTAGTCCGTATTGGACGGACTATGTTAACGGTGTCCACAAACCTGCTGATTTTAACCATGATTCTAAATAATACCAGTGCTATATATAAACATTTGATAAAAGAACATAACTGTCCCCCCTCCAATCTTAGAAAAGTCCTCGATGACCATATAAAAATTATACAACATGAGAATAATATTAAAAAATTAAAAGTTTTTGAAGCGTTATATATTAGAACCCTTCAAATCACTATAAATGATATCACATTTGAGAAAAGCAGTAACGTTCTTAAATGTCTTGCACAGTTCGTATTGGACGGACTATGTTAACGGTATACACAAACCTGCTGATTTTAATACTTGAATTTTAATTGACCTATATTTTTAATCGATTTTTCATCGACTCTATATATTTTAACTTATCGCCGTTTACTGTATATTTTAGTTTTCACTTTTAATTCTCATTTTTGCTCCTTTGCACTTTTAAGACCTGAGGATAATCCGTAGACGAATCGAAAGCGCTCGACAGCAACAACTATGGAACTTTTATTAATATTTTTGACTTTGATACAAAAAAGATTATATGGAAAATCGGAAAAATTAAAAACAAGAATCATAAAGCAAAGTGTCTCTGTTGCATTTTATAACATGTGCTTGAATATATATATATATATATTTTGTGTACAGAAAGTTGTTAGTTGAGACAGGTCATTGGTACCGTCGGTTTCAAGCCCGATAATAAGGCCCGTTTAAGGTATCCTTATCAAGCTCTCTTCAGCCAATATTCGTCTATCTTATAACCGGAAGTGTGAAGTATATATACCTCGCGAATCCACGTTCAAATCTCGTTTTGTTTAATTCCCCCCCCCCTTTTTTTTTTTTTTTTATCTATCTAATATATATATATATATATATATATATATATATATATCGGGTAATGTAATACCTAATTTTCAACTTTGAATTATTTAAATTTAAGATCTAATTTCGAAAAAATGTTTTTTTTATATGAATCGATTTTAATTTGAACCCCATTTAATTTCAAAATCTCTTTCCTTATGTATAAAAACTTCAAAATCTGTATTGGTATCGGTTAAAAACTTAAAAATTCGTTTAATTATATCGAACATTTAAAAATTTCCAAAAATACGTTTAAAGTTTAAAAAAATATATTTTTAATTATATCGAATCACGTTTAAAAATTTCGAAATACGTTTAAAAATTATTTTTAAAAAATATTTTTAAAAAACCCAAATCTTTCAAGGTTTGGGGAAGTGAGTATTTATGTATCCTAAGTGATTTCCCTAGTTTATTAACATTATTATATTTTTCTATAGTTTTAAATTCGAAATAGATTATAAATTACATTTATAAAATATTTTTTTTTTTTTTTTTTTTTTATATATATATGACATTAATTAAAAATCTATAATATAATTGCGATTAAAATCCAAGTTTACCGACTAATTATTTATGTATTTACAATTTTTTTTCCTTATATATATATATATAAACAACATCTAAGTGTTGTTCTTTTCATTGATCCAATTTATTAGGAGCCCCTTCCTTCTATGTATGCAACTTTTCAAAGCTTCACTCCTCACATTTAAACATTTTATTTTTGGGTCATGAATGGACCGGAGGATGTAGTATTTCTCTGCGTTACAGAGTGAGCATTGACTTAATTCCGGGACGTATGCTGGTCTATGCTCTATTTTACTCCATTTTATGGAAAAGGGTGTATATATATATATAAAGCTGAATGTCTGTGTGTGAATGTGTGTCTGGTCACGAATAGGCTCCTATATGGTTGACTATTTTAAAAAACTGATTACATATAATGATAGAAGATGTATCGAGACACAGGAATGGGTATGTTTGATCTGGCAGAATGGTGGTTCATTAAAATTCTGTGTTCGCGCCTGGTCCACAGAGTATGGAAATAAAAAATTTAAAATAAAAAAAAACGTTTACAAGTGTTTTTGATATAGATGTACATAAGAATGCATATGTTTTACAAGAATAAGTATGTTTTAACAAATAAATAACATATATATATATATATATATATATATATATATATATATATATATATTAGTGTTCTTACGATTAATCGGAATATGAAATCAAAAAAGTCGACAAATTTGGGGGAATCAGTATCGGAAACAATTGAAATGGATGGCTCTCGTCTTGGAGAGGCTCCATGTTTTGACAAGCTTCTGGGTTTGACCTTTACTCCTGATCTGAAATGGAACACGTACATCAAATCTGTTGCCAGGGACGCTGGGAAAATGGTGGGATACTTCTACCACTCCAGAAGATATCTCACTACTGATGCAATTCTCTATCTGTATAAAAGCCAAGTACGTCCAAGGATGGAGTACTGCTGCCACATCTGGGCAGAAGTTGCAAAAAACAACCTATCCTGCCTTGACAGAGTACAAAATAGACTTCGTGGCTTAGTGGGGGATGCCCTTTTCTCTACCCTTCAACCTCTCTCCCACAGAAGAGACCTTGCGAGCCTGTCTTTGTTTTATCGTTATTTCCATGGCGGGTGCTCGTTTGAGCTCCAATCCCTGGTCCCCCCCCCACCAATCTTTCACAAGAAACACCCATCTAGCTGAAACTACTGTCAACAATTTTCCCCACTCTTTATCTGCCTAAATCCAAACGTAGATTCCATGAGCAAAGCTTCTTTCTTAGAACTGCATGCCAGTGGAACTCTCTGCCGCTTGCCTGTTTCCCACCTGACTACAACTTGGACGTCTTCAAGTCCAACATAAACAAACTCCTGACAAACCTCCCCCTTAAGTAAGATACTCTATCAAAACCCCCAATACTAATGATTACTACAATACTATCTCACTGATTACTGTACATGCAATTACCCTTATCCCTGAGTGGCCTTCGGGCCTTGATAAGTGGTGACACTCATGTTTAAAGCAAAATCTTCACTGCTGGTAATAATGATAAAATAATAAATATTGCTTCTGAGATGGGTATATATGCTGATGACACCACACTATAACAGGCACGACAGGAAAACAAATGAACACATATCTAAAGAAATGGCAAAAACACTAGAGGATGACCTCCAATCTGTAGTGGAATGGGGACAAAAATGGATGGTTACATTCAATGCTGCCAAGACTAAACTGGTTTCCTTCAATAATTACAAGAAACCTTCTCTGCCACCAATAGCAATGGCCAGTAATTCTTTATCTGAGAGTACATCTTTCAAACTCCTTGGCCTAACGTTCACAGGAAACATGAGTTAGAACAATTACATTGAAAGCATTGCCAGGGCCGCTGCGAAGAAGGTGGGCTCTCTCTACCATGCTAGAAAACTACTAACATTCGAAAGTATCCTGTACCTCTATAAGGCCACCATTCGCTCATGTATGGAGTATTGCTGTCACATTTGGGCTGGTGCATCTGCTACTAGTGTCTCGCTCCTAGACAAGGTTCAAAAGAGAGTCACAAATCTGATAGGCCCTGAACTGGCATCTAAGCTTCAGCCTCTGTCCCATCGACGAAATGCTGCATCCCTCTGCCTGTTCTACAAGTATTTTGATGGTGAATGCTCTGGCGAACTGCAGACACTTGTGCCCCTCACGACGTAGACACCCTCGACAAACACGACAGGCAGCTAAATCCCACCCCCACATAGTAGAGATCCCTAGATGTAAAAAATGTTTTTACTCCAGTAGTTTCTTCCCCAGAACCGCTAAACTCTGGAATTCCATTCCAGGCCACTGCTTCCCCAACTGTACTGACATGCAGAAGTTCAAGTGTAACGTGAACCGACATCTTGCTGCCCAAATCCCAACATAGTACCCCAGTAGTTATTGCCCCTGATAGTAGCACCAAAGTGGCAATGTGTCTTGTTTGCGGTGAAAATGTAATAATAAAAAAAAAAAACAAAGAAAGCCAACAAATATATGTCAGCCGATGTCATGGTTTTGAGTGAGTTTCTAACAGTAGTTTGTATACTAATTGTCTGTATTTTTTTTTTTTTTTTTTTTTTTGAGATGAGTTGTTTTCATTGATTGAGATTGTCGGACTAACTTCCTCATCTTGGTTGTTATTGTCACAACGTTTCCGCCGTTTTGCCCTCCGGCCTTCGTCAGGTGAACGGTTTGTTAGGAGTCTCGAACCCAACCCTTTATTATTATTCGTGTTCGGACTCCAGCTAGGCTTTGGGACATAGTTGCTGATTCTCTGTTTTTCAATGTTACTTTTACACTGCCTTCGTTCAGGATTGAACTCAGCACCTTTGGGTAACTGTAAACTTTGATACAACGTCTAGGACCACTCGGCCATATGTCACTAGGACAATTCTTAGTTGGTTTTTGTTAATGTTAAACCTATGTTGTTATTCAAGGTTTTCTCTCTCTATCAGAGGTGTCCAAATTGCATTCAGCTCTATGCTTGGTTTGCTCAGTAGGTTGTTATGTCCGAGCATGTGAGCTGTTTCTTTAAGTTTTCTCACTTTCCAGTGGGTTTCTCTGTTTATTATTTTATTTTATTTTATTTTGTATACGTTTGAAGTTTGAATACATTATGTTTGGGAAAACATAGGTTACCATGACATAAAATAAAAAATAACAAATGTTACCAAAGGCAAGAGAAGTTACTCTTCTACCTACCTGGAAAAGTTTTTAGTGTTTTTATTTGTTTTACTTGGTGATCACCTCTTATCAAGGCCCAGAAGCCACTCGGGGATAAGGGTTATTGTGTGTACAGTAATCAAGGGGATAATATCGTAGTAATAGTTGGTATTGGAGATTTGATAAAGTGTCTTACTTAAAGGGGCGATTAATCAGGAATTTGTTTATGCTGGACTTGAAGACATCCAAGTTGTAGTCAGGTGGGAAACAGGCAAACGGAAGAGAGTTCCACAAGTGTACACTTCTCAGAAAGAAGCTTTGTTCATGGAATCTATGTTTTGGTTTGGGCACGGATAAAGAGTGGGGGAAATTGCTGACAGTGGTTTCAGCTAGATGAGTGTTTATCATGAAAGATTGGCGAGGGGGGACGAGAGATTGTAACAATAAAATAATTTTTACAGAACATTACGAAAAAAGCCCATGAAGTCCGTATTAATAAATTCGATACAACTCGAAGAAAAATTAATTTCTCACACTACCAATATTATCATTGAATTAAGTATTGTTTATTTAATATTTTCATGCAAAAAAATTATTTCTACTTTATTTACGCTTACATTTTTAATGTAATCTTTACATGTAAGACTCTAATATTTCCATTGCACGCAAGAACGTATTATCAATGTAAAATAATGTTCATATAATCTTGGAAAATAAAGTAAAAAAATTAAATTGAAAAACAGGAACATAGAAAAATAATTTAATAAAAAAATGGCAAAAATTATACAAACGTTCCATCTCGGTAAATACAGATGCGCAGAGTTGAAAAAAAAATCCAGTCTGTTTTGCCCAACCTCCTCCTCTCTTCAACTACCCGTCTGTGTTCATCAACTTTAAATTTCACGTAAAGATTATTATTAGAAAAAAAAAAGAAAGTCGCTCGGTATGCCAGAATAATGTTAAATAAAGACATAAATTATGTCTAATTTGTCCTTCCATACATATTTAATTTTTGCTGCTAGAGTTTTTTTTATACGATGAACAAGTCTCGTGGATAATTATTACTTTTTTTAGCAAAAATTAAATATGTATGGAAGGACAAATTAGACATGAATTATGTCTAATTTGTCCTTCCATACATATTTAATTTTTGCTGCTAGAGTTTTTTTTATATGATGAACAAGTCTCGTGGATAATTATTACTTTTTTTAGCAAAAATTAAATATGTATGGAAGGACAAATTAGACATAAATTATGTCTAATTTGTCCTTCCATACATATTTAATTTTTGCTGCTAGAGTTTTTTTTATACGATGAACAAGTCTCGTGGATAATTATTACTTTTTTAGCAAAAATTAAATATGTATGGAAGGACAAATTAGACATAAATTATGTCTAATTTGTCCTTCCATACATATTTAATTTTTGCTGCTAGAGTTTTTTTTATATGATGAACAAGTCTCGTGGATAATTATTACTTTTTTTAGCAAAAATTAAATATGTATGGAAGGACAAATTAGACATAAATTATGTCTAATTTGTCCTTCCATACATATTTAATTTTTGCTGCTAGCCATCTTTTTTACGCCATAAACAAATCTACTCATCTCTGACAACGCATGCGCGTAAAAAAGATGGCCGCCAAAGAATACAATGCATAAAACTTTCAATGCGATTTTCGTATTCAGCATAGTCGAAAACTTATAAAAGTCGTCATTTAAAAGAAAATTGTGGTGGACCTAATCTAAAAAAAAAATACCAAAAAAACTAATGTTACCAAAGGCAAGATAAGTTACTCTTCTACCTAACTGGATGAGTTTTTAGTGTTTTTTTGTAAAATGCTTATTCGGTTCGAAAAACATATATGGAAAGTTCAAGTAGGGGGTTTTACCTTTTTTTTTTTTCTTTTTTTTGATAAAAAAAGGCCAAATTTCGCTGCTAGAGTTTTTTTTATACGATGAACAAGTCTTGTTGCTACCAGTGATGCATTTTTGGATAATTATTACTTTTTTTAGCAAAAGTTAAGTACATTTATTGTATTAATTCATTATCTTAAGACTTTAACTTAATACTTGGAAATCATTCCAGAAAACACATTTTTCTTGCCAGAAAAATGTAAACACGATCTTTGTCATAACGTAATGTACTTGCAATAACTCTTATCCCTGAGTGGCTTCCGGGCCTTGATAAGTGGTGATCACTGTGTAAAAAAAAAAACTTTCACAAGAAACACTAGACTAGCTGAAAACATTATCAAGTGTTCGACTGAGCTTCAGTCTATGGTCCCCCCCCTCGCCAAACTTTCACAAGAAACACTCGTCTAGCTGTAAACACGATCAATAATTCCCCCCACTCTTTATCTGTACCTAAACCTAAACATAGATTCCATGATCAAAGTTTCTTCCTTAGAACTGCACGCCTGTGGAATTGTCTTCCGTTTTCCTGCTTTCCAGCTTTCTATAATATGGTTGTTTTCAAGTCCAACGTGAACAAGTTTCTGATGAGCCGTTCCACTTAGGTTAACAAATTAACCGAATTTCCATTACTATCGATTACTATATTGTCCTTTTGACTACTCTGCACTCTTTAACCCTTATCCTTGAGTGGCCTATCGGCCTTGATAAGTGGTGACGTCTATGTAAAAAAAAAAAAGTCTCGTGGATAATTATTACTTTTTTTAGCAAAAGTTAAGTACATTTATTGTATTAATTCATTATCTTAAGACTTTAACTTAATACTTGGAAATCATTCCAGAAAACACATTTTTCTTGCCAGAAAAATGTAAACACGATCTTTGTCATAACGTAATGTACTTGCAATAACCCTTATCCCTGAGTGGCTTCCGGGCCTTGATAAGTGGTGATCACAGTGTAAAAAAAAAAAAAATCCTTTGTCTCTGTATCTACTTGCGAGGTCGTTTATTGATGAGAGAAATATGGAGACAAAAACTGAATTGGGATGATATCGTTCCACAAAGTATGAGTCCAAAAACAGCCTATCCTGCCTTGACAGAGTACAAAATAGACTTCGTGGTTTAGTGGGGGATGCCCTTTTCTCTACCCTGCAACCCCTCTCCCACAGAAGAGACGTTGCGAGCCTATCCTTGTTTTATCGTTATTTTCATGGCAGGTGCTCGTCTGAACTCCAATCCCTGGTCCCCCCTCGCCAATCTTTCACGAAAAACACCCGTCTAGCTGAGTCCACTGTGAAAAATTCCCCCACTCTATATCTGTGCCTAAATCAAAACGCGGATTTCATGAGCAAAGCTTCTTTCTTAGAACTGCATGCCTGTGGAACTCTGTTCCGTCTGCCTGCTTCCCTCCGGACTACAACTTGGATGTCTTCAAGTCTAATGTTAACAAATTCCTAATGAACCGCCCCCCTAATTAAACACTTCATAAAATCTCCTCACTAACGTGATGTACTTGCAATAACCCTTATCCCTGAGTGGCTTCCGGGCCTTGATAAGTGGTGATCACTGTGTAAAAAAAAAAAAAAAAAGTTCAGTTTGGAGAATTTTGTCAGGCCCTATCTACATACCGGTGTGGATTTTACCAGCCATATCTATGTTAAAGGACAAGAAAAGAATTATAAAATTTACATTCTTCTGAGTATGAGTATTAGGGCTGTACATTTGGAACTGGTTCCGGATATGACTGTAAAATCATTTATTCAAGCATTCATTAGGTTCAAGAACGTGGATAGAATCTCTACACACCTTTATTCGAATAATGCTCACACATTTAATGCTGCTGCCAGAATCATTAACCAGGGCATGATAGCAGATGAATTCAAGGAAAGGTTTAGCCCATATGACTTAAAACATTGCACAATTCCACTGTTTTCACCTTGGTACGGTGGTAGTTGGGAGAGGTCTATAAAGACCATAAAATCTTGCTTATATAAAGCAATAGGAAGCGGTAAAGTAGACGATTTTGGTCTACTAACAATTTTGTCTGATGTGCAAAGGGCAGTAAATAGCCGCCCCCTGACATATAGGAGCTCTGAGGATGCTGATCTGAATGTCTTAACCCCTAACTCCCTCATGAATGCGGAATAATAATGTGGTTGGAAAACCAAGACCTTAGTCGAAGTGAGTTGATTCAAACCCTGCATTCCTGGGAAGAAAGCCTGACTAAATTTAGGAAAAGTTGGAATGAGGACTATTTATTGAGTCTCAGAGAAAGAGCAATGAGCTTGGCTGATTGTTCTTTTTGATTTTCGGGTTTATCCTTGAGTGGCCTCCGGGCCTTGATAAGTGCTGTGCACTTAGCTTTGTCCCATATAGTGTACCTATTTACTATGCCTCCCCACGGGACAGAGTTAGACACCAGGGTCGTTTTTTAACGTGGAGAAAAGGTACAAAAATAAAAATTGTCTCAGTCGTGAAGGATTTCTCCTCCACCGAAAGAGAACAAGAAATAGAAGTGCAGCATCTGAAGAACAGATACTACACTTTGATCTTGATCCGAAGGCCAAGAAAAACCAGGGGATATAGTGTTCATAAAAAGCCCTCTGAAGACGAGGCCTTTCTGGTCCCTAGGTGAAGTTCTGCAGCTAATCCAAGGAAGTGATGAATTGGTGTGCATGGTGAAGGTGAGGAAAGGGAATGGAGTTATAGACACATACTCTATCAACAGCCTGGAGAACTCAACCCAATAGGCACGGAACCATCGAGTTCACAGGATATAAGCCAGGACCTTCAAAAATTTTTCTTTTAAATTACGACATTTATAGGTTTTCGACTATGCTGAATGCAGAAATCGCCTTGAAATTTTGCAGAAATAAGTAGTTATCGAGATATAAAAAGTTGTATTAAGCATTGTATTCTATGGCGGCCATCTTTGTGACGCGGGTAAATTTGTTTATTTTTTTATTTTTTTTTTTTTTATTACATTTTCACCCCAAACAAGGCAAATTGCCACTTTGGTGTAGGGGGCTACTATCAGGGGCAAAAACTACTGGGGTACTATGTAGGGATTTGGGCAGCAAGGTGTCGGTTCACGTTACACTTGAACTTCTGCACGTCAGTACTGTTATGACGCACGCGCGTAAAAAAGATGGCCGCCAAAGAATACAATGCATAATACAACTTTTTATATCTCGATAACTACATATTTCTGTAAAATTTCAATGCGATTTCCGTATTCATCGTAGTCGAAAACCTATAAAAGTCGTCATTTAGAAGAACATTGTGGAGGTGGACGACCTAATCTAAAAATTTACCTATATTTCATTATAAAGTTCTATTTTTGTTTGATAAAAAGACTAAAACAGTTAATAAATACAAAACAAAACAAAAAAAAAACAAAAAAAAAAAAAACCGGTGCACTTACTGATCCGCGCTATTTTTTAAATCTTATTTCCAAGTTTAATTAAAGTTTTATGATATGTTTTTTTTTATTCAATTGTAAGGTTGAAGTATAGAATAGGTACAAAACACCCTCCCCTCCCCATGTTAAGAATGGCTTTTTAAATAATAACGTTTTTATTTACGTCCGGATCACTCTCTGCACTAGTACCAAAAAACAAAAAACAACAAAAAAACAGTCCATACACATAGATTCGAAAAAGTTGTCAAAAAAAAAAAAGTATATATAACAAATAAATGTTATCAAACTAGACAAAATACCATCAAAAACCACCGAATATATGTCAACTTATGTCAGGGTAACATACATTGAGCGAATATTGTATTTTGTCTAGTTTATTATTTATAACATCTTTTCCTGATGTTAAAGAGAGAGTCGGCCGCCATTTTGAATTTTCCAATACATCGGTAAACACTGCATGTTTTTCGAGCTGAATAAACATGTTAAATTGAATAAAAACACGAAAAATATATCCAGTTTGGTAGAAAAGTAACTTATCTTGCCTTTGGTAACATTTATTTGTTATATATTTGTTTTTTTGACAACTTTTTCGAATCTATGTGTACAGTAATACAAACCCCATTTACCAAATATTATTATGAAAGAATACAAAAAAAAACAAAAAATTCCAGAAATACTTGCTTTTTTTTTGTTGGACGAATTGATTTCGAATGATTTTTCAGCTTTAAAATCAAACAAAAATTAATTGTGACGAGTTGATGCAGCCAAACCAATTTTTTCAAGATGGCGACCGGAAAAGCAGGTTCGCAGAAAAGTAGAAAGGACGAAAATTAAATGAAACATTTCAAAATAGAACGGACATTTGTTGTTGTTGTTGTTGTTGTTGTTAAATATTACCGCCCCCCCCCCCCCAAAAAATGATTATCTTAGGCATATTCAATAATTCGAGATTTTGCTCCGTGCCAGTTGACAGGAAGAAGACGGTGCAAACCGATTTCCCACCCCTGTTGAAAAAAGGTACTTTTTTTTTTTTTTACATAGGCATCACCACATTATCAAGGCCAAGAGGCCACTCGAGGATAAGGGTTAAAGAATGTACAGTAGAAATTGGACAATATAGTAATCATTAGTAATGAAAATTCGGTAAATTTGATAACTTATATGTAACGGCTCATCAAGAACTTATTTACGTTAGACTTGAACACAAACACAACCATATTGTAGTCAGCCGGAAAGCAGGAAAACGGAAGACAATTCCATAGGCGTGCAGTACTGCAGTACTGCAGTTCTAAGAAAGAAGATTTGTTCATGGAATCTACGTTTAGGTTTAGGAACAGATAAAGAGTGGGGGGAATTATTCATAGTGTTTACAGTTAGACGAGTGCTTCTTGTGAAAGTTAGGCGAGGAGGGGGGACCAGAGACTGGAGCTCAGTCGAACACTTTCCATGAAAATAACGATAAAGCAGAGACAAACTCGCAACATATCTTCTGTGAGATAGAGGTTGCAGAGAAGAGAAAAGGACATCTCCTACGAGGCTATGAAGTCTATTTTGAACTCTATCAACGCAGGACAAGTCCTTTCTAGCAGCTCCTTCCCAGATGTGGCAACAGTATTCCATTCTTGGACGTACTTGGCTCTTATATAGATAGAGAATTGCATCAGCAGTGAGATATCTACCGGATCGATAGAAAGATCCCACCATTTTTCCAGCGGCATTGGCAACAGATTTGATGTACGTGTTCCATTTCAGATCAGGAGTAAAGGTCAAGCCCAGAAGCCTGTCAAAACTTGAGGCCTCCCCAAGACGAGAGCCATTCATTTTAATTGATGCCAGATGGGGATCAGAACGTTGATGATGTAAAGAGAGAAGCTTAGTTTTAGATGCATTAAAAGTAACCAGCCACTCCTTTCCCCATTGTACTACATGCTCAAGATCAGAGGAGAGAGAATCGGAGAGAACTTGGTCGTTTACTCTATTAGATGTGCTACCATAGATGTCAAGAGATTAAAAAATGAAAATATCGAAAAAAGGTTATATTGCACGTATCCGTTATGGAACGAAGTTTTCCGAAAAAAAATTCACTTACTTTCATCGAGTAGTTTTTTTTTGTTTTTCTTTTTGTTTTGTTTTGTTTTTTTTTGTTTTTTTTTTCAGCGAAAAAACAATTTGTTACGATACCGAGCAAAAAGTTCGATTTTTAGGAAGAAAAGCTAGTATTAAAGATGGAGAGGGGGTGTCGGCGCTTTACATTGAGTTATCTCCCCGTGGCGTGTTCAGCAAATTTTACAATGGCTGACTTCAACGCGCTCTCATAAGAACGTGTTTTTCTGCTGTAAAATAAAAACTACTCGAGCAAATCTTTCACGAAAAAAAAAAAATTAAATGAAATTTTTTTTTTCGGAGATCTTCAGTCCAAAACAGATACGTACAATATAACCTTTTTTTTTCTTCGATATTTTCGTTTTTTAATGTCTTGACTAAACTGTATAAGTACCGAAAAATAAAATAAAAATAAAATAAGTTGGTAAATGTGGCGATCGGAATACCCTGGCCAAATCACCGCTAAAAAAAAAATCATCCGCGTCCATCAAACTTAAACACCGAACCTTAAATATCGAAAACGAAATGAAACGAAATTTATTTTTGTTTATTATTGCCAGAAAAGATGTGCAGATTTGCCTTTTAGCTGTACAAATACCCTCGAACCCTGTAATCATTAAAAAAAACTCTCTACGTTCGACACCGGTATCCAGTGTTGCCAATTTAGCGATTTTCCCGCTAGATCTGGATATTTCATTTGCAATTCAGACGGCTTTTTCTACAAAATCTGGAGTTTTTTTTTCTTTTTTTTTTTGACATGTACACGCCGTAATTTTAGATTAAAAAAATAAAGAAAAGCCTTTGCAAATATTTTTAGGGTTTGTAATGCTTTTAGAGCACACCCTAATAAAATAAATAATTTGATACAAGCTTCTGAAATGACAAACGCAGCAACTTCATAAAATGTAACACAGAACGGGTTTATTGAGGAAAATGTGGTATTTTCCTTGTAGAAAGCTGGACTCCGGCACCTAGTATTTTTCTCGTAGAAAGCTGGACTCTGGCACCTGGTATTTTCCTCGTAGAAAGCTGGACTCCGGCACCTGGTATTTTCCTTGTAGAAAGCTGGACTCTGGCACCTGGTATTTTTCTCGTAGAAAGCTGGACTCTGGCACCTGGTATTTTCCTCATAGAAAGCTGGACTTCGGCACCTGGTATTTTCCTCGTAGAAAGCTGGACTCTGGCACCTGGTATTTTCCTCGTAGAAAGCTGGACTCTGGCACCTGGTATTTTCCTCGTAGAAAGCTGGACTCTGGCACCTGGTATTTTCCTCGTAGAAAGCTGGACTCCGGCACCTGGTATTTTCCTCGTAGAAAGCTGGACTCTGGCACCTGGTATTTTCCTCGTAGAAAGCTGGACTCTGGCACCTGGTATTTTCATCGTAGAAAGCTGCACTCTGGCACCTGGTATTTACCTCGTAGAAAGCTGGACTCTGGCACCTGGTATTTTCCTCGTAGAAAGCTGGACTCCGGCACCTGGTATTTTCCTCGTAGAAAGCTGGACTCTGTCACCTGGTATTTTCCTCGTAGAAAGCTGGACTCCAGCAACTGGTATTTTCCTTGTAGAAAGCTGGACTCTGGCACCTGGTATTTTCCTCGTAGAAAGCTGGACTCTTGCACCTGGTATTTTCCTCGTAGAAAGCTGGACTCTGGCACCTGGTATTTTCCTCGTAGAAAGCTGGACTCCGGCACCTGGTATTTTCCTCGTGGAAAGCTGGACTCTGGCACCTGATATTTTCCTCGTAGAAAGCTGGATTCCGGCACCTGGTATTTTCCTCGTAGAAAGCTGGACTCCGGCACCTGGTATTTGCCTCGTAGAAAGCTGGACTCCAGCACCTGGTATTTTCCTTGTAGAAAGCTGGACTCCGCCACCTGGTATTTTCCTCGTAGAAAGCTGGACTCTGGCACCTGGTATTTTCCTCGTAGAAAGCTGGACTCTGGCACCTGGTATTTTCCTCGTAGAAAGCTGGACTCTGGCACCTGGTATTTTCCTCGTAGAAAGCTGGACTCCGGCACCTGGTATTTTCCTTGTAGAAAGCTGGACTCCGGCACCTGGTATTTTCCTCGTAGAAAGCTGGACTCCGGCACCTGGTATTTTCCTCGTAGAAAGCTGGACTCTGGAACCTGGTATTTTCCTCGTAGAAAGCTGGACTCCAGCACCTGGTATTTTCCTCATAGAAAGCTGGACTCTGGCACCTGGTATTTTCCTCGTAGAAAGCTGGACTCTGGCACCTGGTATTTTCCTCGTAGAAAGCTGGACTCCGGCACCTGGTATTTTCCTCGTAGAAAGCTGGACTCTTGTACCTGGTATTTTCCTCGTAGAAAGCTGGACTCCAGCACCTGGTATTTTCCTCGTAGAAAGCTGGACTCTGGCACCTGGTATTTTCCTCGTAGAAAGCTGGACTCCGGCACCTGGTATTTTCCTCGTAGAAAGCTGGACTCTGGCACCTGGTATTATCCTCGTAGAAAGCTGGACTCCGGCACCTGGTATTATCCTTGTAGAAAGCTGGACTCCGGCACCTGGTATTATCCTCGTAGAAATCTGGACTCCGGCACCTGGTATTTTCCTTGTAGAAAGCTGGACTCCGGCACCTGGTATTATCCTCGTAGAAAGCTGGACTCCGGCACCTGGTATTATCCTTGTAGAAAGCTGGACTCCGGCACCTGGTATTATCCTTGTAGAAAGCTGGACTCTGGCACCTGGTATTTTCTTCGTAGAAAGCTGGACTCTGGCACCTGGTATTTTCCTCGTAGAAAGCTGGACTCCGGCACCTGGTATTTTCCTCGTAGAAAGCTGGACTCTGGCACCTGGTATTATCCTCGTAGAAAGCTGGACTCTGGCACCTGGTATTTTCTTCGTAGAAAGCTGGACTCTGGCACCTGGTATTTTCCTCGTAGAAAGCTGGACTCCGGCACCTGGTATTTTCCTCGTAGAAAGCTGGACTCCGGCACCTGGTATTTACCTCGTAGAAAGCTGGACTCTGGCACCTGGTATTATCCTCGTAGAAAGCTGGACTCCGGCACCTGGTATTTTCCTCGTAGAAAGCTGGACTCTGGCACCTGGTATTATCCTCGTAGAAAGCTGGACTCCGGCACCTGGTATTTTCCTCGTAGAAAGCTGGACTCCGGCACCTGGTATTTTCCTCGTAGAAAGCTGGACTCTGGCACCTGGTATTTACCTCGTAGAAAGCTGGACTCTGGCACCTGGTATTATCCTCGTAGAAAGCTGGACTCCGGCACCTGGTATTTTCCTCGTAGAAAGCTGGACTCCGGCACCTGGTATTTACCTCGTAGAAAGCTGGACTCTGGCACCTGGTATTATCCTCGTAGAAAGCTGGACTCCGGCACCTGGTATTATCCTCGTAGAAAGCTGGACTCCAGCACCTGGTATTTTCCTCGTAGAAAGCTGGACTCCGGCACCTGGTATTACCGCAGTAGTTATTCCAGTGGAATTGTCGATACCGTAGAGATAACACCGAGGTGGAGAGAGAGAGAGAGAGTGAGAAGAAAAGGAGGTCCGTTCCGTTTGGAGTCTCTCTGCGTAAGAATGAGTTGTTCTTCTTCAAACCGGATGCTGGCCGATTTCCTTTGGGGATAGGAAGTATCAATGCGCCGTACCCCTTACTGGTCAAGATGTGGCCGAATCACACAGGGGAGAGGCAGTGATTCGAGGAAGAAAAAAGTTCCATTTGTTTCTGCTACATAACCCCCTGCTTAGGCTGAAAGCCGACAGAGAAAAAGGTAGCATAACAAATGGCAAAAAAATAAAATGTCTTTTCTTTATTTTTAAAAGAAAGAAACAAAATGTTCTTACTTTTGTGTGGAAAGTTGGGGAATATTTGCAACTTCTTGTAATAGATTTTTTTTTTTTTTTTTGAAATAAGGAAAAACAAGGAAAAAATATTTTCTTAACAGAAATACAAAGTTTTACACAGTCTCTTCGGCCAATGTACCCGCCGACCACTGCGTGTAGTGGTGACGTGATCGTCTTCATTTGTATAGACCGTTTCACACGGTGGCCTGAAGCCATTCCCCTCACAGACATTTCGGCTGAGTCTGTAGTGCGAGCCCTTATATCAGGCTGGATATCGCGTTACGGTTCCCACTACCATCACCACTGATCGTGGTGTACAGTTTGAATCCTACCTCTTCCAGGAACTCTCCAGGATGCCAGGGATCCAACGTATTTGCACCACAAGCTATCACCCTGCTTCTAATGGGATGATTGAACGCTTCCATCGCCAATTGAAAGCAGCATTACTTGGTATACAGGTGTATGCATATTTTGATGCTGTGTGAAAGTAGGGGGAATGTGTGGCTCGTGTGTTTTTGTGTCAAGAAAGGCTTTTTTTACTCTATCAATAGAAACAGTTTCTCTTTTACCACTGATATCTAAAGTAAAAGTTTATCAGTACGTGAAAGCACACGATAAGGGCCCGTATAAGGTGAAGTTAGGGGGGGCTTTCACAGCGTCCTTTCTAAGAAAAACGTGAGTCCAAGACGAAATGTCCTTTGGGACTGAAGATCTAATGGTCTGTTCCCTAGTGTGCATCGGTGGGAGCTTACTAAAATAAGCTCGCAGTCTGTTTACATATAGAGCTGAATGGTTTGTTGTTCTCTATCAGGCTCAACATTTGGCCTGGCAATGATAGAGGTACTCCATATACAAGTTCGGCTGAAGAGTATCTCAGGTCCTCTTTGATAGCAGCACGACAGCCGAGAAGGACAACCGGTACATATTCGCTCCATCTTTCTTGATCAGGGTAAGCAAGTAATGCTGCTTTCAATTGGCGATGGAAGCGTTCAATCATCCCATTAGCAGCAGGGTGATAGCTTGTGGTGCAAATACGTTGGATCCCTGGCATCCTGGAGAGTTCCTGGAAGAGGTAGGATTCAAACTGTATGCCACGATCAGTGGTGATGGTAGTGGGAACCGTAACGCGATATCCAGCCTGATATAAGGGCTCGCACTACAGACTCAGCCGAAATGTCTGTGAGGGGAATGGCTTCAGGCCACCGTGTGAAACGGTCTATACAGGTCAGGAGATAAGTAAATCCCTGACTGACCGGCCAAGGTCCAACCAGGTCGATGTGCACATGGCTAAACCGAGTGTCTGGGGGGGTGAATGTTCCAAGGGGTGCACGGATATGCTTGTGCACCTTTGACTTTTGGCAGGATACACAGGAACGTGTCCAGGCAGTGATATTACACCTAATATTTGGCCAGAAAAATCTAGCTGTAATCAGCTTCACTGTGGCTTTGCATCCGGGGTGTGCCAAATTGTGTAGGGTGTTAAAAACAACTCTACAATGAGTACATTGGAACGAATGGTCGAAGTGAATCCGTTGAGGTGTCACAAATGATCTGCATGTCAAAGGTAGGCACGAGCAGGTATGTGAATTTGCAAGTTGCAAATTCACATGACGACAGATCCAACGTGTCCAGACTTGGCTGGTCTAAGGCCATCTGCTGTAAGTCAATATCCGATGGTGAGGACAGAGAATTAATGGGAAGGCGGGATAAAGCATCTGCCGCAGCATTCTGCTCACCTGAGATATGTCGGATATCGCTGGTAAATTGCGAAACAAAATCCAAGTGGCGTGTTTCACGGGGAGAATATTTGTCCGGCTTAGAACGAAGTGCGTATGTAAGCGGATGGTGATCAGTATAGATCACAAATTGACGGCCCTCGAGTGAATGTTGGAAATGTTTCACTGTGAGGTACATTGCCAGGAGTTCAAGGCTAAACGTGCTGTAACGTTGTTCTGCCGGTTTCAGCTGTCTCGAAAAGTATGCGAGAGGTTGTAACTGTTATTGGTGCTGCTGTTGCAATACTGCACCTACAGCTGTGCCTGATGCGTCAACGACCAGTGAAAACTGGGCATCGGGTACAGGATGTGCAAGTAGAGATGTTGTCGCTAGTTTTGTTTTCACTTCATTGAAAGCATTTAGCTGGGCCTCATTAAGTGAGATCTGCTCATTTTTTTTCTTCCTGTTACGTAACAGGTCGGAAAGAGGAGCTAGAAGATTCGCACAGTGTGGGATAAAGCGTCTGTAGTAGTTCAACAGACCAAGGAAGTGCCTTAGTTGGCGAAGTGAAGTAGATGGTTGAAGGTCTTTCAGAGCCTTCACCTTTTCCGATAACAGAGATATACCATCTGGGCTAATAATGTGGCCCAGGAAAACTAGTGACGACGCACCAAAAACGCATTTACCTGGGTTAATCCTCACCTGGTATTTCTGAAACCGTTCAGATAGTAGGCGGAGGTGAGTGACATGTTCCTCAGGTGAGGCGCTTGCCATGAGGATGTCGTCAATATAGTTATAGACGAAGTCCAAGTCATGCACCACTTTCTCCATGAAGCGCTGAAATGTGCTAGCCGCGTTTCATAAACCAAAGGGCATAGTGAAGAATTCAAACGCTCCGAATGGAGTTGTTACCGTAGTCTTAGGTATGTCGGCCGGATTTACTGGAATCTGATGGTAAGCCTTAACTAGGTCTAGTTTGGAGAAGGTCTTACAACCATGCAGAGAGGAAGCAAAATCTTGTATATGTGAGATTGGGTAATGATCAGGTACCGTCATGGCATTGAGTCGTCGGTAGTCCGCAGTCGGACGCCAATCTCCATCTCGTTTCGGGACCATATGCAAAGGGGAAGCCCATAGACTGAACGAGGGGCGTATTATTCCTAGCCGCAGGGGTCCATAGTGGGCCCAACTCTCTTCCTGATCTACATCAATGATCTCCCAAAACACATACTAAAATCTTTTGTTGGCATCTATGCTGATGACACGACCATCTATGGCAACACATCAAAGGCCGTAAATGATGGTGTTGTAGCGTCTACCCCAGAACTAATTTTGACAGTGACATTGAACATTCACCATTTCCGGAGAGCTCCAGATAAAAGACAAAAAAAAGGTGTGGCGCTAAATTCGAGGAGTCTCTCACTCTCTTTTTGCTCGCGAACACTAGAGGAGTAAGACGCGTTACTGCCACACTCTGTTGCTCGTGCGTGACACACCCTGTTCCGTTTCCAATGGTGAAACCACACCAAAAAAAAAAAAAAAAAAAAAAAAAAAAGAAAAGCATTCTTCTTATCTATTCACTCCGCTCCTTACCCGCACGGCTTTTCTAAAGAAAATTAGTTTATCGTTTCTTTCCAACTTAACGCCAAAAACATTTGACCAGTCGGGAAGGATTTCTTCTTCTTTTTTTTCGCACTCAAAATAAACACATAAATAAATAAATTCACACCTATTATTAAGTCTGATTATTTGTTTTTAATTAATTTTTCTAAATATTTGTTTTCTTATTAATGTTTTTGAAAAATTAATTTTAAGTGAGCTGTTTGTTGTTTTGCCCAGCGAGCACCTCGCTTCAGTGTTCTCTCTGATTCTCTCTCCTCTGATCTTGAGCACGTGGTATAGTGGAGAAAGAGGTGGCTGGTTACCTTTAATGCATCTAAGACCAAGCTCCTATCTCTACATCATAAACGCTCAGATCCCCATCAAGCATCAATTGGAATGGATGGCTCTCGTCTAGGGGAGGCCCCATGTTTTGATAAGCTCCTAGGTTTGACCTTTAAACCTGATCTTAAATGGAACACATACATCAAGTCTGTGACCAAGGTCGCTGGGAAAATGGTGGGATCCTTCTACCGCTGTAGAAGATATCTTACTAATCATACAATTCTCTATCTATATAAGAGCCAAGTACATCCAAAGATGGAGTACTTCTGCCACGTCTGGGGGGGAGCTGCTTAAAACAACCTATCCTACCTTGACAGAATCCAAAACAGACTTCATGGCTTGGTGGGGGATGTCCTTTTCTCTACCCTGCAACCTCTTTCCCACAGAAGAGACGTAGCGAGCCTGTCATTGTACTATCGTTATTACCATGGCAGGTGCTCGTCTGAGCTCTATTCTCTGGTCCGTCCTTGCCAATCTTTTTCAAAAAACACCCGACTAGCTGAAACCACCGTCAATAATTTTCCTCACTCCCTATCTGTGCCTAAATCAAAACGTAGATACCATGAACAAAGCTTCTTTCTTAGAACTGCACGCCTGTGGAACTCTGTTCCGCTTGACTGTTTCCCTCCCGAATACAACCTGGATGTCTTCAAGTCCAACGCAAACAAATTCCTGATGAACCGCCCCCCCCAAGTAATGACACCTTACCAATTCTCCAATATTATTGCTATACTGTCCTATTGATTACTGTACACAAAATAACCCTTATCCCTGAGTGGGCATTGAGCCTTGATAAGTGGTGAACTACATGTAAACAAAAAAAAATATAGTTAAATTCTGCCTTCGCTGCCTTAAGTTTATCAGCAATTGAGGCGGCGAGGGTGTGAGAAAACAGGAGCACCTGTGGTCTCGATGTGGTGTTTTGTGGTGTGCGTGGGTTTGCTCACCACAAAATTTAAGTTTGTTAACTCCGGGTAGGTGTCTAAGGTGGTCTGATACGGGTTATCTGAAGCGGCAATGAAGAATACTGGGCTGAAAGAGGGGGTGTTTGTTTTTACACCAAGGACAGAAAGTTCTGTATTTGCGTCTTTCAGCCGGCGTCTGCGCATATCCACTATCAGGTTGAAGTGGTGCAGGAAGTCCGCGCCTAGTATGGGGTAGGGTAAATCTGCTATAGTGAAGACCCACGTAAAGTTTCTCCGTAATTCCAAGTCCAGAGAACGAGAAATTTGACCGTATGTGGGAATGGGAGAATGATTTACTGCTTGCAGTGTGATGGACGACACTGGAGGCTTCTCTGTGAGAAGTTTAAGTGGCCAAATGCTGCAAGCTGCTCCTGTATCAACCAAGCAATGCACTTGGGATAAGGAGTCAGTGGTAAAATAGGCACGGTTGTGGGTTAGGGTTAGGGTTAGGGTTGTGGGTGGATTGTGGAGAATGTGCCGTGCTCAGTTCTCCCGACGATCGTTTCCCTGGTTCAAATATGAACAGGGCACTTTACAGCGCCGTGCGTCCTTGCCAAAACGACTATGATAAAAGCATAGTCCTGGTTGCTAGAGTGACAGCGGTGATGTGGGGATGGCGAACGACTCTTGTAGTGGCGTCGGGGTGAATGTGACCTGCCACTGTTCTGCTTACTCACCTCTCTGGTGAGGCATTCGATAGCGTCGAGAATAGCCACAGATGTAGCGTCTCGACTTGCATCCCTAGCAGTCGCGGAATATATAGAGGCTGCGGCCTGTGGGTGAGGGATGGAGGCGGTAGTAGGCCCCTTAGTGAAGTCTATCACTTTATCTGCCGATGCCGCTATCTCATCAATGGGATGCTTCTCCAGCATGGGTGCCAGTATAGTCTTAACTTGTGGAGGCAGCCTCGAGAAGAAAAGTTGCTTTATAAGGGCACTGTCAGCAGGGACGTTTTCTGCCAGCTCCCTCATTCTCCGGTTGGCATACGTTCCCCCAAAAGCTTCTCGTGTACTAACTGGAAACGTTTTTCTGCCAACGCTGACGTCCGGAGCAGAACCTCCCGCTTGATACTATTGTATGTTGCATGCGGAGGGGTGTCAGAACTGGTGTTAACGACACAGGAAATACACTGAAGAGTATGTTGTCATTGCTCCGTGACGTTATTTGCTGAAAAATAGGATTCGAGTTGAGCAAACCAAACTCGAACATCGCCGGCAAAGGCAGGTAAATTCATAGCCATTTTTTTTTATTGGGGAAACGACGAAACAGACCAAAAAAAACTAACTATCCGAAATATAGACAGGACCACGTGGGGGAAATATTTAACACTAGATAAAATACGGATAAGAGACGAAAAAAGAAGAGATTCCACAAAAAAAAACAAAATAGAAATGCAAGGAAGTGGTAAAAGAGTTAACATATGGGTGTGTGTGTGTTTTTTTTTTTGTGAGTGTATATATATATAAATAATATAAATATATATATATTCATAAATGACCTCCCCGACAACATTGCCTCTGAGATGGGTATATATGCTGATGACACAAAAAACCTTGACACCTCAAAAGCATGTGGACCCGATCTTATCCCAGCTGTGCTATTAAAAAAGTGCTCAGCCGGAGTAGCTCCAGTTCTCTCCAAACTCTACAACAAATGTCTTAATGAAGCCTGCTTTCCGGGCTGTTGGAAAACTGCTTCTGTTGTACCAGTATTCAAGAATTCTGGCGAAAGGACAGACCCATCAAATTATCGCCCCATTAGCCTCCTCCCACTTTTTGCCAAAATATTTGAGACCATAATTAACCATGCTCTAGTCCATCATCTTACAGATGCTAAACTACTGACTGACAAACAATATGGATTTAGACAAGCCCGTTCCACAGCAGACATCCTCACTGTGATCTCTGAACGTATATACCATTCACTAGACAAAGCAGGGGAAGGCAGAGCGGTAGCTCTAGATATATCTAAGGCTTTTGACAGGGTATGGCATGAGGGTCTCCTCAGTAAAATCAGATCATACGGTATCACTGGTAGAATACTTAACATAATTAAATCCTTCTTAGATAAGAGAAAAATCCAGGTAGTCCTCGACGGTCGCACATCTAAACAATATGATATAAATGCGGGAGTGCCCCAGGGTTCTATCCTTGGACCTCTATTGTTCCTGATATTCATAAATGACCTCCCCGACAACATTGCCTCTGAGATGGGTATATATGCTGATGACACTACACTCTATGGCAGGCACGACAGGAAGACGAATGAACACATTTCTAAAGAAATGGCAGAAACACTAGAGGAAGACCTCCAATCTGTAGTGGAATGGGGACAAAAGTGGTTGGTCGCGTTCAATGCTGCCAAGACTAAACTAGTTTCATTCAATAATTACAAGAAACCCTCTCTACCACCCATAGCAATGGCCAACGACTCTTTATCTGAGAGTCCATCTTTCAAACTCCTTGGCCTAACGTTCACAGGAAACATGAGTTGGAACAATTACATTGAAGGCATTGCCAGGGCCGCTGCAAGAAAGGTGGGCTCTCTCTACCGTGCTAGAAAACTTCTAACACCCGAAAGTATCCTGTACCTCTATAAGGCCACCATTCGCCCATGTATGGAGTATTGCTGCCACATCTGGGCTGGTGCATCTGCTACTAGTCTCTCGCTCCTAGACAAGGTTCAAAAGAGAGTCGCAAACCTGATAGGCCCTGAACTGGCATCTAAGCTTCAGCCTCTGTCCCATCGACGAAATGTTGCATCCCTCTGCCTTTTCTACAAGTATTTTAGTGGTGAATGCTCTGACTTTTCCCCATCTGGCATCAATTGTGATGGATGGCTCTCGTCTGGGTGAGGCCCCGTGTTTTGACAAGCTTCTGGGTTTGACCTTTACTCCTGATCTGAAATGGAACACGTACATCAAGTCTGTTGCCAAGGTCGCTGGAAAGATGGTGGGATCCTTCTACCGCTCCAGAAGATATCTCACTACGGATGCAATTCTCTATCTATATAAAAGCCAAGTACGTCCAAGGATGGAATACTGTTGCCATATCTGGGCAGGAGCTGCTAAAAACAGCCTATCCTGCCTTGACAGAGTACAAAATAGACTTCGTGGCTTAGTGGGGGATGCCCTTTTCTCTACCCTGCAACCTCTCTCCCACAGAAGAGACGTTGCGAGCCTGTCCTTGTTTTATCGTTATTTCCATGGCAGATGCTCGTCTGAACTCCAATCTCTGGTCCCCCCTCGCCAATCTTTCACGAAAAACACACGTCTAGCTGAATCCACTGTCAAAAATTTCCCCCACTCTATATCTGTGCCTAAATCAAAACGCAGATTCCATGAACAAAGCTTCTTTGTTAGAACTGCACGCCTGTGGAACTCTGTTCCGTCTGCCTGCTTCCCTCCGGACTACAACTTGGATGTCTTCAAGTCCAATGTTAACAAATTCCTAATGAACCGCCCCCTTAAGTAAACATTTCAGCAAATCTCCTCACTAACGTAATGTACTTGCAATAACCCTTATCCCTGAGTGGCTTCCAGGCCTTGATAAGTGGTGATCACTGTGTAAAAAAAAAAAAAAAAAAAAAACGAACTGCAATCACTTGTGCCCCCACGACGTGAGGACCCTCGACAAACCCGACAGGCTGCTAAATCCCACCCCCACACTGTAGAGATCCCTAGATGTAAAAGATCTTTTTACTCCAATAGTTTCTTCCCCAGAACCGCTAGACTCTGGAATTCCATTCCAGGTCCCTGCTTCCCCAACAGTACTGACGTGCAGAAGTTCAAGTGTAACGTGAACCGACACCTTGCTGCCCAAATCCCTACATAGTACCCCAGTAGTGTTGCCCCTGATAGTAGTCCCCTACACCAAAGTGGCAATTTGCCTTGTTTGGGGTGAAAATGTAATAAAAAAAAAAAATATATATATAGAGAGAGAGAGAGATTTTTTTTTAAAATGTGTGTATATGTGTAAAACTGAAGTAAATCTTTATAAAAGGGTACTTACGTTTTTTTTTTTTGTTGGACGAAGAGAAATGTTTAGTCACTTTAAAAAAAAAATTTTTTATATGTGCGTAGCTGTTGTGAAAGAAAATGTGTTTTTTCTTCGTTTGAAATGTTTTATTTTTCACTGTGAAACTGAGGAATATTTCTTATGAAATGCGTTCAAATGTTTTCAGCTTTTCTTGTTTTTTTTTTTTTATGTGACACGTGTCTTTGTGTCTTTGGCCACCTCTCGGCTCCTTAATTTTTTGTTTGACGAGGATGTTCTGTTTTTCTTGTTTGGGGGGGGGGAGGTCGCTGGCTTTTCTATGCTGTGTCGGGTTTTACGAAAAATGAAGGCTCGCCATTCAGAAAACTTGTGTACACGTCGGGTCACCATTTTAGGGTTTGTAATGCTTTTAGGGCACACTAATAAAATAAATAATTCAATACAAGCTTCTGAAATGACAAACGCAACCACTTCATAAAATGTAACACAGAAAGGGTTTATTGAGGAGAATGTGGTATTTTCCTTGTAGAAAGCTGGACTCCGGCACCTGGTATTATTGCGGTAGTTATTCCAGTGGAATCGTCGATACCGTAGAGATAACACCGAGGTGGAGAGAGAGAGAGAGAGAGAGAGAGAGAGAGAAAGAGAGAGAGAGAGAGAGAGAGAGAAGAAAAGGAGGTCCGTTCCGTTTGGAGTCTCTCTGCGTAAGAATGAGTTGTTCTTCTTCGAACCGGATGCTGGCCGATTTCCTTTAGGGATAGGAAGTATCAATGTGCCATTCCCCTGACTGGTCAAGATGTGGCCGAATCACACAGGGGAGAGGCAGTGATTCGAGGAAGAAAAAAGTCCCATTTGTTTCTGCTACATATCTGTAAAAACATAAACTAAACTCAATTAATCCATGGACCAGCGGGGTCGCCCGTGCCCCCCTCACCCCGTGAATCCGTCAGAAGTGGTAGCGTTGGAAAGCTGCCTTGACAGAGTACAAAATAGACTTCGTGGCTTAGTGGGGATGCCCTTTTCTCTTCCCTGCAACCTCTCTCCCACAGAAGAGACGTTGCGAGCCTCTCTTTGTTTAATCGTTACTTCCATGGCAAGTGCTTGTCTAAGCTCCAATCTCTGATCCCCCTCCTCGTCAATCTTTCGTGATAAACACCCGTCTAGCTGAAACCACTGTCAATAATTTCTCCCCAGTCTTTATCTGTGCCTGAATCAAAACGTAGATTCCATGAACACAGTTTCTTTCTTCGAAGTGCATGCCTGTGGAACTCTCTTCTGTTGGCCTGTTTCCCATCTGACTGCAACTTGGATGTCTTCAAGTCAAGCATAAACAAATTCCTCATGAACAGCTCCCTTAAGTAAGACACTTTATCAAATCTCCAATACTAATGATTACTACGATACTATCCCATTGATTACTGAACATCCTCGAGTGGCTTCTGGGCCTTGAAAAGTGGTGACTACCATGTAAAAAAAAAAGACCTTGAGATGTCTATAGGAATTTCCAACCGAATGTGAAAAAAAGAAAGCATGATTCAGTGACGTCAGATTTGTGTTAACTATACGAACTACGGAAAAGCAGAAGCGACTTAATGATTTTTTAAAATTTTTGTTTATATTCTTCAAACTGCAATTAATAATTAATCTTTGTTATAATTTTGTTAGGTTTTAAGATTTACACAGTTTATTGATTAATAATATTATAAACATTTGTATATTAAATATGAAATACGGTTTTACTGAATGTTCATTTGGTTAATACCGGCTTCCATACAATTATCTAAACACGATTTTCGTCTTGCAATTTCATTATTTTCGTACAATGAAAAAATTTTTAAAAAAATGATTACTAGTTTCTTTTGCCCTTCTTTTAAATGGTATAAAAGTTATTTTGATAATATTAATTTATAATAAAGTTACGTCGTTTTACATATAGGGTTTTTTTTTACATGAAGGTCACCACTTATCAAGGCCCAGAAGCCACTCGGGATCAGAGTTATTTTGTGTACAGTAATCAATGGGATAGTGTTGCAGTATTCATTAGTATTGGAGATTTAATAAAGTGTCATCACTTTGGGGGGAGGCGGTTCATCAGGAATTTGTTTATGTTGGACTTGAAGACATCCATGTTAAAGTGAGGAGGGAAACAGGTAAGTGGTAGAGAGTTCCACAGGCGTGCAGTTCTAAGAAAGAAGCTTTGTTCATGGAATCTACATTTTGATTGAGGCACAGATAAAGAGTGGGGAAAATTTTTGACAGTGGTTTCAGCTAGACGGGTGTTTTTCGTGAAAGATTGGCAAGAGGGGACCAGAGAATGGAGCTCAGACGAGCACCTGCCATGGTAATAACGATAAAATAAAGATAGGCTCACAACGTCTCTTCTGTAGGAGAGAGGTTGCAGGGAAGAGAAAAGGTCATTCCCCACTAAGCCACAAAGTCTATTTTGTACTCTGTCAAGGCAGGATAGGCTATTTTTAGCAGCTCCTGCCCAGATGTGGCAGCAGTATTCCATCCTTGGCCGTACTTGGCTTTTATATAGATAGGGAATTGCATCAGAAGTGAGATATCTTCTGGAGCGGTAGAAGGATCCCACCATTTTTCCAGCGACCTTGGCAACAGACTTGATGTACGTGTTCCATTTCAGATCAGAAGGTCAAACCCAGAAGCTTGTCAAAATATGGGGCCTCCCCTAGACGTCATCTATTTCAATTGATGCTCAATGGGGATCAGAGCTTTGATGATGTAAAGATAGGAGTTTGGTTTTAGATGCATTAAAAGTAACCAGCCATCTCTTCTCCCACTGAACCACACGCTCAAGATCAGAGGAGAGAGAATCAGAGAGAAATTTCTCATTTACAGCTTTTGATGTGTTGCCATAGATGGTCGTGTCATCAGCATAGATGTCAACGAATGATTTTAGTATGTGTTTTGTGAGATCATTGATGTAGATCAGGAAGAGAGTTGGGCCCAGAATGGGCCCTTGAGGGACTCCAGCATTAATACTGCAGGCCTCTGATTTTTGTCCATCAACCACTACTCTTATGAGTCTATCGGAGAGAAATGATTTAATGATTGAGAAAACATTTCCAGTTATACCGTAGCTGGAAATCTTGTGAAGTAGGCCTTTATGTCATACCTTGTCGAAGGCCTTTGATATGTCAAGAGCAATTGCCCTAGAAAGGAAGCCTTTGTCAAGAGATTCACTAATCCTATGAGATATAACCGTTAGCACATCTGTGGTAGATCTTGCAGAGTAGAAACAATATTGCGTGTCACAAAAAAGGTTATTTCTGCGTAGGTGGTTGACTACTTCTCTATTTAATATGGATTCCAGTAACTTACTCATAACACACAGGAGACTTATTGGTTTGTACTGAGAGGGAGATGACTTTTCACCTGAATTCTTAAATACAGGACATACTGATGAGGTTTTCCAGGTTGTTGGAAAGCACTTCTCCTTAAGGCAACGCTTAAACAGTTTTGTAAGTATGGTGGCAATTTCTGGTTGGAGCTTTTTCAGCACTATAACTGGAATGCCGTCAGGGCCAGTTTTAAAAAATTATTAATTTTAAAAATAAAACAATAATAAATGGAAATTCATTTTTATGAGTAAAAAAAATTGTCCAAATGATTTAAAAGTAAAATAATTAGTTTTTAAAAATTATTAATTTTAAAAATAAAACAATAATAAATGCAAATTCATTTCTATGAGTAAAAAAATGGTTAAAATAATTTAAAAGTAAAATAATTAGTTTTTAAAAATTATTAATTTTAAAAATAAAACAATAATAAATGGAAATTCCTCTCTGAAAACTTATAAGTGAATGTGCGTTTCATTTTTAACTACGGACGATGAAAAATACTAATTTTGGTTAACACACGCAATAAAAAAGAGACATTATTTATGCCCTTGGACGAAACCATACTTCATAAATTTCATTTTAGCAGCAGCAGCTATTTAACGCTTCACACAAAACATGTTACAAAAATGCGATTTTCTAGGACCCTCGCTTTAAAAAATCCTTTTATTTAAAAAATACATGGAATTTAAAATATAAATATGGATAAATTCTTAACAATGAAGAATGGAACTACCCATTTAATAATATTTTGTTTAGGTAAGTGATTTTTTTGCATATATATATATATATATATATATATATATATATTTATAAGCAAGTCAAAATATGTTGATTTTCTTTATATTTTTTTTAAAGAAAACCGCTTTAAAGAAACAAATATTGCATAATTTGCTATTAAACCTGTTATTTTTTTAAACTTTGGTCTTTGCTCCTTTAATTGAAAAAAAAATTAGGGTTTGAATTATATTTTCAAGTAGTTATAAGCTTAAAAAATAGCAAGTTGGTTCTGATCATCATTTTTAACGGCCACTTTCTGATACACCTATAGAACCTCTCCCAAACATACTGGCAATAATTTGGTTTCGTCCTTCCTTTCAGTGTTTCCAATAAGGGGGATTGATTTACTAGGGTTTGTATTAGGAGCCGGGCACTTATTAAAATTATTTAATTGTTGAATTTTTTGCATTTTGGTTAAATTTGTTAGTTTGCTAGCGCTGAAATCCCACACAAAAAATTGAACAAAAGACAAAATTTAAAATTATGGTAGTCATTCAGAATTTAACCCTAACCCTAACCCTAACCCCCCCCCCTTCCTCGCACTGGATTCCAATTAGTCTAGGGTTCGACCGGCAATCACCGGATTCAGCCGAGTGTTGTTGAAATGTTTAAACACTAAATTAACATTTTATTTATTTTTTTGCAGAATTAATTAATGATGGGAGTATCTTTTCCGTTTATTTGTTATACAGGGGTTTCATTAAAGAGTCTTAGAGAGAGAGTATTATAAGTGATGCTTTTTCTTGTGAGAGAGAGAGAGAGGCTTTTTAAAAGAGATTGTTCGTTTATAACTATTCCTATATTTTAAATGTTCATTACTTAGACGTGTAGATATGAAGAAAGCTCTTGTAATGATGAGATAGTGTTATGTAATGACATTTTATAACACAGACATATAATAACAATACAATTTGCCTTTTTGTAGAAATCACAAACACAAAGATGAGCTTTATCATAAAACACATGATGAATTTTATTTCCTTACGACCGGTCGTGATTTCCTCATTAAGAATTCAAAGTTTCACATTTTAGTTTCTGAAGTGACGTCTCGCTTCAGACGTCCGCCTGTCTCTGAGTTTTCTCACTGACCGTCTCCCCTGACTGTCTCTCCGACCAACTAACTCTCACTCCCTATATTGAGAAATCCATGCATCCCGGCCACGTGAGCAAAATTCACGTGTTTCAACATGCGCGACTTTGCACGTTTCCGACATTGATTTCCCAATAACCTATTTTTTCTTGTGTTGTTTCCACAAAGGAATTCAACCTACATATCTAATTTATTTAACCCATATTTTATTATCCACATTCTTTTAACAATTGAATAGTTTATTTATTATTTATTTCATCCGAATTAACAATTTACTGGACATTCCATTTAAACCTATTGTTCTTTAAAACTTATGTCCAGGGTTCGATTTCTGCTTTCTCTTATTTTCATTTTAACTAATCTCTCTATTTTTATACTTACATGAACAGGGGACAGCCCGTATCATGTAACATCCCTCCCTTCCATATTTCACAAAAAAAAAAAAAATGTATGTATCAAAACTGGTAGCATATCATTGGACCATTAAAGATAAATTCAACAAGATCTCCGATTAACAGAAGGGTCCTATCACATCACATCTACTTCTATACAAATTTAAGACGATTAGAAAAACTTTGGAACGACATTCGAATAAGAACTCGAGATCATGGCTGTAGATGCAGGAATATCAATAAGTCAACACTTGTAAAATTGCATTGGGACCGTTAAAGATAAATTTCCCCTAAGATCTCCGATTTACAGAAGGGTCCTATCACAACACATCTACTTCTATACAAATTTATGAAGATTAAAACAACTTTGGAACGATATTCGAATAAGAACTACAGATCATGGCTGTAGATGGATAAATTTCCCAAGATCTATGATTAACAGAAGGGTCCTATCACATCACATTTACTTCTATACAAATTTATGAAGATTAAAATAACTTTGGAACGATATTCGAATAAGATCTCGAGATCATGGCTGTAGATGCAGGAATATCAATAAGTCTAAACTGGAAAAATAGCATTCGGACCGTTAAAGATACATTTCCCAAGATCTCCGATTAACAGAAGACTCTTATCACATCGCATTTAATTCTATACATATTTAAGAAGATTGGAACAACTTTGGAACGACATTCGAATAAGAACTCGAGATCATGGCTGTAGATGCAGGAATATCAATAAGTCAAAACTGGTCGAATATCATTGGGACCGTTAAAGATACATTTCTGAAGATCTCCGATTAACAGAAGGCTCCTATCATATCACATCTACTTCTATACAAATTTAAGAAGATTAGAACAACTTTGGAACGACATTCGAATAAGAAGTCGAGATCATGGCTGTAAATGCAGGAACATCAATAAGTAAAAACTAGTAAAATAGCATTGGGACCGTTAAAGATAAATTTCCCAAGATCTCCGATTAACAGAAGGGTCCTATCACATCACATCTACTTCTATACAAATTTAAGAAGACGAAAATAACTTTGGAACGACATTCGAATAAGAACTCGAGATCATGGCTGTAGATGCAGAAATATCAATAAGTCCAAACTGGTAGCATATAATTGGGACCGTTAAAGATTAATTTCCCAAGATCTCTGATTAACAGAAGGGTCCTATCACATCACATATACTTCTATACAAGTTTAAGAAGATTGGAACAACTTTGGAACGACATTCGAATAAGAAGTCGAGATCATGGCTGTAGATGCAGGAATATCAATAAGTCAAAACTCTATAGAAGTAGATGTGATGTGATAGGACCCTTTAGTTAATTGGAGATCTTGGGAAACTTATCTTTAACGGTCCCTATGATATTCTACTTTGGTATAACATTCGAATAAGAACTCGAGATCATGGCTGTAGATGCAGGAATATCACTGAATCAAAACTGGTAGAATATTGGGACCGTTAAAGATACATTTCCCAAGATCTCGTATTAACAGAAGGGGCCTATCACATCACATCTACTTCTATACAAATTTAAGAAGACGAAAACGACTTTGGAACGACATTCAAATAAGAACTCGAGATCAAGGCTGTAGATGCAGGAATATCAATGAGTCAAAACTGGTTAAATATCATTGGGACCGTAAAGGATAAATTTAATGAGATGTCCGATTAACAGAAGGGTCCTATCACATCACATCTACTTCTATACAAATTTAAGAAGACGAAAATAACTTTGGAACGACATTCGAATAAGAACTCGAGATCATGGCTGTAGATGCAGAAATATCAATAAGTCCAAACTGGTAGCATATAATTGGGACCGTTAAAGATTAATTTCCCAAGATCTCTGATTAACAGAAGGGTCCTATCACATCACATATACTTCTATACAAGTTTAAGAAGATTGGAACAACTTTGGAACGACATTCGAATAAGAAGTCGAGATCATGGCTGTAGATGCAGGAATATCAATAAGTCAAAACTCTATAGAAGTAGATGTGATGTGATAGGACCCTTTAGTTAATTGGAGATCTTGGGAAACTTATCTTTAACGGTCCCTATGATATTCTACTTTGGTATAACATTCGAATAAGAACTCGAGATCATGGCTGTAGATGCAGGAATATCACTGAATCAAAACTGGTAGAATATTGGGACCGTTAAAGATACATTTCCCAAGATCTCGTATTAACAGAAGGGGCCTATCACATCACATCTACTTCTATACAAATTTAAGAAGACGAAAACGACTTTGGAACGACATTCAAATAAGAACTCGAGATCAAGGCTGTAGATGCAGGAATATCAATGAGTCAAAACTGGTTAAATATCATTGGGACCGTAAAGGATAAATTTAATGAGATGTCCGATTAACAGAAGGCTCCTATCACATCACATCTACTTCTATACAAATTTAAGAAGACGAAAATAACTTTGGAACGACATTCGAATAAGAACTCGAGATCATGGCTGTAGATGCAGAAATATCAATAAGTCCAAACTGGTAGCATATAATTGGGACCGTTAAAGATTAATTTCCCAAGATCTCTGATTAACAGAAGGGTCCTATCACATCACATATACTTCTATACAAGTTTAAGAAGATTGGAACAACTTTGGAACGACATTCGAATAAGAAGTCGAGATCATGGCTGTAGATGCAGGAATATCAATAAGTCAAAACTCTATAGAAGTAGATGTGATGTGATAGGACCCTTTAGTTAATTGGAGATCTTGGGAAACTTATCTTTAACGGTCCCTATGATATTCTACTTTGGTATAACATTCGAATAAGAACTCGAGATCATGGCTGTAGATGCAGGAATATCACTGAATCAAAACTGGTAGAATATTGGGACCGTTAAAGATACATTTCCCAAGATCTCGTATTAACAGAAGGGGCCTATCACATCACATCTACTTCTATACAAATTTAAGAAGACGAAAACGACTTTGGAACGACATTCAAATAAGAACTCGAGATCAAGGCTGTAGATGCAGGAATATCAATGAGTCAAAACTGGTTAAATATCATTGGGACCGTAAAGGATAAATTTAATGAGATGTCCGATTAACAGAAGGCTCCTATCACATCACATCTACTTCTATACAAATTTAAGAAGGCGAAAAAACTTTGGAACGACATTCGAATAGAACAACTTTGGAACGAAAATTGTAATATATAATTGGGACCGTTAAAGATAAATTGTCTAAGATCTCGGATTAACAGAAGGGTCCTATCACATCAAATCTACTTCTATACAAATTTAAGAAGATTAGAACAACTTTGGAACGACATTCGAATAAGATCTCGAGATCATGGCTGTAGATGCAGGAATATCGCTGAGTCAAAACTGATAGAATATCCTTGGGACCGTTTATGATAAATTTCTCAAGATTTCCGATTAACAAAATGGTCTATAATAACTGGTAGCATATCATTGGGACCATCAAAGATACATTTCCCAAGATCTCCGATTAACAGAACGGTCCTATCACATCACATCTACTTCTATACAAATTTAAGAAGATTAGAACAACTTTGGAACGACATTCGAATAAGAACTCGAGATCTTGGCTGTAGATGCAGGAATATCGCTGAGTCAAAACTGATAGAATATCATTGGGATCGTTAAAGATACATTTCTCAAGATCTCCGATTGACGGAAGCGTCCTATCACATCACATCTACTTCTATAAATAATCTTAGAAGATTAGAACAACTTTGGAACGACATTCAAATAAGAACTCGAGATCGTGGCTGTAGAGGCAGGAATATCAATAAGTCCAAACTAGTAGCATATCATTTGGACCGTTAAAGATTAATTTCCCAAGATCTCCGATTAACAGAAGGGTCCTATCACATCACATTTTAACGACATATCACTGAGTAAAAACTGGTAGAATATCATAGGGACCGTTAAAGATACATTTCCCACGATCTCCGGTTAACAGAACGGTCCTTTCACATCACATCTGCTTACATACAAATTTAAGAAGACGAAAACAACTTCGGAACGACATTCGAATAAGAACTCGAGATCATGGCTGTAGATGCAGGAATATCAATAAGTCAAAACTCTATAGAAGTAGATGTGATGTGATAGGACCCTTTAGTTAATTGGAGATCTTGGGAAACTTATCTTTAACGGTCCCTATGATATTCTACTTTGGTATAACATTCGAATAAGAACTCGAGATCATGGCTGTAGATGCAGGAATATCACTGAATCAAAACTGGTAGAATATTGGGACCGTTAAAGATTAATTTCCGACGATCTCCGATTAACAGAAGGGTCCTATCACATCACATCTACTTCTATACAAATTTAAGAAGATTAGAACAACTTTGGAACGATATTCGAAAAAGAACTCGAGAACATGGCTGTAGATGCAGGAATATCAATAAGTCAAAACTAGTAAAATAGCATTGGGACCGTTAAAGATAAATTTCCCAAGATCTCCGATTAACAGAAGGCTCCTATCACATCGCATTTAATTCTATACAAATTTAAGAAGATTAGAACAACTTTATAACGACATTCGAACAAGAACTCGAGATCATGGCTGTAGATGCAGGAATATCCATGAGTCAAAACTGGTAGAATATCATTGGGACCGTTAAAGATACATTTACCAAGATCTCTTATTAACAGAAGGGTCCTATCACATCACATTTTTTTTTTTTTTTTTTTTTTTTATTCAATTTTCACCCCAAACAAGGCACAGTGCAACTGTGAAGCAGGGGGCTACTATTAGGGAATTAATTAGCGGGGTCATTATGAGGGGAGAAGAGTAGAAAGATGTTTGTAAACATTACACTTGAACTTCTGCATATCAGTGCAGTTGGGAAAGCAGAATCCCGGAAGGGAGTTCCAAAGACCCGCAGTTCTGGGGAAGAAAACTATTGGAGTAAAAGGCTTTCTTGCACCTAGGGATCTCTACTGTAAAGGGATGAGACTTAGTAGCTTGTCGGGTTTGTCGGGGGTAGTTACGTCGGGTTGGTACAAGTGTTAGCAGTTCGTCAGAGCATTCACCATTAAAGTATTTGTAGAACAGGTAGAGGGATGCAGCATCTCGTCGATGGGACAGAGGTTGAAGCCTAGATGACAGTTCAGGACCTATCAGGTTGGCGACTCTTTTTTGAACCCTGTCCAGGAGCGAGAGACAAGCAGCAGATGCACCAGCCCAGATGTGACAACAGTACTCCATACATGGGCGAATGGTTGCCTTATAGAGGTATAGGATACTAGCAGGCGTAAGTAGTTTTCTAGCACGGTAGAGGGAGCCAACCTTCCTTGCAGCAGCCTTGGCAATGCTCTCAATGTATCTATTCCAGTTCATATTCCCTGTAAACGTTAGGCCGAGGAGTTTAAAAGAAGTACTTTCAGGCAATGTGTTCTTGGCCATTGCTATTGGTGGTAGAGAAGGTTTCTTGTAGTTATTGAAGGAAAAAAGCTTAGTCTTAGCAGCATTGAATGTGACCAACCATTTTTGTCCCCATTCCACTACGGATTGGAGGTCGTCCTCTAGTGTTTCTGCCATTTCCTTGGATATGTGTTCATTTGTTTTCCCCTCATATATGTTATAGAAAGTGGTGTCATTGGCAAATATACCCATCTCCGAAACAATATTATCAGGGAGGTCGTTTATGAATATCAGGAATAATGGAGGTCCAAGGATAGACCCCTGAGGTACTCCCGCATTTATGTCATATTGTTTGGATGTATGTCCGTCGAGGACAACTTTGATTTTTCTATTACTTAAGAAGGATTTAATTACGTTATGAATTCTTCCAGTGATTCCATATGATCTAATTTTCCTTAGAAGCCCATCGTGCCATACCCTGTCAAAAGCCTTAGATATATCAAGGGCCACCGCTCTACGCTCCCCTGTTTTGTCCAATGAACGGTATATACGTTCAGAAACTACAGTTAAGATATCTGCTGTTGAACGGGCCTGCCTGAATCCATATTGTTTGTCAGTCAGGAGTTTAGCAGCTGTTAGGTGCTGGACTAGGGCTTGATGAACTAAGGACTCAAATATTTTGGCGAAAAGCGGGAGGAGGCTAATGGGGCGATAATTTAGTGGGTCAATTCTTTCACCAGAATTCTTGAAGACTGGTACCACAAAGGCGGTTTTCCAGCAGTCGGGAAAACAAGATTCGTTAAGGCATTTATTGTAAAGTTTGGACAGAACTGGAGCAACCTCAGCAGAGCATTTTTTTAATAGCACAGCCGGGATGAGATCTGGTCCACATGCTTTTGAGGTGTCTAGGTTTTTTATAATAGCATGTACCTGAGAAGGGGTGATTTTCAAATCGTCAAGTGTGGCGTCTGTTCGCAGAGGAAAATCAGGGAGTGAGTGGTGTACCGAGTTCAGTGTGGAGTTTGAGGCAAACCGACTGGCAAGCAGATTAGCCTTGTCAGTTGCCGTGCAAGCAACCTCATGATTGTTTGTTAGTGGGGGAATAATTGACTGTCCATTATTAACTACGCTGTTGTAGATTTTTCAAAAATCCCGGGTTCCTAATTTCTGTGCTTCGATGCGCTTTCTGGTGGTTTCAGAGTAATCTGCCTTAGCTGTGTCTATCACTCTCTTACAATTATTTCTAGCTTCTATAAACTTCTGTTTATTTGAGCTGGACTTATGTCGGTTGAATCTGCGGAACGCATGCTGCCTTTGACAAATGGCAGCTGCACAAGCAGAAGTAAACCATGGGGAGAGTGGGGCTTGCTATAGTATTTCCGTGCGGGAACATGTGCTTCAATAGCAGTTTTGAACCATTCAGTTGTCTCATTTGCAGACTGTTCCGCTGGAAGAGTAAAGATATTTTGCCATGGGGCATCTCTGATGAGCTCCCTGATGGCTTCCCAGTCAGCCTTTTTGTAATACCTCGTTGTTTTGAGAAGTGGGTCTTCAGTTTTAGGGCAAGAATTTAGGCTGATTTCTACCATTATCACAGCGTGATCAGCATTCCCGAGCGGGCTGTGGGCATTTGTTGTACAGTCATTGGGAACCGTTGTCAGAAAGAGATCTAGAAGTGAGGCATGTTGATCGTGCTGGTCTGGGAAACGTGTTGGAAATGTAACCAACTGAGATAGGGAATGGGATATAGAGAAGCTATGAGTTGCGCTACCAGCTAGCCAGTTACTGTGGTGGACATTGAAGTCACCAAATACATGTATTTGTGCGCTAGTATCGAGGGAGAGTGCTATATCTATGCTGTCTGAGACTTTGTTTATTAGGGTACAGTCTTGGTTTGAGGGAGAGCGGTAGAGAAAATACATTGGAGATCTTGGGAAATGTATCTTTAACGGTCCCAATGCTATTTTACCATTTTTGACTCATTGATATTCCTGCATCTACAGCCATGATCTCGAGTTCTTATTCGAATGTCGTTCCAAAGTTATTCTAATCTTCTTAAATTTGTATAGAAGTAGATGTGATGTGATAGGACACTTCTTTGAATCGGAGGTCTTGGGAAATTTATCTTTAACGGTCCCAATGATATTCTACCAGTTTTGACTTGATTATATTCCTGCATCCAGAGCCATGATCTCGAGTGCTTATTCGAATGTCGTTCCAAAGTTGTTCTAATCTTCATAAATTTTTTTTTATTTTATTTTATTATTCTTCCTTTGAAGATTGTAATGCCGGGCTTGGGGCAGCCAAACCAGCTGCCAACATTGCCCCGCTTTTTTATTGAAACTAACCGAGACCTCTTTTTAGTATCCTCGCTGATCCCTTAAGTGCAATTGTCTGAATCTCTTTTGCACTTGGTTCACCAGGAATATTAGTTAGGTAGGACTTCAGGTTCTTCTTCATAAGTCCTGTGGCACCTATGATAACTGGTATGATCGATATCCCCTTTAGGTTCCAATTTCTTTTCATATCATACATGAGACCTTGGTATTTGGTCTGTTTCTCACTTTCAGCTCTGTTAAGACCGCCATCATTAGGAACACTCACTTCAATCAAGGTTGCAACTCTCTCTGACTTATTCCATATAACTATGTCAGGTTTCACAGCAGCATTTTCAAGGTAGGTGGCTGTAGGGATTACATGGTCGTAATGTATGGTATATAAATCATTTCCAACTGTTTTTTCAGGTTGATGTTCCCAGGACTTGCTGCTACACTGGATGTTTAATTTTTTACAGATGATCCAGTGGAGGTACTTGCATACTCCATCATGTCTCGCTGTATAGTAGCCGTCCCCTAGAAGAACTTTGCAACTTGATATCAGATGACCAACACTTTCCAATTCTGTGTGGTAGAATCTGCATTTATTGTCATTACTGATCCCTGCCATCTTCTTGAATACATTGGTCATCAATCCCTGGTCTTGGGCAGCCATTATGACCCTTTCCTGATCGTGGTGGAGGGATCCTCTTTTGACCCAGTCCAAAGAACCTTCTTTATCTATGTATTCCCGAGAAAGTTCCCCCAGAAAATACTTTGCACGCTGATGTTGTTCCCATTCTTTAAGGTTCATCTGTTGAAAGGTCTCGGTATATTTCTGCCGGCTCTTTCTTGCTATTTCTGTGGCACACTTGTTTGGTGTTTCGTCCTCATCTGAGAGACAACTCTGACCAAAATGTTTGGCCAGCTGGGTGACTGATGTTGTTCTGCTGGCTCTTGTCTCTTGATGTTCATATACTATTGAGAGGGTGTCATTCTGGGAGCTTCTCAGATACTGACTGGTGCTCACAATAGTTGCCCTATGTTGATGATTAATCTCTGAGAGTCCCAGACCTCCTTCTCCCCTGGGCACATACAGCCTTGGTAGACACTGATTTCTATATATTATTTTATGAAGCGTTAGTAGCTTCCGTGTCTTTACATCTAGCCGGTTGATGTATTTTTGTGGCCAGTCAATGATACCAAAGCTGTATGTTATTACTGGCATAGCAACCTGGTTTATGGCAGTAATTTTATTTTTATTGGTGAGCTGGGTTTTGCATATTTTCCTCACCCGGCGTACATATTCTTTACTAATCTTCTCCCTCATCTTGGCATGTTGTATGTTCTCGTTTTCCTCAATGCCAAGGTACTTGTAAGGCTCATGCTCTTCTAGATCCCTGATGTCGATGTTTTCATTAAGCTGCATATTTTCTGTGTGGGTCTTCTTCCCAGCTCTGAGTGTACATTTGGCACATTTATCCAGGCCAAACTTCATTCCGATGTCACTGGAGAATGTGTGTACTACCTGCAGAAGGTGGTGCAGATCGGTGTCAGAGCTAGCATACAGCTTAAGGTCATCCATGAAGAGCAGATGGTTTATTCTCTTGCTTGGATCTCGATGGCGTCCCTGACTCAAATTGTAGGCGCTCTGATTTTTATTCAGGAGCTTGCTTAGTGGGTCTATTGCCATACAGAAGAGTAAGGGAGATAAGCTATCACCTTGGAATATTCCCCTTTTGATTTTTACTTCAGGGATGATGGTTTTTCCTCCATTGTGATTTAATGATATTGTAGTTTTCCACATCTGAAGGTGAGCAGCCATTGTTTTTCTAATTACCGGGTGGACTTTGTATAACTCAAGGCACCGAAGTAGCCATGAGTGTGGCACACTGTCAAATGCCTTCTGGTAATCAATCCATGCCATGCTCAGGTTTTTGTGTCTCTTCCTACAGTCTTCTAGGACGGTCTTGTTGATTAATAGCTGGTCTTTGGTACCGAGGCATTTTCTTCTGCACCCTGTCTGCTCTTTTTCAAGGTAGGTCCCAGAAGATAGATGGTCATATATACCATCGGCTATCAGACCAGTGAAAAGCTTGTAGGTAGTTGTAAGGCAGCATATTGGCCTGTATTTATTTGGTCGTTGTGTCTCCTTGGTCTTGGGTATGAGGCTGGTGTCCCCCTCTGTCAGCCAGGATGGTGTAGCTTCTTCATCTCTTAGCATCCTGCTGAAGCAATCACTGTAGTGGGGGTGGAGTGCAGTCAATTGCTTCAGCCAAAAGTTTTGGACATTGTCGATGCCAGGTGCTTTGTGGTTGGATAATTGTGCCAGTTTTCTTGTTATTATACCAGGAGTTATGACTGGTTCTGGCATCTGAGGCTTGGTTTCATTGAGCCTAATAATATCTTCAATCCACTGGGCCTCTTGATTATATTTACCTTCTGTTTCAAATAGAAGTCTCCAGTAGTTTTCCAGGGCTTCCTCTGCAGGTGGACTATCTACAGTAATAGTGTCCCTTATCAGCTGCCTGTAAAAAGTCCTTTGGTTTGTTTTAAACTGCCTATTTTGAATCTGGGAGTTGATCTTGTTCTCCTGGTTTTTAATTCTCTGGGAAAGTGCTGGTATTTTTCCTTCCAACTCCCTAGCTGTATTATGTAATCCCTCAATTTTCTCATGGTGGTATTTGGTACAGAGTTTTTTGATGGTGGTTTTAAGTCGACCCTGTATCGAGGGATTTGCAAGGAACTGTTTTATTTGGCTTAGTTCTTTCCTGCAGAGGTTCAGTTGTTTTTGCAGCTTGGTCTTCCAGTGACCTGTTTGTCTAGAGACTCTGGGCCCTATTCGATGATTGTGATTGAATGTTCGAAGGTTAATTTTTCTGTCAATATAGAGGCCAGCTGCATATGTCATATGGTTGAGTTCTGTGAGGATTACTGTTGTTGGAATTAGCCTCTTCAGAGCGATGTTAACTTTGGCTATAACAGTCTTTGCTCTTCCAGCTGCTTGGATCTTGGACAAACGTGGTCTGTGTATGTGTGTTCGTTTTCTAAAGGTAGATAACTCTGATTTGTATTATCTCCCTTGAAGAATATATATTTATATATTTGTAAGTATATTTTCATTTGGTTTCCTGAAGGTACATAACTGTGACTTTTTAATTATCTCCCTTGAAAAATATCTGGAATGGTCTTTTTTTTTTTTTCTTTTTTTTTTTACACAGTGATCACCATTTATCAAGGCCCGGAAGCCACTCAGGGATAAGGGTTATTGCAAGTACATTACGTTAGTGTGGAGATTTGATGAAGTGGTTACTTAAGGGGGCGGTTCATTAGGAATTTGTTAACATTGGACTTGAATATCCAAGTTGTAGTCTGGCGGGAAGCAGGCAGACGGAACAGAGTTCCACAGGCGTACAGTTCTAAGAAAGAAGCTTTGTTCATAATCCGCGTTTTGATTTAGGCACAGATATAGAGTGGGGGGAATTTTTCACAGTGGATTCAGCCAGACGGGTGTTTTTCGTGAAAGATTGGTGACGGGGGACGAGAGATTGGAGTTCAGACGAGTACCTGCCATGGAAATAACGATAAAACAAGGATAGGCTCGCAACGTCTCTTCTGTGGGAGAGAGGTTGCAGGGTAGAGAAAAGGGCATCCCCCACTAAGCCACGAAGTCTATTTTGTACTCTATCAAGGCAGGATAGGCTGTTTTTAGCAGCTCCTGCCCAGATATGGCAACAGTATTCCATCCTTGGACGTACTTGGCTTTATGTTTTAACTTATTTTAAAGCGTTTATTTACTTCGAGACAAAACAAGTGTTGAGACTTTAATTAGAACAAGACCGAGATGACTTTCATGAGACCGTCGTCTCGGTGTATATCAGAAGAAAGTCCCCAACAACCTCCATACGTAGTTAATTGTCATGTCGAAAATAGTAATATATCCAAAAATTACGAAAATTCATCACATGCAGAGTTCTTTATAGTTCAAAGTAATGTGTATGTTTGTTAAAAACTACTCCAAAAATGGTGTTTGATTTTAAGTGTCGTTTAAAGACAACCCCAATATTAAGTATTTAATTGTCATGTCGAAAATAGTAATATATTCCAAAATTACGAAAATTCATCAACTGCAGAGTCCTTTATAGTTCAAAGTAATTTGATGTTTGTGAAATTAATTCGATGAAAAAAGAATTGGAATCGAAATTTAAAAAAAAATTTTATTGAAAAATAAAAAAGAATTAAAAATAATTTTTTATTTTTGTTTTTTCTTTCTCGTGTCTGTGTTTCTCGTCTATTCGTAACTTTCATAAAATTTTGTCTTTTATTAAAAAAATATTTGAAAATCCGTAAATTTTTTTTAACAAATTGTTTTTTACTATTTTTTTTTTTTTTGTGGTTATCTTTACGATTAGTGTTTCCAATTCACTTCCGGTTGTTTCTTCATTTTTAGTCGAAATTCTTCCGGTATTTTTTGTTTATAAAATTGTTAGGTGAAAGTATACAATTGGTAAAGCGCCCCCCCCATATTGTTTTTTTTTTTTGTCTAACATTTTTTATTTGTTTTTATAGTTTTTAAATTATTGTTGACCCCCGCCCCCAACAAAAACAAGGTGACCATAAAGTGGGTGCTCATTTTACGTTAAATTTTGAATAAAAGAAATATTTGCAAATTCGTAACTTTTTTTAACAAATTGTTTTTTATTTGTGGTTATCTTTACGATTAGTGTTCCCATTTTACTCCCGGTTGTTTTCTTCGTTTTTAGTTTATTTTGTTTGTTTATTAAATTGTTAGGTGAAAGTATAGAATAGTTATTTGTTTGTCTCTAATATTTTTTATTTGATGTGTGTTTTTATAGTTTATTTTTAATGTGTGTTTATTTAGTTTGCGTGTGTGTTAGTTTATTATTTATTGTTTGTGTGTATATATATATATGTGTGTGTGTGTGTTAGTTTATTATTTATTGTGTGTGTGTATATATATATATGTGTGTGTGTGTGTTAGTTTATTATTTATTGTGTGTGTGTGTTAGATTTGAAATATTTTGGAGAAAAGAAACAAAAAAAAATCGTACTAGTGCACTTTCACTTTAATACAAACACTTATTGCTCCGTGCTTAAATAATAACGTTATTATTTAAAAAGCCATTCTGTGTTTTTATAGTTTATTTTTTATGTGTGTTTATTTAGTTTGCGTGCATGTGTATATATATGTGTGTGTGTGTGTGTGTGTTCGTTTATTATTATTATTATTATAATATGTGTGTGTGTTAGATTTGAAATATTTTGGAGAAAAGAAACAAAAAAAAAATTCGTACTAGTGCACTTATTGCTCCGTGCTGAAATATTAACGTTATTATTTAAAAAGCCATTCTTAACATGGGGAGGGGACGGTGTTTTGTACCTATTCTGTACTTTAACCTTACAATTGAATTAAAAAAACATATCACAAAACTTTAATTAAACTTGGAAATACGATTTTTAAAAATAGCACCAAAAATGTCAATAATTCTGAAATTTATCGTACAAACACGTAAATAAACAAGTTTTATTATTTTGTGTGTGAAATAAAACCGTTCTAAAGCGGGGGATCATTTTTCTATATTAATTTAACGTGAAATAAGCACCCACTTAATGGCCACTTTTTTGGTGGGTAGTGGTTTGCTCAACATAAAATGAACACAATTTAACATTAAATTATTATACTTTTCCACAAATAAATTTTCCGTATATGAAACAATGTAATTCTTTAGTGGTGGCCATTGTTGTACGTGTAAGCGCGCACATATATGCGGGAAAGTATCTTTTCAGTATCGTGAAAACTAGTTGCCAGACCCAATTTTAAATGCGATATTCGTTTTCAGCACACCGGAAAACTCCAAGAAAACAAATTTTTAAAGGTATGTTTTGTGTTGGTCTTCCAGGCCACAATAGTTTGATCTCCATAAAAAGGTGGACATAAAGTAGGTGCTCATTTTACGTGAACTTAATAGAAGAAAATGATCTCCATAATCGTTCAAAACTCGAAAATGAATAAAAATAAGTAAATGTTATTGTAATATGAATTGGATTGATTTTTATCATTTTGTTTAAATTTCTAATTTTTGAGCGATTATCGAGACTTCAAAGACACGACTCACACATATCTGCTAATTTCTAGTTGTTTTTTCGAACCGAATAAACACTTCAAAATGAGTTAAAAACCCAAAATCTTATTTTAGATTTATTTACATTGCCTTTGGTAACATTCTTTCATAATTGTTTTTATAACACAATTTCCTTCTTGTCAATTGAAAAAATGCACAACAAATTAATTACGGTATCTTTTAATACTAAATTGTTAGGTGAAAGTATAGAATTGATAAATGAACCCCTCCCCCACATTATTTGTGTGTGTGTGTGTTTATAGTTTATTATTACTGTGTGTTTAGAGTCTCGATAATCGTTGGAAACTCGAAAATAACTAAAAATAATGGTAAAAATCTAACCAATTAAATATCACCGTGACATTAATTATGCACAAAAAATGGTAAAAACCTTTCTTTACCATTTTTTTTATCATAATTTTCTATTTTTTTAGCTATTATCGAGACTTCAAAGATGTAAAAATCCAGCAACTAAATATCACTATGACATTAATTGATTTTTACCTGTTTTTATTATCATATAACACTTAGTTACACAGCAGAAAGAGAGAGAGAGTCTAACATTTTTTATTTGATTTTATAGTGTTTTATTTATTGTTTACCCCCCCCCCCCCAACAAAAACAAGGTGACCATAAAGTGGGTGCTCATTTTACGTTAAATTTTAGCACCATTTTCAAGACTATTTCCAACATAAAAATGGCATAAAATCAAGGGAAATTACTGTATGAACTTAATCTAAGTCTTATAAGATTCACCAGAATTTGTAGCCTATTTCCAATATAGAACTGCCATAAACTAAAGGGCAATAACTGTATGAACTTAATCTAAGTCTTACTTGATTTAGCACCATTTTCTAGACTATTTCCAACATAAAAATGGCATAAAATCAAGGGAAATTACTGTATGAACTTAATCTAAGTCTTATTAGATTCACCAGAATTTGTAGCCTATTTCCAATATAGAACTGCCATAAACTAAAGGGCAATAACTGTATGAACTTAATCTAAGTCCTACTTGATTTAGCACCATTTTCTAGACTATTTCCAACATAAAAATGGCATAAAATCAAGGGAAATTACTGTATGAACTTAATCTAAGTCTTATTAGATTCACCAGAATTTGTAGCCTATTTCCAATATAGAACTGCCATAAACTAAAGGGCAATAACTGTATGAACTTAATCTAAGTCCTACTTGATTTGGCACAATTTTCTAGACTATTTCCAACATAAAAATGGCATAAAATCAAGGGAAATTACTGTATGAACTTAATCTAAGTCTTATTTGATTCACCAGAATTTGTAGCCTATTTCCAATATAGAACTGCCATAAACTAAAGGGCAATAACTGTATGAACTTAATCTTAGTCTTACATGATTTAGCACCATTTCCTAGACTATTTCCAACATAAAAATGGCATAAAATCAAGGGAAATTACTGTATGAACTTAATCTAAGTCTTATTTGATTCACCAGAATTTGTAGCCTATTTCCAATATAGAACTGCCATAAACTAAATGGCAATAACTGTATGAACTTAATCTTAGTCTTACTTGATTTAGCACCATTTCCTAGACTATTTCCAACATAAAAATGGCATAAAATCAAGGGAAATTACTGTATGAACTTAATCTAAGTCTTATTTGATTCACCAGAATTTGTAGCCTATTTCCAATATAGAACTGCCATAAACTAAAGGGCAATAACTGTATGAACTTAATCTTAGTCTTACATGATTTAGCACCATTTCCTTGACTATTTCCAACATAAAAATGGCATAAAATCAAGGGAAATTACTGTATGAACTTAATCTAAGTCTTATTTGATTCACCAGAATTTGTAGCCTATTTCCAATATAGAACTGCCATAAACTAAATGGCAATAACTGTATGAACTTAATCTTAGTCTTACTTGATTTAGCACCATTTCCTAGACTATTTCCAACATAAAAATGGCATAAAATCAAGGGAAATTACTGTATGAACTTAATCTAAGTCTTATTTGATTCACCAGAATTTGTAGCCTATTTCCAATATAGAACTGCCATAAACTAAAGGGCAATAACTGTATGAACTTAATCTAAGTCTTATTTGATTCACCAGAATTTGTAGCCTATTTCCAATATAGAACTGCCATAAACTAAAGGGCAATAACTGTATGAACTTAATCTAAGTCTTATTTGATTCACCAGAATTTGTAGCCTATTTCCAATATAGAACTGCCATAAACTAAAGGGCAATAACTGTATGAACTTAATCTAAGTCTTATTTGATTCACCAGAATTTGTAGCCTATTTCCAATATAGAACTGCCATAAACTAAAGGGCAATAACTGTATGAACTTAATCTAAGTCCTACTTGATTTGGCACAATTTTCTAGACTATTTCCAACATAAAAATGGCATAAAATCAAGGGAAATTACTGTATGAACTTAATCTAAGTCTTATTTGATTCACCAGAATTTGTAGCCTATTTCCAATATAGAACTGCCATAAACTAAAGGGCAATAACTGTATGAACTTAATCTTAGTCTTACATGATTTAGCACCATTTCCTAGACTATTTCCAACATAAAAATGGCATAAAATCAAGGGAAATTACTGTATGAACTTAATCTAAGTCTTATTTGATTCACCAGAATTTGTAGCCTATTTCCAATATAGAACTGCCATAAACTAAATGGCAATAACTGTATGAACTTAATCTTAGTCTTACTTGATTTAGCACCATTTCCTAGATTATTTCCAACATAAAAATGGCATAAAATCAAGGGAAATTACTGTATGAACTTAATCTAAGTCTTATTTGATTCACCAGAATTTGTAGCCTATTTCCAATATAGAACTGCCATAAACTAAAGGGCAATAACTGTATGAACTTAATCTAAGTCTTATTTGATTCACCAGAATTTGTAGCCTATTTCCAATATAGAACTGCCATAAACTAAAGGGCAATAACTGTATGAACTTAATCTAAGTCTTATTTGATTCACCAGAATTTGTAGCCTATTTCCAATATAGAACTGCCATAAACTAAAGGGCAATAACTGTATGAACTTAATCTAAGTCCTACTTGATTTGGCACAATTTTCTAGACTATTTCCAACATAAAAATGGCATAAAATCAAGGGAAATTACTGTATGAACTTAATCTAAGTCTTATTTGATTCACCAGAATTTGTAGCCTATTTCCAATATAGAACTGCCATAAACTAAAGGGCAATAACTGTATGAACTTAATCTTAGTCTTACATGATTTAGCACCATTTCCTAGACTATTTCCAACATAAAAATGGCATAAAATCAAGGGAAATTACTGTATGAACTTAATCTAAGTCTTATTTGATTCACCAGAATTTGTAGCCTATTTCCAATATAGAACTGCCATAAACTAAAGGGCAATAACTGTATGAACTTAATCTTAGTCTTACTTGATTTAGCACCATTTCCTAGACTATTTCCAACATAAAAATGGCATAAAATCAAGGGAAATTACTGTATGAACTTAATCTAAGTCTTATTTGATTCACCAGAATTTGTAGCCTATTTCCAATATAGAACTGCCATAAACTAAAGGGCAATAACTGTATGAACTTAATCTTAGTCTTACATGATTTAGCACCATTTCCTAGACTATTTCCAACATAAAAATGGCATAAAATCAAGGGAAATTACTGTATGAACTTAATCTAAGTCTTATTTGATTCACCAGAATTTGTAGCCTATTTCCAATATAGAACTGCCATAAACTAAATGGCAATAACTGTATGAACTTAATCTTAGTCTTACTTGATTTAGCACCATTTCCTAGACTATTTCCAACATAAAAATGGCATAAAATCAAGGGAAATTACTGTATGAACTTAATCTAAGTCTTATTTGATTCACCAGAATTTGTAGCCTATTTCCAATATAGAACTGCCATAAACTAAATGGCAATAACTGTATGAACTTAATCTTAGTCTTACTTGATTTAGCACCATTTCCTAGACTATTTCCAACATAAAAATGGCATAAAATCAAGGGAAATTACTGTATGAACTTAATCTAAGTCTTATTTGATTCACCAGAATTTGTAGCCTATTTCCAATATAGAACTGCCATAAACTAAAGGGCAATAACTGTATGAACTTAATCTTAGTCTTACTTGATTTAGCACCATTTCCTAGACTATTTCCAACAGAAAAATGGCATAAAATCAAGGGAAATTACTGTATGAACTTAATCTAAGTCTTATTTGATTCACCAGAATTTGTAGCCTATTTCCAATATAGAACTGCCATAAACTAAAGGGCAATAACTGTATGAACTTAATCTTAGTCTTACTTGATTTAGCACAATTTCCTAGACTATTTCCAACAGAAAAATGGCATAAAATCAAGGGAAATTACTGTATGAACTTAATCTAAGTCTTATTAGATTACCAGAATTTGTAGCCTATTTCCAATATAGAACTGCCATAAACTAAAGGGCAATAACTGTATGAACTTAATCTTAGTCTTACTTGATTTAGCACCATTTTCTAGACTATTTCCAACATAAAAATGGCATAAAATCAAGGGAAATTACTGTATGAACTTAATCTAAGTCTTATTTGATTCACCAGAATTTGTAGCCTATTTCCAATATAGAACTGCCATAAACTAAATGGCAATAACTGTATAAACTTAATCTTAGTCTTACTTGATTTAGCACCATTTCCTAGACTATTTCCAACATAAAAATGGCATAAAATCAAGGGAAATTACTGTATGAACTTAATCTAAGTCTTATTTGATTCACCAGAATTTGTAGCCTATTTCCAATATAGAACTGCCATAAACTAAATGGCAATAACTGTATGAACTTAATCTTAGTCTTACTTGATTTAGCACCATTTCCTAGACTATTTCCAACATAAAAATGGCATAAAATCAAGGGAAATTACTGTATGAACTTAATCTAAGTCTTATTTGATTCACCAGAATTTGTAGCCTATTTCCAATATAGAACTGCCATAAACTAAAGGGCAATAACTGTATGAAGTTAATCTTAGTCTTACTTGATTTAGCACCATTTCCTAGACTATTTCCAACATAAAAATGGCATAAAATCAAGGGAAATTACTGTATGAACTTAATCTAAGTCTTATTTGATTCACCAGAATTTGTAGCCTATTTCCAATATAGAACTGCCATAAACTAAATGGCAATAACTGTATAAACTTAATCTTAGTCTTACTTGATTTAGCACCATTTCCTAGACTATTTCCAACATAAAAATGGCATAAAATCAAGGGAAATTACTGTATGAACTTAATCTAAGTCTTATTTGATTCACCAGAATTTGTAGTCTATTTCCAATATAGAACTGCCATAAACTAAAGGGCAATAACTGTATGAACTTAATCTTAGTCTTACTTGATTTAGCACCATTTCCTAGACTATTTCCAACATAAAAATGGCATAAAATCAAGGGAAATTACTGTATGAACTTAATCTAAGTCTTATTTGATTCACCAGAATTTGTAGCCTATTTCCAATATAGAACTGCCATAAACTAAAGGGCAATAACTGTATGAAGTTAATCTTAGTCTTACTTGATTTAGCACCATTTCCTAGACTATTTCCAACATAAAAATGGCATAAAATCAAGGGAAATTACTGTATGAACTTAATCTAAGTCTTATTTGATTCACCAGAATTTGTAGCCTATTTCCAATATAGAACTGCCATAAACTAAATGGCAATAACTGTATAAACTTAATCTTAGTCTTACTTGATTTAGCACCATTTCCTAGACTATTTCCAACATAAAAATGGCATAAAATCAAGGGAAATTACTGTATGAACTTAATCTAAGTCTTATTTGATTCACCAGAATTTGTAGTCTATTTCCAATATAGAACTGCCATAAACTAAAGGGCAATAACTGTATGAACTTAATCTTAGTCTTACTTGATTTAGCACCATTTCCTAGACTATTTCCAACATAAAAATGGCATAAAATCAAGGGAAATTACTGTATGAACTTAATCTAAGTCTTATTTGATTCACCAGAATTTGTAGCCTATTTCCAATATAGAACTGCCATAAACTAAATGGCAATAACTGTATGAACTTAATCTTAGTCTTACTTGATTTAGCACCATTTCCTAGACTATTTCCAACATAAAAATGGCATAAAATCAAGGGAAATTACTGTATGAACTTAATCTAAGTCTTATTTGATTCACCAGAATTTGTAGCCTATTTCCAATATAGAACTGCCATAAACTAAATGGCAATAACTGTATGAACTTAATCTTAGTCTTACTTGATTTAGCACCATTTCCTAGACTATTTCCAACATAAAAATGGCATAAAATCAAGGGAAATTACTGTATGAACTTAATCTAAGTCTTATTTGATTCACCAGAATTTGTAGCCTATTTCCAATATAGAACTGCCATAAACTAAATGGCAATAACTGTATGAACTTAATCTTAGTCTTACTTGATTTAGCACCATTTCCTAGACTATTTCCAACATAAAAATGGCATAAAATCAAGGGAAATTACTGTATGAACTTAATCTAAGTCTTATTTGATTCACCAGAATTTGTAGCCTATTTCCAATATAGAACTGCCATAAACTAAATGGCAATAACTGTATGAACTTAATCTTAGTCTTACTTGATTTAGCACCATTTCCTAGACTATTTCCAACATAAAAATGGCATAAAATCAAGGGAAATTACTGTATGAACTTAATCTAAGTCTTATTTGATTCACCAGAATTTGTAGCCTATTTCCAATATAGAACTGCCATAAACTAAAGGGCAATAACTGTATGAACTTAATCTTAGTCTTACATGATTTAGCACCATTTCCTAGACTATTTCCAACAGAAAAATGGCATAAAATCAAGGGAAATTACTGTATGAACTTAATCTAAGTCTTATTAGATTACCAGAATTTGTAGCCTATTTCCAATATAGAACTGCCATAAACTAAAGGGCAATAACTGTATGAACTTAATCTTAGTCTTACTTGATTTAGCACCATTTTCTAGACTATTTCCAACATAAAAATGGCATAAAATCAAGGGAAATTACTGTATGAACTTAATCTAAGTCTTATTTGATTCACCAGAATTTGTAGCCTATTTCCAATATAGAACTGCCATAAACTAAAGGGCAATAACTGTATGAACTTAATCTTAGTCTTACATGATTTAGCACCATTTCCTAGACTATTTCCAACAGAAAAATGGCATAAAATCAAGGGAAATTACTGTATGAACTTAATCTAAGTCTTATTAGATTACCAGAATTTGTAGCCTATTTCCAATATAGAACTGCCATAAACTAAAGGGCAATAACTGTATGAACTTAAACTTAGTCTTACATGATTTAGCACCATTTCCTAGACTATTTCCAACAGAAAAATGGCATAAAATCAAGGGAAATTACTGTATGAACTTAATCTAAGTCTTATTAGATTACCAGAATTTGTAGCCTATTTCCAATATAGAACTGCCATAAACTAAATGGCAATAACTGTATGAACTTAATCTTAGTCTTACTTGATTTAGCACCATTTCCTAGACTATTTCCAACAGAAAAATGGCATAAAATCAAGGGAAATTACTGTATGAACTTAATCTAAGTCTTATTTGATTCACCAGAATTTGTAGCCTATTTCCAATATAGAACTGCCATAAACTAAAGGGCAATAACTGTATGAACTTAATCTTAGTCTTACTTGATTTAGCACCATTTTCTAGACTATTTCCAACAGAAAAATGGCATAAAATCAAGGGAAATTACTGTATGAACTTAATCTAAGTCTTATTAGATTACCAGAATTTGTAGCCTATTTCCAATATAGAACTGCCATAAACTAAAGGGCAATAACTGTATGAACTTAATCTTAGTCTTACTTGATTTAGCACCATTTTCTAGACTATTTCCAACATAAAAATGGCATAAAATCAAGGGAAATTACTGTATGAACTTAATCTAAGTCTTATTAGATTACCAGAATTTGTAGCCTATTTCCAATATATAACTGCCATAAACTAAATGGCAATAACTGTATGAACTTAATCTTAGTCTTACTTGATTTAGCACCATTTCCTAGACTATTTCCAACATAAAAATGGCATAAAATCAAGGGAAATTACTGTATGAACTTAATCTAAGTCTTATTTGATTCACCAGAATTTGTAGCCTATTTCCAATATAGAACTGCCATAAACTAAATGGCAATAACTGTATGAACTTAATCTTAGTCTTACTTGATTTAGCACCATTTCCTAGACTATTTCCAACATAAAAATGGCATAAAATCAAGGGAAATTACTGTATGAACTTAATCTAAGTCTTATTTGATTCACCAGAATTTGTAGCCTATTTCCAATATAGAACTGCCATAAACTAAATGGCAATAACTGTATGAACTTAATCTTAGTCTTACTTGATTTAGCACCATTTCCTAGACTATTTCCAACATAAAAATGGCATAAAATCAAGGGAAATTACTGTATGAACTTAATCTAAGTCTTATTTGATTCACCAGAATTTGTAGCCTATTTCCAATATAGAACTGCCATAAACTAAAGGGCAATAACTGTATGAACTTAATCTTAGTCTTACTTGATTTAGCACCATTTCCTAGACTATTTCCAACAGAAAAATGGCATAAAATCAAGGGAAATTACTGTATGAACTTAATCTAAGTCTTATTTGATTCACCAGAATTTGTAGCCTATTTCCAATATATAACTGCCATAAACTAAAGGGCAATAACTGTATGAACTTAATCTTAGTCTTACTTGATTTAGCACCATTTCCTAGACTATTTCCAACAGAAAAATGGCATAAAATCAAGGGAAATTACTGTATGAACTTAATCTAAGTCTTATTAGATTACCAGAATTTGTAGCCTATTTCCAATATAGAACTGCCATAAACTAAAGGGCAATAACTGTATGAACTTAATCTTAGTCTTACATGATTTAGCACCATTTCCTAGACTATTTCCAACATAAAAATGGCATAAAATCAAGGGAAATTACTGTATGAACTTAATCTAAGTCTTATTAGATTACCAGAATTTGTAGCCTATTTCCAATATAGAACTGCCATAAACTAAATGGCAATAACTGTATGAACTTAATCTTAGTCTTACTTGATTTAGCACCATTTCCTAGACTATTTCCAACAGAAAAATGGCATAAAATCAAGGGAAATTACTGTATGAACTTAATCTAAGTCTTATTTGATTCACCAGAATTTGTAGCCTATTTCCAATATAGAACTGCCATAAACTAAAGGGCAATAACTGTATGAACTTAATCTTAGTCTTACTTGATTTAGCACCATATTCTAGACTATTTCCAACAGAAAAATGGCATAAAATCAAGGGAAATTACTGTATGAACTTAATCTAAGTCTTATTAGATTACCAGAATTTGTAGCCTATTTCCAATATAGAACTGCCATAAACTAAAGGGCAATAACTGTATGAACTTAATCTTAGTCTTACTTGATTTAGCACCATTTTCTAGACTATTTCCAACATAAAAATGGCATAAAATCAAGGGAAATTACTGTATGAACTTAATCTAAGTCTTATTAGATTACCAGAATTTGTAGCCTATTTCCAATATATAACTGCCATAAACTAAATGGCAATAACTGTATGAACTTAATCTTAGTCTTACTTGATTTAGCACCATTTCCTAGACTATTTCCAACAGAAAAATGGCATAAAATCAAGGGAAATTACTGTATGAACTTAATCTAAGTCTTATTTGATTTAGCACCATTTTCTAGACTATTTCCAACAGAAAAATGGCATAAAATCAAGGGAAATTACTGTATGAACTTAATCTAAGTCTTATTTGATTCACCAGAATTTGTAGCCTATTTCCAATATAGAACTGCCATAAACTAAAGGGCAATAACTGTATGAACTTAATCTTAGTCTTACTTGATTTAGCACCATTTCCTAGACTATTTCCAACAGAAAAATGGCATAAAATCAAGGGAAATTACTGTATGAACTTAATCTAAGTCTTATTTGATTCACCAGAATTTGTAGCCTATTTCCAATATAGAACTGCCATAAACTAAAGGGCAATAACTGTATGAACTTAATCTTAGTCTTACTTGATTTAGCACCATATTCTAGACTATTTCCAACAGAAAAATGGCATAAAATCAAGGGAAATTACTGTATGAACTTAATCTAAGTCTTATTAGATTACCAGAATTTGTAGCCTATTTCCAATATAGAACTGCCATAAACTAAAGGGCAATAACTGTATGAACTTAATCTTAGTCTTACTTGATTTAGCACCATTTTCTAGACTATTTCCAACATAAAAATGGCATAAAATCAAGGGAAATTACTGTATGAACTTAATCTAAGTCTTATTAGATTACCAGAATTTGTAGCCTATTTCCAATATATAACTGCCATAAACTAAATGGCAATAACTGTATGAACTTAATCTTAGTCTTACTTGATTTAGCACCATTTCCTAGACTATTTCCAACATAAAAATGGCATAAAATCAAGGGAAATTACTGTATGAACTTAATCTAAGTCTTATTTGATTTAGCACCATTTTCTAGACTATTTCCAACAGAAAAATGGCATAAAATCAAGGGAAATTACTGTATGAACTTAATCTAAGTCTTATTTGATTCACCAGAATTTGTAGCCTATTTCCAATATAGAACTGCCATAAACTAAAGGGCAATAACTGTATGAACTTAATCTTAGTCTTACTTGATTTAGCACCATTTTCTAGACTATTTCCAACAGAAAAATGGCATAAAATCAAGGGAAATTACTGTATGAACTTAATCTAAGTCTTATTTGATTCACCAGAATTTGTAGCCTATTTCCAATATAGAACTGCCATAAACTAAAGGGCAATAACTGTATGAACTTAATCTTAGTCTTACTTGATTTAGCACCATTTTCTAGACTATTTCCAACAGAAAAATGGCATAAAATCAAGGGAAATTACTGTATGAACTTAATCTAAGTCTTATTTGATTCACCAGAATTTGTAGCCTATTTCCAATATAGAACTGCCATAAACTAAAGGGCAATAATTGTATGAACTTAATCTTAGTCTTACTTGATTTAGCACCATTTCCTAGACTATTTCCAACAGAAAAATGGCATAAAATCAAGGGAAATTACTGTATGAACTTAATCTAAGTCTTATTAGATTCACCAGAATTTGTAGCCTATTTCCAATATATAACTGCCATAAACTAAATGGCAATAACTGTATGAACTTAATCTTAGTCTTACTTGATTTAGCACCATTTCCTAGACTATTTCCAACAGAAAAATGGCATAAAATCAAGGGAAATTACTGTATGAACTTAATCTAAGTCTTATTTGATTCACCAGAATTTGTAGCCTATTTCCAATATAGAACTGCCATAAACTAAAGGGCAATAACTGTATGAACTTAATCTTAGTCTTACTTGATTTAGCACCATTTTCTAGACTATTTCCAACAGAAAAATGGCATAAAATCAAGGGAAATTACTGTATGAACTTAATCTAAGTCTTATTTGATTCACCAGAATTTGTAGCCTATTTCCAATATAGAACTGCCATAAACTAAAGGGCAATAATTGTATGAACTTAATCTTAGTCTTACTTGATTTAGCACCATTTCCTAGACTATTTCCAACATAAAAATGGCATAAAATCAAGGGAAATTACTGTATGAACTTAATCTAAGTCTTATTTGATTCACCAGAATTTGTAGCCTATTTCCAATATAGAACTGCCATAAACTAAAGGGCAATAACTGTATGAACTTAATCTTAGTCTTACTTGATTTAGCACCATTTTCTAGACTATTTCCAACAGAAAAATGGCATAAAATCAAGGGAAATTACTGTATGAACTTAATCTAAGTCTTATTTGATTCACCAGAATTTGTAGCCTATTTCCAATATAGAACTGCCATAAACTAAAGGGCAATAATTGTATGAACTTAATCTTAGTCTTACTTGATTTAGCACCATTTCCTAGACTATTTCCAACATAAAAATGGCATAAAATCAAGGGAAATTACTGTATGAACTTAATCTAAGTCTTATTTGATTCACCAGAATTTGTAGCCTATTTCCAATATAGAACTGCCATAAACTAAAGGGCAATAACTGTATGAACTTAATCTTAGTCTTACTTGATTTAGCACCATTTTCTAGACTATTTCCAACAGAAAAATGGCATAAAATCAAGGGAAATTACTGTATGAACTTAATCTAAGTCTTATTTGATTCACCAGAATTTGTAGCCTATTTCCAATATAGAACTGCCATAAACTAAAGGGCAATAATTGTATGAACTTAATCTTAGTCTTACTTGATTTAGCACCATTTCCTAGACTATTTCCAACATAAAAATGGCATAAAATCAAGGGAAATTACTGTATGAACTTAATCTAAGTCTTATTTGATTCACCAGAATTTGTAGCCTATTTCCAATATAGAACTGCCATAAACTAAAGGGCAATAACTGTATGAACTTAATCTTAGTCTTACTTGATTTAGCACCATTTCCTAGACTATTTCCAACAGAAAAATGGCATAAAATCAAGGGAAATTACTGTATGAACTTAATCTAAGTCTTATTTGATTCACCAGAATTTGTAGCCTATTTCCAATATAGAACTGCCATAAACTAAAGGGCAATAACTGTATGAACTTAATCTTAGTCTTACTTGATTTAGCACCATTTTCTAGACTATTTCCAACAGAAAAATGGCATAAAATCAAGGGAAATTACTGTATGAACTTAATCTAAGTCTTATTTGATTCACCAGAATTTGTAGCCTATTTCCAATATAGAACTGCCATAAACTAAAGGGCAATAATTGTATGAACTTAATCTTAGTCTTACTTGATTTAGCACCATTTCCTAGACTATTTCCAACAGAAAAATGGCATAAAATCAAGGGAAATTACTGTATGAACTTAATCTAAGTCTTATTAGATTCACCAGAATTTTTAGCCTATTTCCAATATATAACTGCCATAAACTAAATGGCAATAACTGTATGAACTTAATCTTAGTCTTACTTGATTTAGCACCATTTCCTAGACTATTTCCAACAGAAAAATGGCATAAAATCAAGGGAAATTACTGTATGAACTTAATCTAAGTCTTATTTGATTCACCAGAATTTGTAGCCTATTTCCAATATAGAACTGCCATAAACTAAAGGGCAATAACTGTATGAACTTAATCTTAGTCTTACTTGATTTAGCACCATTTTCTAGACTATTTCCAACAGAAAAATGGCATAAAATCAAGGGAAATTACTGTATGAACTTAATCTAAGTCTTATTTGATTCACCAGAATTTGTAGCCTATTTCCAATATAGAACTGCCATAAACTAAAGGGCAATAATTGTATGAACTTAATCTTAGTCTTACTTGATTTAGAACCATTTCCTAGACTATTTCCAACATAAAAATGGCATAAAATCAAGGGAAATTACTGTATGAACTTAATCTAAGTCTTATTTGATTCACCAGAATTTGTAGCCTATTTCCAATATAGAACTGCCATAAACTAAATGGCAATAACTGTATGAACTTAATCTTAGTCTTACTTGATTTAGCACCATTTCCTAGACTATTTCCAACAGAAAAATGGCATAAAATCAAGGGAAATTACTGTATGAACTTAATCTAAGTCTTATTTGATTCACCAGAATTTGTAGCCTATTTCCAATATAGAACTGCCATAAACTAAAGGGCAATAACTGTATGAACTTAATCTTAGTCTTACTTGATTTAGCACCATTTTCTAGACTATTTCCAACAGAAAAATGGCATAAAATCAAGGGAAATTACTGTATGAACTTAATCTAAGTCTTATTTGATTCACCAGAATTTGTAGCCTATTTCCAATATAGAACTGCCATAAACTAAAGGGCAATAATTGTATGAACTTAATTTTAGTCTTACTTGATTTAGCACCATTTCCTAGACTATTTCCAACATAAAAATGGCATAAAATCAAGGGAAATTACTGTATGAACTTAATCTAAGTCTTATTTGATTCACCAGAATTTGTAGCCTATTTCCAATATAGAACTGCCATAAACTAAAGGGCAATAACTGTATGAACTTAATCTTAGTCTTACTTGATTTAGCACCATTTTCTAGACTATTTCCAACAGAAAAATGGCATAAAATCAAGGGAAATTACTGTATGAACTTAATCTAAGTCTTATTTGATTCACCAGAATTTGTAGCCTATTTCCAATATAGAACTGCCATAAACTAAAGGGCAATAACTGTATGAACTTAATCTTAGTCTTACTTGATTTAGCACCATTTTCTAGACTATTTCCAACAGAAAAATGGCATAAAATCAAGGGAAATTACTGTATGAACTTAATCTAAGTCTTATTTGATTCACCAGAATTTGTAGCCTATTTCCAATATAGAACTGCCATAAACTAAAGGGCAATAACTGTATGAACTTAATCTTAGTCTTACTTGATTTAGCACCATTTTCTAGACTATTTCCAACAGAAAAATGGCATAAAATCAAGGGAAATTACTGTATGCACTTAATCTAAGTCTTATTTGATTCACCAGAATTTGTAGCCTATTTCCAATATAGAACTGCCATAAACTAAAGGGCAATAATTGTATGAACTTAATCTTAGTCTTACTTGATTTAGCACCATTTCCTAGACTATTTCCAACAGAAAAATGGCATAAAATCAAGGGAAATTACTGTATGAACTTAATCTAAGTCTTATTAGATTCACCAGAATTTGTAGCCTATTTCCAATATATAACTGCCATAAACTAAATGGCAATAACTGTATGAACTTAATCTTAGTCTTACTTGATTTAGCACCATTTCCTAGACTATTTCCAACAGAAAAATGGCATAAAATCAAGGGAAATTACTGTATGAACTTAATCTAAGTCTTATTTGATTCACCAGAATTTGTAGCCTATTTCCAATATAGAACTGCCATAAACTAAAGGGCAATAACTGTATGAACTTAATCTTAGTCTTACTTGATTTAGCACCATTTTCTAGACTATTTCCAACAGAAAAATGGCATAAAATCAAGGGAAATTACTGTATGAACTTAATCTAAGTCTTATTTGATTCACCAGAATTTGTAGCCTATTTCCAATATAGAACTGCCATAAACTAAAGGGCAATAACTGTATGAACTTAATCTTAGTCTTACTTGATTTAGCACCATTTTCTAGACTATTTCCAACAGAAAAATGGCATAAAATCAAGGGAAATTACTGTATGAACTTAATCTAAGTCTTATTTGATTCACCAGAATTTGTAGCCTATTTCCAATATAGAACTGCCATAAACTAAAGGGCAATAACTGTATGAACTTAATCTTAGTCTTACTTGATTTAGCACCATTTTCTAGACTATTTCCAACAGAAAAATGGCATAAAATCAAGGGAAATTACTGTATGAACTTAATCTAAGTCTTATTTGATTCACCAGAATTTGTAGCATATTTCCAATATAGAACTGCCATAAACTAAAGGGCAATAACTGTATGAACTTAATCTTAGTCTTACTTGATTTAGCACCATTTTCTAGACTATTTCCAACAGAAAAATGGCATAAAATCAAGGGAAATTACTGTATGAACTTAATCTAAGTCTTATTTGATTCACCAGAATTTGTAGCCTATTTCCAATATAGAACTGCCATAAACTAAAGGGCAATAACTGTATGAACTTAATCTTAGTCTTACTTGATTTAGCACCATTTCCTAGACTATTTCCAACATAAAAATGGCATAAAATCAAGGGAAATTACTGTATGAACTTAATCTAAGTCTTATTAGATTACCAGAATTTGTAGCCTATTTCCAATATAGAACTGCCATAAACTAAATGGCAATAACTGTATGAACTTAATCTTAGTCTTACTTGATTTAGCACCATTTCCTAGACTATTTCAACAGAAAAATGGCATAAAATCAAGGGAAATTACTGTATGAACTTAATCTAAGTCTTATTTGATTCACCAGAATTTGTAGCCTATTTCCAATATAGAACTGCCATAAACTAAAGGGCAATAACTGTATGAACTTAATCTTAGTCTTACTTGATTTAGCACCATTTTCTAGACTATTTCCAACAGAAAAATGGCATAAAATCAAGGGAAATTACTGTATGAACTTAATCTAAGTCTTATTTGATTCACCAGAATTTGTAGACTATTTCCAATATAGAACTGCCATAAACTAAAGGGCAATAACTGTATGAACTTAATCTTAGTCTTACTTGATTTAGCACCATTTTCTAGACTATTTCCAACAGAAAAATGGCATAAAATCAAGGGAAATTACTGTATGAACTTAATCTAAGTCTTATTTGATTCACCAGAATTTGTAGCCTATTTCCAATATAGAACTGCCATAAACTAAAGGGCAATAACTGTATGAACTTAATCTTAGTCTTACTTGATTTAGCACCATTTTCTAGACTATTTCCAACAGAAAAATGGCATAAAATCAAGGGAAATTACTGTATGAACTTAATCTAAGTCTTATTTGATTCACCAGAATTTGTAGCCTATTTCCAATATAGAACTGCCATAAACTAAAGGGCAATAACTGTATGAACTTAATCTTAGTCTTACTTGATTTAGCACCATTTCCTAGACTATTTCCAACATAAAAATGGCATAAAATCAAGGGAAATTACTGTATGAACTTAATCTAAGTCTTATTAGATTACCAGAATTTGTAGCCTATTTCCAATATAGAACTGCCATAAACTAAATGGCAATAACTGTATGAACTTAATCTTAGTCTTACTTGATTTAGCACCATTTCCTAGACTATTTCAACATAAAAATGGCATAAAATCAAGGGAAATTACTGTATGAACTTAATCTAAGTCTTATTTGATTCACCAGAATTTGTAGCCTATTTCCAATATAGAACTGCCATAAACTAAATGGCAATAACTGTATGAACTTAATCTTAGTCTTACTTGATTTAGCACCATTTTCTAGACTATTTCCAACATAAAAATGGCATAAAATCAAGGGAAATTACTGTATGAACTTAATCTAAGTCTTATTTGATTCACCAGAATTTGTAGCCTATTTCCAATATAGAACTGCCATAAACTAAAGGGCAATAACTGTATGAACTTAATCTTAGTCTTACTTGATTTAGCACCATTTCCTAGACTATTTCCAACATAAAAATGGCATAAAATCAAGGGAAATTACTGTATGAACTTAATCTAAGTCTTATTTGATTCACCAGAATTTGTAGCCTATTTCCAATATAGAACTGCCATAAACTAAATGGCAATAACTGTATGAACTTAATCTTAGTCTTACTTGATTTAGCACCATTTCCTAGACTATTTCCAACATAAAAATGGCATAAAATCAAGGGAAATTACTGTATGAACTTAATCTAAGTCTTATTTGATTCACCAGAATTTGTAGCCTATTTCCAATATAGAACTGCCATAAACTAAATGGCAATAACTGTATGAACTTAATCTTAGTCTTACTTGATTTAGCACCATTTCCTAGACTATTTCCAACATAAAAATGGCATAAAATCAAGGGAAATTACTGTATGAACTTAATCTAAGTCTTATTTGATTCACCAGAATTTGTAGCCTATTTCCAATATAGAACTGCCATAAACTAAATGGCAATAACTGTATGAACTTAATCTTAGTCTTACTTGATTTAGCACCATTTCCTAGACTATTTCCAACATAAAAATGGCATAAAATCAAGGGAAATTACTGTATGAACTTAATCTAAGTCTTATTTGATTCACCAGAATTTGTAGCCTATTTCCAATATAGAACTGCCATAAACTAAATGGCAATAACTGTATGAACTTAATCTTAGTCTTACTTGATTTAGCACCATTTCCTAGACTATTTCCAACATAAAAATGGCATAAAATCAAGGGAAATTACTGTATGAACTTAATCTAAGTCTTATTTGATTCACCAGAATTTGTAGCCTATTTCCAATATAGAACTGCCATAAACTAAAGGGCAATAACTGTATGAACTTAATCTTAGTCTTACTTGATTTAGCACCATTTTCTAGACTATTTCCAACAGAAAAATGGCATAAAATCAAGGGAAATTACTGTATGAACTTAATCTAAGTCTTATTAGATTCACCAGAATTTGTAGCCTATTTCCAATATAGAACTGCCATAAACTAAATGGCAATAACTGTATGAACTTAATCTTAGTCTTACTTGATTTAGCACCATTTCCAAGACTATTTCCAACAGAAAAATGGCATAAAATCAAGGGAAATTACTGTATGAACTTAATCTAAGTCTTATTTGATTCACCAGAATTTGTAGCCTATTTCCAATATAGAACTGCCATAAACTAAATGGCAATAACTGTATGAACTTAATCTTAGTCTTACTTGATTTAGCACCATTTCCTAGACTATTTCCAACAGAAAAATGGCATAAAATCAAGGGAAATTACTGTATGAACTTAATCTAAGTCTTATTTGATTCACCAGAATTTGTAGCCTATTTCCAATATAGAACTGCCATAAACTAAATGGCAATAACTGTATGAACTTAATCTTAGTCTTACTTGATTTAGCACCATTTTCTAGACTATTTCCAACAGAAAAATGGCATAAAATCAAGGGAAATTACTGTATGAACTTAATCTAAGTCTTATTAGATTCACCAGAATTTGTAGCCTATTTCCAATATAGAACTGCCATAAACTAAAGGGCAATAACTGTATGAACTTAATCTTAGTCTTACTTGATTTTGCACCATTTTCTAGACTATTTCCAACATAAAAATGGCATAAAATCAAGGGAAATTACTGTATGAACTTAATCTAAGTCTTATTTGATTCACCAGAATTTGTAGCCTATTTCCAATATAGAACTGCCATAAACTAAAGGGCAATAACTGTATGAACTTAATCTTAGTCTTACTTGATTTAGCACCATTTCCTAGACTATTTCCAACATAAAAATGGCATAAAATCAAGGGAAATTACTGTATGAACTTAATCTAAGTCTTATTTGATTCACCAGAATTTGTAGCCTATTTCCAATATAGAACTGCCATAAACTAAATGGCAATAACTGTATGAACTTAATCTTAGTCTTACTTGATTTAGCACCATTTCCTAGACTATTTCCAACATAAAAATGGCATAAAATCAAGGGAAATTACTGTATGAACTTAATCTAAGTCTTATTTGATTCACCAGAATTTGTAGCCTATTTCCAATATAGAACTGCCATAAACTAAATGGCAATAACTGTATGAACTTAATCTTAGTCTTACTTGATTTAGCACCATTTCCTAGACTATTTCCAACATAAAAATGGCATAAAATCAAGGGAAATTACTGTATGAACTTAATCTAAGTCTTATTTGATTCACCAGAATTTGTAGCCTATTTCCAATATAGAACTGCCATAAACTAAAGGGCAATAACTGTATGAACTTAATCTTAGTCTTACTTGATTTAGCACCATTTTCTAGACTATTTCCAACAGAAAAATGGCATAAAATCAAGGGAAATTACTGTATGAACTTAAACTAAGTCTTATTAGATTCACCAGAATTTGTAGCCTATTTCCAATATAGAACTGCCATAAACTAAATGGCAATAACTGTATGAACTTAATCTTAGTCTTACTTGATTTAGCACCATTTCCTAGACTATTTCCAACAGAAAAATGGCATAAAATCAAGGGAAATTACTGTATGAACTTAATCTAAGTCTTATTTGATTCACCAGAATTTGTAGCCTATTTCCAATATAGAACTGCCATAAACTAAATGGCAATAACTGTATGAACTTAATCTTAGTCTTACTTGATTTAGCACCATTTTCTAGACTATTTCCAACAGAAAAATGGCATAAAATCAAGGGAAATTACTGTATGAACTTAATCTAAGTCTTATTAGATTCACCAGAATTTGTAGCCTATTTCCAATATAGAACTGCCATAAACTAAAGGGCAATAACTGTATGAACTTAATCTTAGTCTTACTTGATTTAGCACCATTTTCTAGACTATTTCCAACATAAAAATGGCATAAAATCAAGGGAAATTACTGTATGAACTTAATCTAAGTCTTATTTGATTCACCAGAATTTGTAGCCTATTTCCAATATAGAACTGCCATAAACTAAAGGGCAATAACTGTATGAACTTAATCTTAGTCTTACTTGATTTAGCACCATTTTCTAGACTATTTCCAACATAAAAATGGCATAAAATCAAGGGAAATTACTGTATGAACTTAATCTAAGTCTTATTAGATTCACCAGAATTTGTAGCCTATTTCCAATATAGAACTGCCATAAACTAAATGGCAATAACTGTATGAACTTAATCTTAGTCTTACTTGATTTAGCACCATTTCCAAGACTATTTCCAACAGAAAAATGGCATAAAATCAAGGGAAATTACTGTATGAACTTAATCTAAGTCTTATTTGATTCACCAGAATTTGTAGCCTATTTCCAATATAGAACTGCCATAACCTAAATGGCAATAACTGTATGAACTTAATCTTAGTCTTACTTGATTTAGCACCATTTTCTAGACTATTTCCAACATAAAAATGGCATAAAATCAAGGGAAATTACTGTATGAACTTAATCTAAGTCTTATTTGATTCACCAGAATTTGTAGCCTATTTCCAATATAGAACTGCCATAAACTAAAGGGCAATAACTGTATGAACTTAATCTTAGTCTTACTTGATTTAGCACCATTTTCTAGACTATTTCCAACAGAAAAATGGCATAAAATCAAGGGAAATTACTGTATGAACTTAATCTAAGTCTTATTAGATTCACCAGAATTTGTAGCCTATTTCCAATATAGAACTGCCATAAACTAAATGGCAATAACTGTATGAACTTAATCTTAGTCTTACTTGATTTAGCACCATTTCCAAGACTATTTCCAACAGAAAAATGGCATAAAATCAAGGGAAATTACTGTATGAACTTAATCTAAGTCTTATTTGATTCACCAGAATTTGTAGCCTATTTCCAATATAGAACTGCCATAAACTAAATGGCAATAACTGTATGAACTTAATCTTAGTCTTACTTGATTTAGCACCATTTCCTAGACTATTTCCAACAGAAAAATGGCATAAAATCAAGGGAAATTACTGTATGAACTTAATCTAAGTCTTATTTGATTCACCAGAATTTGTAGCCTATTTCCAATATAGAACTGCCATAAACTAAATGGCAATAACTGTATGAACTTAATCTTAGTCTTACTTGATTTAGCACCATTTTCTAGACTATTTCCAACAGAAAAATGGCATAAAATCAAGGGAAATTACTGTATGAACTTAATCTAAGTCTTATTAGATTCACCAGAATTTGTAGCCTATTTCCAATATAGAACTGCCATAAACTAAAGGGCAATAACTGTATGAACTTAATCTTAGTCTTACTTGATTTAGCACCATTTTCTAGACTATTTCCAACATAAAAATGGCATAAAATCAAGGGAAATTACTGTATGAACTTAATCTAAGTCTTATTTGATTCACCAGAATTTGTAGCCTATTTCCAATATAGAACTGCCATAAACTAAAGGGCAATAACTGTATGAACTTAATCTTAGTCTTACTTGATTTAGCACCATTTCCTAGACTATTTCCAACATAAAAATGGCATAAAATCAAGGGAAATTACTGTATGAACTTAATCTAAGTCTTATTTGATTCACCAGAATTTGTAGCCTATTTCCAATATAGAACTGCCATAAACTAAATGGCAATAACTGTATGAACTTAATCTTAGTCTTACTTGATTTAGCACCATTTCCTAGACTATTTCCAACATAAAAATGGCATAAAATCAAGGGAAATTACTGTATGAACTTAATCTAAGTCTTATTTGATTCACCAGAATTTGTAGCCTATTTCCAATATAGAACTGCCATAAACTAAATGGCAATAACTGTATGAACTTAATCTTAGTCTTACTTGATTTAGCACCATTTCCTAGACTATTTCCAACATAAAAATGGCATAAAATCAAGGGAAATTACTGTATGAACTTAATCTAAGTCTTATTTGATTCACCAGAATTTGTAGCCTATTTCCAATATAGAACTGCCATAAACTAAAGGGCAATAACTGTATGAACTTAATCTTAGTCTTACTTGATTTAGCACCATTTTCTAGACTATTTCCAACAGAAAAATGGCATAAAATCAAGGGAAATTACTGTATGAACTTAATCTAAGTCTTATTTGATTCACCAGAATTTGTAGCCTATTTCCAATATAGAACTGCCATAAACTAAAGGGCAATAACTGTATGAACTTAATCTTAGTCTTACTTGATTTAGCACCATTTTCTAGACTATTTCCAACATAAAAATGGCATAAAATCAAGGGAAATTACTGTATGAACTTAATCTAAGTCTTATTTGATTCACCAGAATTTGTAGCCTATTTCCAATATAGAACTGCCATAAACTAAAGGGCAATAACTGTATGAACTTAATCTTAGTCTTACTTGATTTAGCACCATTTTCTAGACTATTTCCAACAGAAAAATGGCATAAAATCAAGGGAAATTACTGTATAAACTTAATCTAAGTCTTATTTGATTCACCAGAATTTGTAGCCTATTTCCAATATAGAACTGCCATAAACTAAATGGCAATAACTGTATGAACTTAATCTTAGTCTTACTTGATTTAGCACCATTTCCTAGACTATTTCCAACAGAAAAATGGACTTAAAATCAAGGGAAATTACTGTATGAACTTAATCTAAGTCTTATTTGATTCACCAGAATTTGTAGCCTAGTTCCAATATAGAACCGTCATAAACTAAAGGGCAATAACTGTATGAACTTAATCCAAGTCTTACTTGATTTAGCACCATTTTCTAGACTATTTCCAACAGACAAATGGCATAAAATCAAGGGAAATTACTGTATAAACTTAATCTAAGTCTTATTTGATTCACCAGAATTTGTAGCCTATTTCCAATATAGAACTGCCATAAACTAAAGGGCAATAACTGTATGAACTTAATCTTAGTCTTACTTGATTTAGCACCATTTTCTAGACTATTTCCAACAGAAAAATGGCATAAAATCAAGGGAAATTACTGTATAAACTTAATCTAAGTCTTATTTGATTCACCAGAATTTGTAGCCTATTTCCAATATAGAACTGCCATAAACTAAATGGCAATAACTGTATGAACTTAATCTTAGTCTTACTTGATTTAGCACCATTTTCTAGACTATTTCCAACAGAAAAATGGACTTAAAATCAAGGGAAATTACTGTATGAACTTAATCTAAGTCTTATTTGATTCACCAGAATTTGTAGCATAGTTCCAATATAGAACCGTCATAAACTAAAGGGCAATAACTGTATGAACTTAATCCTAGTCTTACTTGATTTAGCACCATTTTCTAGACTATTTCCAACAGACAAATGGCATAAAATCAAGGGAAATTACTGTATGAACTTAATCTAAGTCTTATTTGATTCACCAGAATTTGTAGCCTATTTCCAATATAGAACTGCCATAAACTAAAGGGCAATAACTGTATGAACTTAATCTTAGTCTTACTTGATTTAGCACCATTTTCTAGACTATTTCCAACAGAAAAATGGCATAAAATCAAGGGAAATTACTGTATAAACTTAATCTAAGTCTTATTTGATTCACCAGAATTTGTAGCCTATTTCCAATATAGAACTGCCATAAACTAAATGGCAATAACTGTATGAACTTAATCTTAGTCTTACTTGATTTAGCACCATTTTCTAGACTATTTCCAACAGAAAAATGGCATAAAATCAAGGGAAATTACTGTATAAACTTAATCTAAGTCTTATTTGATTCACCAGAATTTGTAGCCTATTTCCAATATAGAACTGCCATAAACTAAATGGCAATAATTGTATGAACTTAATCTTAGTCTTACTTGATTTAGCACCATTTCCTAGACTATTTCCAACAGAAAAATGGACTTAAAATCAAGGGAAATTACTGTATGAACTTAATCTAAGTCTTATTTGATTCACCAGAATTTGTAGCCTAGTTCCAATATAGAACCGTCATAAACTAAAGGGCAATAACTGTATGAACTTAATCCAAGTCTTACTTGATTTAGCACCATTTTCTAGACTATTTCCAACAGACAAATGGCATAAAATCAAGGGAAATTACTGTATAAACTTAATCTAAGTCTTATTTGATTCACCAGAATTTGTAGCCTATTTCCAATATAGAACTGCCATAAACTAAAGGGCAATAACTGTATGAACTTAATCTTAGTCTTACTTGATTTAGCACCATTTTCTAGACTATTTCCAACAGAAAAATGGCATAAAATCAAGGGAAATTACTGTATAAACTTAATCTAAGTCTTATTTGATTCACCAGAATTTGTAGCCTATTTCCAATATAGAACTGCCATAAACTAAATGGCAATAACTGTATGAACTTAATCTTAGTCTTACTTGATTTAGCACCATTTTCTAGACTATTTCCAACAGACAAATGGACTTAAAATCAAGGGAAATTACTGTATGAACTTAATCTAAGTCTTATTTGATTCACCAGAATTTGTAGCCTAGTTCCAATATAGAACCGTCATAAACTAAAGGGCAATAACTGTATGAACTTAATCCTAGTCTTACTTGATTTAGCACCATTTTCTAGACTATTTCCAACAGACAAATGGCATAAAATCAAGGGAAATTACTGTATGAACTTAATCTAAGTCTTATTTGATTCACCAGAATTTGTAGCCTATTTCCAATATAGAACTGCCATAAACTAAAGGGCAATAACTGTATGAACTTAATCTTAGTCTTACTTGATTTAGCACCATTTTCTAGACTATTTCCAACAGAAAAATGGCATAAAATCAAGGGAAATTACTGTATAAACTTAATCTAAGTCTTATTTGATTCACCAGAATTTGTAGCCTATTTCCAATATAGAACTGCCATAAACTAAATGGCAATAACTGTATGAACTTAATCTTAGTCTTACTTGATTTAGCACCATTTCCTAGACTATTTCCAACAGAAAAATGGACTTAAAATCAAGGGAAATTACTGTATGAACTTAATCTAAGTCTTATTTGATTCACCAGAATTTGTAGCCTAGTTCCAATATAGAACCGTCATAAACTAAAGGGCAATAACTGTATGAACTTAATCCAAGTCTTACTTGATTTAGCACCATTTTCTAGACTATTTCCAACAGACAAATGGCATAAAATCAAGGGAAATTACTGTATAAACTTAATCTAAGTCTTATTTGATTCACCAGAATTTGTAGCCTATTTCCAATATAGAACTGCCATAAACTAAAGGGCAATAACTGTATGAACTTAATCTTAGTCTTACTTGATTTAGCACCATTTTCTAGACTATTTCCAACAGAAAAATGGCATAAAATCAAGGGAAATTACTGTATAAACTTAATCTAAGTCTTATTTGATTCACCAGAATTTGTAGCCTATTTCCAATATAGAACTGCCATAAACTAAATGGCAATAACTGTATGAACTTAATCTTAGTCTTACTTGATTTAGCACCATTTCCTAGACTATTTCCAACAGAAAAATGGACTTAAAATCAAGGGAAATTACTGTATGAACTTAATCTAAGTCTTATTTGATTCACCAGAATTTGTAGCCTAGTTCCAATATAGAACCGTCATAAACTAAAGGGCAATAACTGTATGAACTTAATCCTAGTCTTACTTGATTTAGCACCATTTTCTAGACTATTTCCAACAGACAAATGGCATAAAATCAAGGGAAATTACTGTATGAACTTAATCTAAGTCTTATTAGATTCACCAGAATTTGTAGCCTATTTCCAATATAGAACTGCCATAAACTAAATGGCAATAACTGTATGAACTTAATCTTAGTCTTACTTGATTTAGCACCATTTCCTAGACTATTTCCAACAGAAAAATGGCATAAAATCAAGGGAAATTACTGTATGAACTTAATCTAAGTCTTATTTGATTCACCAGAATTTGTAGCCTATTTCCAATATAGAACTGCCATAAACTAAATGGCAATAACTGTATGAACTTAATCTTAGTCTTACATGATTTAGCACCATTTTCTAGACTATTTTCAACAGAAAAATGGAATAAAATCAAGGGAAATTACTGTATGAACTTAATCTAAGTCTTATTAGATTCACCAGAATTTGTAGCCTATTTCCAATATAGAACTGCCATAAACTAAATGGCAATAACTGTATGAACTTAATCTTAGTCTTACTTGATTTAGCACCATTTTCTAGACTATTTCGAACATAAAAATGGCATAAAATCAAGGGAAATTACTGTATGAACTTAATCTAAGTCTTATTAGATTCACCAGAATTTGTAGCCTATTTCCAATATAGAACTGCCATAAACTAAATGGCAATAACTGTATGAACTTAATCCTAGTCTTACATGATTTAGCACCATTTTCTAGACTATTTCCAACAGAAAAATGGCATAAAATCAGGGGAAATTACTGTATGAACTTTATCTAAGTCTTATTAGATTCACCAGAATTTGTAGCCTATTTCCAATATAGCACTGCCATAAACTAAATGGCAATAACTGTATGAACTTAATCTTAGTCTTACATGATTTAGCACAATTTTCTAGACTATTTCCAACAGAAAAATGGAATAAAATCAAGGGAAATTACTGTATGAACTTAATCTAAGTCTTATTAGATTCACCAGAATTTGTAGCCTATTTCCAATATAGAACTGCCATAAACTAAATGGCAATAACTGTATGAACTTAATCTTAGTCTTACATGATTTAGCACCATTTTCTAGACTATTTCCAACAGAAAAATGGCATAAAATCAAGGGAAATTACTGTATGAACTGTATCTAAGTCTTATTAGATTCACCAGAATTTGTAGCCTATTTCCAATATAGAACTGCCATAAACTAAATGGCAATAACTGTATGAACTTAGTCTTACATGATTTAGCACCATTTTCTAGACTATTTCCAACAGAAAAATGGAATAAAATCAAGGGAAATTACTGTATGAACTTAATCTAAGTCTTATTAGATTCACCAGAATTTGTAGCCTATTTCCAATATAGAACTGCCATAAACTAAATGGCAATAACTGTATGAACTTAATCTTAGTCTTACTTGATTTAGCACCATTTTCTAGACGATTTCCAACAGAAAAATGGCATAAAATCAGGGGAAATTACTGTATGAACTTTATCTAAGTCTTATTAGATTCACCAGAATTTGTAGCCTATTTCCAATATAGAACTGCCATAAACTAAATGGCAACAACTGTATGAACTTAATCTTAGTCTTACATGATTTAGCACAATTTTCTAGACTATTTCCAACAGAAAAATGGCATAAAATCAAGTGAAATTACTGTATGAACTTAATCTAAGTCTTATTAGATTCACCAGAATTTGTAGCCTATTTCCAATATAGAACTGCCATAAACTAAATGGCAATAACTGTATGAACTTAATCTTAGTCTTACTTGATTTAGCACCATTTTCTAGACTATTTCGAACATAAAAATGGCATAACATCAAGGGAAATTACTGTATGAACTTAATCTAAGTCTTATTAGATTCACCAGAATTTGTAGCCTATTTCCAATATAGAACTGCCATAAACTAAATGCCAATAACTGTATGAACTTAATCTTAGTCTTTCATGATTTAGCACCATTTTCTAGACTATTTCCAACAGAAAAATGGAATAAAATCAAGGGAAATTACTGTATGAACTTAATCTAAGTCTTATTAGATTCACCAGAATTTGTAGCCTATTTCCAATATAGAACTGCCATAAACTAAATGGCAATAACTGTATGAACTTAATCTTAGTCTTACATGATTTAGCACCATTTTCTAGATTATTTCCAACAGAAAAATGGCATAAAATCAAGGGAAATTACTGTATGAACTTAATCTAAGTCTTATTAGATTCACCAGAATTTGTAGCCTATTTCCAATATAGAACTGCCATAAACTAAATGGCAATAACTGTATGAACTTAATCTTAGTCTTACATGATTTAGCACCATTTTCTAGACTATTTCCAACAGAAAAATTGAATAAAATCCAGGGAAATTACTGTATGAACTTAATCTAAGTCTTATTAGATTCACCAGAATTTGTAGCCTATTTCCAATATAGAACTGCCATAAACTAAATGGCAATAACTGTATGAACTTATTCTTAGTCTTACTTGATTTAGCACCATTTTCTAGACTATTTCGAACATAAAAATGGCATAAAATCAAGGGAAATTACTGTATGAACTTAATCTAAGTCTTATTAGATTCACAAGAATTTGTAGCCTATTTCCAATATAGAACTGCCATAAACTAAATGGCAATAACTGTATGAACTTAATCCTAGTCTTACATGATTTAGCACCATTTTCTAGACTATTTCCAACAGAAAAATGGCATAAAATCAGGGGAAATTACTGTATGAACTTTATCTAAGTCTTATTAGATTCACCAGAATTTGTAGCCTATTTCCAATATAGAACTGCCATAAACTAAATGGCAACAACTGTATGAACTTAATCTTAGTCTTACATGATTTAGCACCATTTTCTAGACTATTTCCAACAGAAAAATGGCATAAAATCAAGGGAAATTACTGTATGAACTTAATCTAAGTCTTATTAGATTCACCAGAATTTGTAGCCTATTTCCAATATAGAACTGCCATAAACTAAATGGCAATAACTGTATGAACTTAATCTTAGTCTTACTTGATTTAGCACCATTTTCTAGACTATTTCGAACATAAAAATGGCATAAAATCAAGGGAAATTACTGTATGAACTTAATCTAAGTCTTATTAGATTCACCAGAATTTGTAGCCTATTTCCAATATAGAACTGCCATAAACTAAATGGCAATAACTGTATGAACTTAATCCTAGTCTTACATGATTTAGCACAATTTTCTAGACTATTTCCAACAGAAAAATGGCATAAAATCAGGGGAAATTACTGTATGAACTTTATCTAAGTCTTATTAGATTCACCAGAATTTGTAGCCTATTTCCAATATAGAACTGCCATAAACTAAATGGCAATAACTGTATGAACTTAATCTTAGTCTTACATGATTTAGCACCATTTTCTAGACTATTTCCAACAAAAAAAATCGAATAAAATCAAGGGAAATTACTGTATGAACTTTATCTAAGTCTTATTAGATTCACCAGAATTTGTAGCCTATTTCCAATATAGAACTGCCATAAACAAAATGGCAATAACTGTATGAACTTAATCTTCGTCTTACTTGATTTAGCACCATTTTCTAGACTATTTCGAACATAAAAATGGCATAAAATCAAGGGAAATTACTGTATGAACTTAATCTAAGTCTTATTAGATTCACCAGAATTTGTAGCCTATTTCCAATATAGAACTGCCATAAACTAAATGGCAATAACTGTATGAACTTAATCTTAGTCTTACTTGATTTAGCACCATTTTCTAGACTATTTCGAACATAAAAATGGCATAAAATCAAGGGAAATTACTGTATGAACTTAATCAAAGTCTTATTAGATTCACCAGAATTTGTAGCCTATTTCCAATATAGAACTGCCATAAACTAAATGGCAATAACTGTATGAACTTAATCCTAGTCTTACATGATTTAGCACCATTTTCTAGACTATTTCCAACAGAAAAATGGCATAAAATCAGGGGAAATTACTGTATGAACTTTATCTAAGTCTTATTAGATTCACCAGAATTTGTAGCCTATTTCCAATATAGAACTGCCATAAACTAAATGGCAATAACTGTATGAACTTAATCTTAGTCTTACATGATTTAGCACCATTTTCTAGACTATTTCCAACAGAAAAATGGCATAAAATCAAGGGAAATTACTGTATGAACTTAATCTAAGTCTTATTAGATTCACCAGAATTTGTAGCCTATTTCCAATATAGAACTGCCATAAACTAAATGGCAATAACTGTATGAACTTAATCTTAGTCTTACTTGATTTAGCACCATTTTCTAGACTATTTCGAACATAAAAATGGCATAAAATCAAGGGAAATTACTGTATGAACTTAATCTAAGTCTTATTAGATTCACCAGAATTTGTAGCCTATTTCCAATATAGAACTGCCATAAACTAAATGGCAATAACTGTATGAACTTATTCTTAGTCTTACTTGATTTAGCACCATTTTCTAGACTATTTCGAACATAAAAATGGCATAAAATCAAGGGAAATTACTGTATGAACTTAATCTAAGTCTTATTAGATTCACCAGAATGTGTAGCCTATTTCCAATATAGAACTGCCATAAACTAAATGGCAATAACTGTATGAACTTAATCCTAGTCTTACATGATTTAGCACCATTTTCTAGACTATTTCCAACAGAAAAATGGCATAAAATCAGGGGAAATTACTGTATGAACTTTATCTAAGTCTTATTAGATTCACCAGAATTTGTAGCCTATTTCCAATATTGCACTGCCATAAACTAAATGGCAATAACTGTATGAACTTAATCTTAGTCTTACATGATTTAGCACGATTTTCTAGACTATTTCCAACAGAAAAATGGAATAAAATCAAGGGAAATTACTGTATGAACTTTATCTAAGTCTTATTAGATTCACCAGAATTTGTAGCCTATTTCCAATATAGAACTGCCATAAACTAAATGGCAATAACTGTATGAACTTAATCTTAGTCTTACATAATTTAGCACCATTTTCTAGACTATTTCCAACAGAAAAATGGCATAAAATCAGGGGAAATTACTGTATGAACTTTATCTAAGTCTTATTAGATTCACCAGAATTTGTAGCCTATTTCCAATATAGAACTGCCATAAACTAAATGGCAACAACTGTATGAACTTAATCTTAGTCTTACATGATTTAGCACCATTTTCTAGACTATTTCCAACAGAAAAATGGCATAAAATCAAGTGAAATTACTGTATGAACTTAATCTAAGTCTTATTAGATTCACCAGAATTTGTAGCCTATTTCCAATATAGAACTGCCATAAACTAAATGGCAATAACTGTATGAACTTAATCTTAGTCTTACTTGATTTAGCACCATTTTCTAGACTATTTCGAACATAAAAATGGCATAACATCAAGGGAAATTACTGTATGAAAATAATCTAAGTCTTATTAGATTCACCAGAATTTGTAGCCTATTTCCAATATAGAACTGCCATAAACTAAATGCCAATAACTGTATGAACTTAATCTTAGTCTTTCATGATTTAGCACCATTTTCTAGACTATTTCCAACAGAAAAATGGAATAAAATCAAGGGAAATTACTGTATGAACTTAATCTAAGTCTTATTAGATTCACCAGAATTTGTAGCCTATTTCCAATATAGAACTGCCATAAACTAAATGGCAATAACTGTATGAACTTAATCTTAGTCTTACATGATTTAGCACCATTTTCTAGACTATTTCCAACAGAAAAATGGCATAAAATCAAGGGAAATTACTGTATGAACTTAATCTAAGTCTTATTAGATTCACCAGAATTTGTAGCCTATTTCCAATATAGAACTGCCATAAACTAAATGGCAATAACTGTATGAACTTAATCTTAGTCTTACATGATTTAGCACCATTTTCTAGACTATTTCCAACAGAAAAATGGCATAAAATCAGGGGAAATTACTGTATGAACTTTATCTAAGTCTTATTAGATTCACCAGAATTTGTAGCCTATTTCCAATATAGAACTGCCATAAACTAAATGGCAACAACTGTATGAACTTAATCTTAGTCTTACATGATTTAGCACCATTTTCTAGACTATTTCCAACAGAAAAATGGCATAAAATCAAGGGAAATTACTGTATGAACTTTATCTAAGTCTTATTAGATTCACCAGAATTTGTAGCCTATTTCCAATATAGAACTGCCATAAACTAAATGGCAATAACTGTATGAACTTAATCTTAGTCTTACATGATTTAGCACCATTTTCTAGACTATTTCCAACAAAAAAATGGAATAAAATGAAGGGAAATTACTGTATGAACTTTATCTAAGTCTTATTAGATTCACCAGAATTTGTAGCCTATTTCCAATATAGAACTGCCATAAACAAAATGGCAATAACTGTATGAACTTAATCTTCGTCTTACTTGATTTAGCACCATTTTCTAGACTATTTCGAACATAAAAATGGCATAAAATCAAGGGAAATTACTGTATGAACTTAATCTAAGTCTTATTAGATTCACCAGAATTTGTAGCCTATTTCCAATATAGAACTGCCAAAAACTAAATGGCAATAACTGTATGAACTCAATCCTAGTCTTACATGATTTAGCACCATTTTCTAGACTATTTCCAACAGAAAAATGGCATAAAATCAGGGGAAATTACTGTATGAACTTTATCTGAGTCTTATTAGATTCACCAGAATTTGTAGCCTATTTCCAATATAGAACTGCCATAAACTAAATGGCAATAACTGTATGAACTTAATCTTAATCTTACTTGATTTAGCACCATTTTCTAGACTATTTCCAACAAAAAAATGGAATAAAATCAAGGGAAATTACTGTATGAACTTAATCTAAGTCTTATTAGATTCACCAGAATTTGTAGCCTATTTCCAATATAGAACTGCCATAAACTAAATGGCAATAACTGTATGAACTTAATCTTAGTCTTACTTGATTTAGCACCATTTTCTAGACTATTTCGAACATAAAAATGGCATAAAATCAAGGGAAATTACTGTATGAACTTAATCAAAGTCTTATTAGATTCACCAGAATTTGTAGCCTATTTCCAATATAGAACTGCCATAAACTAAATGGCAATAACTGTATGAACTTAATCCTAGTCTTACATGATTTAGCACCATTTTCTAGACTATTTCCAACAGAAAAATTGCATAAAATCAGGGGAAATTACTGTATGAACTTTATCTAAGTCTTATTAGATTCACCAGAATTTGTAGCCTATTTCCAATATAGAACTGCCATAAACTAAATGGCAATAACTGTATGAACTTAATCTTAGTCTTACATGATTTAGCACCATTTTCTAGACTATTTCCAACAGAAAAATGGCATAAAATCAAGGGAAATTACTGTATGAACTTAATCTAAGTCTTATTAGATTCACCAGAATTTGTAGCCTATTTCCAATATAGAACTGCCATAAACTAAATGGCAATAACTGTATGAACTTAATCTTAGTCTTACTTGATTTAGCACCATTTTCTAGACTATTTCGAACATAAAAATGGCATAAAATCAAGGGAAATTACTGTATGAACTTAATCTAAGTCTTATTAGATTCACCAGAATTTGTAGCCTATTTCCAATATAGAACTGCCATAAACTAAATGGCAATAACTGTATGAACTTATTCTTAGTCTTACTTGATTTAGCACCATTTTCTAGACTATTTCGAACATAAAAATGGCATAAAATCAAGGGAAATTACTGTATGAACTTAATCTAAGTCTTATTAGATTCACCAGACTGTGTAGCCTATTTCCAATATAGAACTGCCATAAACTAAATGGCAATAACTGTATGAACTTAATCCTAGTCTTACATGATTTAGCACCATTTTCTAGACTATTTCCAACAGAAAAATGGCATAAAATCAGGGGAAATTACTGTATGAACTTTATCTAAGTCTTATTAGATTCACCAGAATTTGTAGCCTATTTCCAATATTGCACTGCCATAAACTAAATGGCAATAACTGTATGAACTTAATCTTAGTCTTACATGATTTAGCACGATTTTCTAGACTATTTCCAACAGAAAAATGGCATAAAATCAAGGGAAATTACTGTATGAACTTTATCTAAGTCTTATTAGATTCACCAGAATTTGTAGCCTATTTCCAATATAGAACTGCCATAAACTAAATGGCAATAACTGTATGAACTTAATCTTAGTCTTACATAATTTAGCACCATTTTCTAGACTATTTCCAACAGAAAAATGGCATAAAATCAGGGGAAATTACTGTATGAACTTTATCTAAGTCTTATTAGATTCACCAGAATTTGTAGCCTATTTCCAATATAGAACTGCCATAAACTAAATGGCAAAAACTGTATGAACTTAATCTTAGTCTTACATGATTTAGCACCATTTTCTAGACTATTTCCAACAGAAAAATGGCATAAAATCAAGGGAAATTACTGTATGAACTTAATCTAAGTCTTATTAGATTCACCAGAATTTGTAGCCTATTTCCAATATAGAACTGCCATAAACTAAATGGCAATAACTGTATGAACTTAATCTTAGTCTTACTTGATTTAGCACCATTTTCTAGACTATTTCGAACATAAAAATGGCATAAAATCAAGGGAAATTACTGTATGAACTTAATCTAAGTCTTATTAGATTCACCAGAATTTGTAGCCTATTTCCAATATAGAACTGCCAAAAACTAAATGGCAATAACTGTATGAACTCAATCCTAGTCTTACATGATTTAGCACCATTTTCTAGACTATTTCCAACAGAAAAATGGCATAAAATCAGGGGAAATTACTGTATAAACTTTATCTGAGTCTTATTAGATTCACCAGAATTTGTAGCCTATTTCCAATATAGAACTGCCATAAACTAAATGGCAATAACTGTATGAACTTAATCTTAGTCTTACTTGATTTAGCACCATTTTCTAGACTATTTCCAACAAAAAAATGGAATAAAATCAAGGGAAATTACTGTATGAACTTAATCTAAGTCTTATTAGATTCACCAGAATTTGTAGCCTATTTCCAATATAGAACTGCCATAAACTAAATGGCAATAACTGTATGAACTTAATCTTAGTCTTACTTGATTTAGCACCATTTTCTAGACTATTTCGAACATAAAAATGGCATAAAATCAAGGGAAATTACTGTATGAACTTAATCTAAGTCTTATTAGATTCACCAGAATTTGTAGCCTATTTCCAATATAGAACTGCCATAAACTAAATGGCAATAACTGTATGAACTTAATCCTAGTCTTACATGATTTAGCACCATTTTCTAGACTATTTCCAACAGAAAAATGGCATAAAATCAGGGGAAATTACTGTATGAACTTTATCTAAGTCTTATTAGATTCACCAGAATTTGTAGCCTATTTCCAATATAGAACTGCCATAAACTAAATGGCAATAACTGTATGAACTTAATCTTAGTCTTACATGATTTAGCACCATTTTCTAGACTATTTCCAACAGAAAAATGGCATAAAATCAAGGGAAATTACTGTATGAACTTTATCTAAGTCTTATTAGATTCACCAGAATTTGTAGCCTATTTCCAATATAGAACTGCCATAAACTAAATGGCAATAACTGTATGAACTTAATCTTAGTCTTACTTGATTTAGCACCATTTTCTAGACTATTTCGAACATAAAAATGGCATAAAATCAAGGGAAATTACTGTATGAACTTAATCTAAGTCTTATTAGATTCACCAGAATTTGTAGCCTATTTCCAATATAGAACTGCCATAAACTAAATGGCAATAACTGTATGAACTTATTCTTAGTCTTACTTGATTTAGCACCATTTTCTAGACTATTTCGAACATAAAAATGGCATAAAATCAAGGGAAATTACTGTATGAACTTAATCTAAGTCTTATTAGATTCACCAGAATTTGTAGCCTATTTCCAATATAGAACTGCCATAAACTAAATGGCAATAACTGTATGAACTTAATCCTAGTCTTACATGATTTAGCACCATTTTCTAGACTATTTCCAACAGAAAAATGGCATAAAATCAGGGGAAATTACTGTATGAACTTTATCTAAGTCTTATTAGATTCACCAGAATTTGTAGCTTATTTCCAATATAGAACCGTCATAAACTAAATGGCAATAACTGTATGAACTTAATCCTAGTCTTACTTGATTTAGCACTATTTTCTAGACTATTTCCAACATGAAAATGGCATAAAATCAAGGGAAATTACTGTATGAACTTGATCTAAGTCTTATTAGATTCACCAGAATTTGTAGCCTATTTCCAATATAGAACCGTCATAAACTAAATGGCATTAACTGTATGAACTTAATCTAAGTCTTACTTGATTTAGCACCATTTTCTAGACTATTTCGCACATAAAAATGGCATAAAATCAAGGGAAATTACTGTATGAACTTAATCTAAGTCTTATTAGATTCACCAGAATTTGTAGCCTATTTCCAATATAGAACTGCCATAAACTAAATGGCAATAACTGTATGAACTTAATCTAAGTCTTACTTGATTTAGCACCATTTTCTAGACTATTTCCAACCTAAAAATGGCATTAAATCAAGGGAAATTACTGTATGAACTTAATCTAAGTCTTATTAGATTCACCAGAATTTGTACCCTATTTCGAATATAGAACTGCCATAAACTAAATGGCAATAACTGTATGAACTTAATCTAAGTCTTACTTGATTTAGCACCATTTTCTAGACTATTTCGAACATAAAAATGGCATAAAATCAAGGGAAATTACTGTATGAACTTAATCTAAGTCTTATTAGATTCACCAGAATTTGTAGCCTATTTCCAATATAGAACTGCCATAAACTAAATGGCAATAACTGTATGAACTTAATCCTAGTCTTACATGATTTAGCACCATTTTCTAGACTATTTCCAACAGAAAAATGGCATAAAATCAGGGGAAATTACTGTATGAACTTTATCTAAGTCTTATTAGATTCACCAGAATTTGTAGCCTATTTCCAATATAGAACTGCCATAAACTAAATGGCAACAACTGTATGAACTTAATCTTAGTCTTACTTGATTTAGCACCATTTTCTAGACTATTTCGAACATAAAAATGGCATAAAATCAAGGGAAATTACTGTATGAACTTAATCTAAGTCTTATTAGATTCACCAGAATTTGTAGCCTATTTCCAATATAGAACTGCCATAAACTAAATGGCAATAACTGTATGAACTTATTCTTAGTCTTACTTGATTTAGCACCATTTTCTAGACTATTTCGAACATAAAAATGGCATAAAATCAAGGGAAATTACTGTATGAACTTAATCTAAGTCTTATTAGATTCACCAGAATTTGTAGCCTATTTCCAATATAGAACTGCCATAAACTAAATGGCAATAACTGTATGAACTTAATCCTAGTCTTACATGATTTAGCACCATTTTCTAGACTATTTCCAACAGAAAAATGGCATAAAATCAAGGGAAATTACTGTATGAACTTAATCTAAGTCTTATTAGATTCACCAGAATTTGTAGCCTATTTCCAATATAGAACTGCCATAAACTAAATGGCAATAACTGTATGAACTTAATCTAAGTCTTACTTGATTTAGCACCATTTTCTAGACTATTTCCAACCTAAAAATGGCATTAAATCAAGGGAAATTACTGTATGAACTTAATCTAAGTCTTATTAGATTCACCAGAATTTGTACCCTATTTCGAATATAGAACTGCCATAAACTAAATGGCAATAACTGTATGAACTTAATCTAAGTCTTACTTGATTTAGCACCATTTTCTAGACTATTTCGAACATAAAAATGGCATAAAATCAAGGGAAATTACTGTATGAACTTAATCTAAGTCTTATTAGATTCACCAGAATTTGTAGCCTATTTCCAATATAGAACTGCCATAAACTAAATGGCAATAACTGTATGAACTTAATCCTAGTCTTACATGATTTAGCACCATTTTCTAGACTATTTCCAACAGAAAAATGGCATAAAATCAGGGGAAATTACTGTATGAACTTTATCTAAGTCTTATTAGATTCACCAGAATTTGTAGCCTATTTCCAATATAGAACTGCCATAAACTAAATGGCAACAACTGTATGAACTTAATCTTAGTCTTACTTGATTTAGCACCATTTTCTAGACTATTTCGAACATAAAAATGGCATAAAATCAAGGGAAATTACTGTATGAACTTAATCTAAGTCTTATTAGATTCACCAGAATTTGTAGCCTATTTCCAATATAGAACTGCCATAAACTAAATGGCAATAACTGTATGAACTTAATCTTAGTCTTACTTGATTTAGCACCATTTTCTAGACTATTTCGAACATAAAAATGGCATAAAATCAAGGGAAATTACTGTATGAACTTAATCTAAGTCTTATTAGATTCACCAGAATTTGTAGCCTATTTCCAATATAGAACTGCCATAAACTAAATGGCAATAACTGTATGAACTTAATCTTAGTTTTACTTGATTTAGCACCATTTTCTAGACTATTTCCAACATAAAAATGGCATAAAATCAAGGGAAATTACTGTATGAACTTAATCTAAGTCTTATTAGATTCACCAGAATTTGTAGCCTATTTCCAATATAGAACTGCCATAAACTAAATGGCAATAACTGTATGAACTTAATCCTAGTCTTACATGATTTAGCACCATTTTCTAGACTATTTCCAACAGAAAAATGGCATAAAATCAGGGGAAATTACTGTATGAACTTTATCTAAGTCTTATTAGATTCACCAGAATTTGTAGCCTATTTCCAATATTGCACTGCCATAAACTAAATGGCAATAACTGTATGAACTTAATCTTAGTCTTACATGATTTAGCACGATTTTCTAGACTATTTCCAACAGAAAAATGGAATAAAATCAAGGGAAATTACTGTATGAACTTTATCTAAGTCTTATTAGATTCACCAGAATTTGTAGCCTATTTCCAATATAGAACTGCCATAAACTAAATGGCAATAACTGTATGAACTTAATCTTAGTCTTACATAATTTAGCACCATTTTCTAGACTATTTCCAACAGAAAAATGGCATAAAATCAGGGGAAATTACTGTATGAACTTTATCTAAGTCTTATTAGATTCACCAGAATTTGTAGCCTATTTCCAATATAGAACTGCCATAAACTAAATGGCAACAACTGTATGAACTTAATCTTAGTCTTACATGATTTAGCACCATTTTCTAGACTATTTCCAACAGAAAAATGGCATAAAATCAAGGGAAATTACTGTATGAACTTAATCTAAGTCTTATTAGATTCACCAGAATTTGTAGCCTATTTCCAATATAGAACTGCCATAAACTAAATGGCAATAACTGTATGAACTTAATCTTAGTCTTACTTGATTTAGCACCATTTTCTAGACTATTTCGAACATAAAAATGGCATAAAATCAAGGGAAATTACTGTATGAACTTAATCTAAGTCTTATTAGATTCACCAGAATTTGTAGCCTATTTCCAATATAGAACTGCCATAAACTAAATGGCAATAACTGTATGAACTTAATCCTAGTCTTACATGATTTAGCACAATTTTCTAGACTATTTCCAACAGAAAAATGGCATAAAATCAGGGGAAATTACTGTATGAACTTTATCTAAGTCTTATTAGATTCACCAGTATTTGTAGCCTATTTCCAATATAGAACTGCCATAAACTAAATGGCAATAACTGTATGAACTTAATCTTAGTCTTACATGATTTAGCACCATTTTCTAGACTATTTCCAACAAAAAAATGGAATAAAATCAGGGACAATTACTGTATGAACTTTATCTAAGTCTTATTAGATTCACCAGAATTTGTAGCCTATTTCCAATATAGAACTGCCATAAACTAAATGGCAATAACTGTATGAACTTAATCTTAGTCTTACATGATTTAGCACCATTTTCTAGACTATTTCGAACATAAAAATGGCATAAAATCAAGGGAAATTACTGTATGAACTTAATCTAAGTCTTATTAGATTCACCAGAATTTGTAGCCTATTTCCAATATAGAACTGCCAAAAACTAAATGGCAATAACTGTATGAACTCAATCCTAGTCTTACATGATTTAGCACCATTTTCTAGACTATTTCCAACAGAAAAATGGCATAAAATCAGGGGAAATTACTGTATGAACTTTATCTGAGTCTTATTAGATTCACCAGAATTTGTAGCCTATTTCCAATATAGAACTGCCATAAACTAAAGGGCAATAACTGTATGAACTTAATCTTAGTCTTACTTGATTTAGCACCATTTTCTAGACTATTTCCAACAAAAAAATGGAATAAAATCAAGGGAAATTACTGTATGAACTTAATCTAAGTCTTATTAGATTCACCAGAATTTGTAGCCTATTTCCAATATAGAACTGCCATAAACTAAATGGCAATAACTGTATGAACTTAATCTTAGTCTTACTTGATTTAGCACCATTTTCTAGACTATTTCGAACAAAAAATGGCATAAAATCAAGGGAAATTACTGTATGAACTTAATCTAAGTCTTATTAGATTCACCAGAATTTGTAGCCTATTTCCAATATAGAACTGCCATAAACTAAATGGCAATAACTGTATGAACTTAATCCTAGTCTTACATGATTTAGCACCATTTTCTAGACTATTTCCAACAGAAAAATGGCATAAAATCAGGGGAAATTACTGTATGAACTTTATCTAAGTCTGATTAGATTCACCAAAATTTGTAGCCTATTTCCAATATAGAACTGCCATAAACTAAATGGCAATAACTGTATGAACTTAATCTTAGTCTTACATGATTTAGCACCATTTTCTAGACTATTTCGAACATAAAAATGGCATAAAATCAAGGGAAATTACTGTATGAACTTAATCTAAGTCTTATTAGATTCACCAGAATTTGTAGCCTATTTCCAATATAGAACTGCCAAAAACTAAATGGCAATAACTGTATGAACTCAATCCTAGTCTTACATGATTTAGCATCATTTTCTAGACTATTTCCAACAGAAAAATGGCATAAAATCAGGGGAAATTACTGTATGAACTTTATCTGAGTCTTATTAGATTCACCAGAATTTGTAGCCTATTTCCAATATAGAACTGCCATAAACTAAAGGGCAATAACTGTATGAACTTAATCTTAGTCTTACTTGATTTAGCACCATTTTCTAGACTATTTCCAACAAAAAAATGGAATAAAATCAAGGGAAATTACTGTATGAACTTAATCTAAGTCTTATTAGATTCACCAGAATTTGTAGCCTATTTCCAATATAGAACTGCCATAAACTAAATGGCAATAACTGTATGAACTTAATCTTAGTCTTACTTGATTTAGCACCATTTTCTAGACTATTTCGAACATAAAAATGGCATAAAATCAAGGGAAATTACTGTATGAACTTAATCTAAGTCTTATTAGATTCACCAGAATTTGTAGCCTATTTCCAATATAGAACTGCCATAAACTAAATGGCAATAACTGTATGAACTTAATCCTAGTCTTACATGATTTAGCACCATTTTCTAGACTATTTCCAACAGAAAAATGGCATAAAATCAGGGGAAATTACTGTATGAACTTTATCTAAGTCTGATTAGATTCACCAGAATTTGTAGCCTATTTCCAATATAGAACTGCCATAAACTAAATGGCAATAACTGTATGAACTTAATCTTAGTCTTACATGATTTAGCACCATTTTCTAGACTATTTCCAACAGAAAAATGGCATAAAATCAAGGGAAATTACTGTATGAACTTAATCTAAGTCTTATTAGATTCACCAGAATTTGTAGCCTATTTCCAATATAGAACTGCCATAAACTAAATGGCAATAACTGTATGAACTTAATCCTAGTCTTACATGATTTAGCACCATTTTCTAGACTATTTCCAACAGAAAAATGGCATAAAATCAGGGGAAATTACTGTATGAACTTTATCTAAGTCTTATTAGATTCACCAGAATTTGTAGCCTATTTCCAATATAGAACTGCCATAAACTAAATGGCAACAACTGTATTAACTTAATCTTAGTCTTACTTGATTTAGCACCATTTTCTAGACTATTTCGAACATAAAAATGGCATAAAATCAAGGGAAATTACTATATGAACTTAATCTAAGTCTTATTAGATTCACCAGAATTTGTAGCCTATTTCCAATATAGAACTGCCATAAACTAAATGGCAATAACTGTATGAACTTAATCTTAGTCTTACTTGATTTAGCACCATTTTCTAGACTATTTCGCACATAAAAATGGCATAAAATCAAGGGAAATTACTGTATGAACTTAATCTAAGTCTTATTAGATTCACCAGAATTTGTAGCCTATTTCCAATATAGAACTGCCATAAACTAAATGGCAATAACTGTATGAACTTAATCCTAGTCTTACATGATTTAGCACCATTTTCTAGACTATTTCCAACAGAAAAATGGCTTAAAATCAGGGGAAATTACTGTATGAACTTTATCTAAGTCTTATTAGATTCACCAGAATTTGTAGCCTATTTCCAATATAGAACTGCCATAAACTAAATGGCAATAACTGTATGAACTTAATCTTAGTCTTACATGATTTAGCACCATTTTCTAGACTATTTCCAACAGAAAAATGGCATAAAATCAAGGGAAATTACTGTATGAACTTAATCTAAGTCTTATTAGATTCACCAGAATTTGTAGCCTATTTCCAATATAGAACTGCCATAAACTAAATGGCAATAACTGTATGAACTTATTCTTAGTCTTACTTGATTTAGCACCATTTTCTAGACTATTTCGAACATAAAAATGGCATAAAATCAAGGGAAATTACTGTATGAACTTAATCTAAGTCTTATTAGATTCACCAGAATTTGTAGCCTATTTCCAATATAGAACTGCCATAAACTAAATGGCAATAACTGTATGAACTTAATCCTAGTCTTACATGATTTAGCACCATTTTCTAGACTATTTCCAACAGAAAAATGGCATAAAATCAGGGGAAATTACTGTATGAACTTTATCTAAGTCTTATTAGATTCACCAGAATTTGTAGCCTATTTCCAATATTGCACTTCCATAAACTAAATGGCAATAACTGTATGAACTTAATCTTAGTCTTACTTGATTTAGCACCATTTTCTAGACTATTTCGAACATAAAAATTGCATAACATCAAGGGAAATTACTGTATGAACTTTATCTAAGTCTTATTAGATTCACCAGAATTTGTAGCCTATTTCCAATATAGAACTGCCATAAACTAAATGGCAATAACTGTATGAACTTAATCTTAGTCTTACATGATTTAGCACCATTTTCTAGACTATTTCCAACAGAAAAATGGAATAAAATCAAGGGAAATTACTGTATGAACTTAATCTAAGTCTTATTAGATTCACCAGAATTTGTAGCCTATTTCCAATATAGAACTGCCATAAACTAAATGGCAATAACTGTATGAACTTAATCTTAGTCTTACATGATTTAGCACCATTTTCTAGACTATTTCCAACAGAAAAATGGAATAAAATCAAGGGAAATTACTGTATGAACTTAATCTAAGTCTTATTAGATTCACCAGAATTTGTAGTCTATTTCCAATATAGAACTGCCATAAACTAAATGGCAATAACTGTATGAACTTAATCTTAGTCTTACATTATTTAGCACCATTTTCTAGACTATTTCCAACAGAAAAATGGAATAAAATCAAGGGAAATTACTGTATGAACTTAATCTAAGTCTTATTAGATTCACCAGAATTTGTAGCCTATTTCCAATATAGAACTGCCATAAACTAAATGGCAATAACTGTATGAACTTAATCTTAGTCTTACATGATTTAGCACCATTTTCTAGACTATTTCTAACATAAAAATGGCATAAAATACAGGGAAATTACTGTATGAACTTAATCTAAGTCTTATTAGATTCACCAGAATTTGTAGCCTATTTCCAATATAGAACTGCCATAAACTAAATGGCAATAACTGTATGAACTTAATCTTAGTCTTACATGATTTAGCACCATTTTCTAGACTATTTCCAACATAAAAATGGAATAAAATCAAGGGAAATTACTGTATGAACTTAATCTAAGTCTTATTAGATTCACCAGAATTTGTAGCCTATTTCCAATATAGAACTGCCATAAACTAAATGGCAATAACTGTATGAACTTATTCTTAGTCTTACTTGATTTAGCACCATTTTCTAGACCATTTCGAACAAAAAAATGGCATAAAATCAAGGGAAATTACTGTATGAACTTTATCTAAGTCTTATTAGATTCACAAGAATTTGTAGCCTATTTCCAATATAGAACTGCCATAAACTAAATGGCAATAACTGTATGAACTTAATCCTAGTCTTACATGATTTAGCACCATTTTCTAGACTATTTCCAACAGAAAAATGGCATAAAATCAGGGGAAATTACTGTATGAACTTTATCTAAGTCTTATTAGATTCACCAGAATTTGTAGCCTATTTCCAATATAGAACTGCCATAAACTAAATGGCAACAACTGTATTAACTTAATCTTAGTCTTACTTGATTTAGCACCATTTTCTAGACTATTTCGAACATAAAAATGGCATAAAATCAAGGGAAATTACTGTATGAACTTAATCTAAGTCTTATTAGATTCACCAGAATTTGTAGCCTATTTCCAATATAGAACTGCCATAAACTAAATGGCAATAACTGTATGAACTTAATCCTAGTCTTACATGATTTAGCACCATTTTCTAGACTATTTCCAACAGAAAAATGGCATAAAATCAGGGGAAATTACTGTATGAACTTTATCTAAGTCTTATTAGATTCACCAGAATTTGTAGCCTATTTCCAATATAGAACTGCCATAAACTAAATGGCAATAACTGTATGAACTTAATCTTAGTCTTACATGATTTAGCACCATTTTCTAGACTATTTCCAACAGAAAAATGGCATAAAATCAAGGGAAATTACTGTATGAACTTAATCTAAGTCTTATTAGATTAACCAGAATTTGTAGCCTATTTCCAATATAGAACTGCCATAAACTAAATGGCAATAACTGTATGAACTTAATCCTAGTCTTACTTGATTTAGCACCATTTTCTAGACTATTTCCAACAGAAAAATGGCATAAAATCAGGGGAAATTACTGTATGAACTTTATCTAAGTCTTATTAGATTCACCAGAATTTGTAGCCTATTTCCAATATAGAACTGCCATAAACTAAATGGCAATAACTGTATGAACTTAATCCTAGTCTTACATGATTTAGCACCATTTTCTAGACTATTTCCAACAGAAAAATGGCATAAAATCAGGGGAAATTACTGTATGAACTTTATCTAAGTCTTATTAGATTCACCAGAATTTGTAGCCTATTTCCAATATAGAACTGCCATAAACTAAATGGCAATAACTGTATGAACTTAATCTTAGTCTTACATGATTTAGCACCATTTTCTAGACTATTTCCAACAGAAAAATGGCATAAAATCAAGGGAAATTACTGTATGAACTTAATCTAAGTCTTATTAGATTAACCAGAATTTGTAGCCTATTTCCAATATAGAACTGCCATAAACTAAATGGCAATAACTGTATGAACTTAATCCTAGTCTTACTTGATTTAGCACCATTTTCTAGACTATTTCCAACAGAAAAATGGCATAAAATCAGGGGAAATTACTGTATGAACTTTATCTAAGTCTTATTAGATTCACCAGAATTTGTAGCCTATTTCCAATATAGAACTGCCATAAACTAAATGGCAATAACTGTATGAACTTAATCCTAGTCTTACATGATTTAGCACCATTTTCTAGACTATTTCCAACAGAAAAATGGCATAAAATCAGGGGAAATTACTGTATGAACTTAATCTAAGTCTTATTAGATTCACCAGAATTTGTAGCCTATTTCCAATATAGAACTGCCATAAACTAAATGGCAATAACTGTATGAACTTAATCTTAGTCTTACATGATTTAGCACCATTTTCTAGACTATTTCCAACAGAAAAATGGCATAAAATCAAGGGAAATTACTGTATGAACTTAATCTAAGTCTTATTAGATTAACCAGAATTTGTAGCCTATTTCCAATATAGAACTGCCATAAACTAAATGGCAATAACTGTATGAACTTAATCTTAGTCTTACTTGATTTAGCACCATTTTCTAGACTATTTCGAACATAAAAATGGCATAAAATCAAGGGAAATTACTGTATGAACTTAATCTAAGTCTTATTAGATTCACCAGAATTTGTAGCCTATTTCCAATATAGAACTGCCATAAACTAAATGGCAATAACTGTATGAACTTAATCCTAGTCTTACATGATTTAGCACCATTTTCTAGACTATTTCCAACAGAAAAATGGCATAAAATCAGGGGAAATTACTGTATGAACTTTATCTAAGTCTGATTAGATTCACCAGAATTTGTAGCCTATTTCCAATATAGAACTGCCATAAACTAAATGGCAATAACTGTATGAACTTAATCTTAGTCTTACATGATTTAGCACCATTTTCTAGACTATTTCCAACAGAAAAATGGCATAAAATCAAGGGAAATTACTGTATGAACTTAATCTAAGTCTTATTAGATTCACCAGAATTTGTAGCCTATTTCCAATATAGAACTGCCATAAACTAAATGGCAATAACTGTATGAACTTAATCCTAGTCTTACATGATTTAGCACCATTTTCTAGACTATTTCCAACAGAAAAATGGCATAAAATCAGGGGAAATTACTGTATGAACTTTATCTAAGTCTTATTAGATTCACCAGAATTTGTAGCCTATTTCCAATATAGAACTGCCATAAACTAAATGGCAACAACTGTATTAACTTAATCTTAGTCTTACTTGATTTAGCACCATTTTCTAGACTATTTCGAACATAAAAATGGCATAAAATCAAGGGAAATTACTGTATGAACTTAATCTAAGTCTTATTAGATTCACCAGAATTTGTAGCCTATTTCCAATATAGAACTGCCATAAACTAAATGGCAATAACTGTATGAACTTAATCTTAGTCTTACTTGATTTAGCACCATTTTCTAGACTATTTCGCACATAAAAATGGCATAAAATCAAGGGAAATTACTGTATGAACTTAATCTAAGTCTTATTAGATTCACCAGAATTTGTAGCCTATTTCCAATATAGAACTGCCATAAACTAAATGGCAATAACTGTATGAACTTAATCCTAGTCTTACATGATTTAGCACCATTTTCTAGACTATTTCCAACAGAAAAATGGCATAAAATCAGGGGAAATTACTGTATGAACTTTATCTAAGTCTTATTAGATTCACCAGAATTTGTAGCCTATTTCCAATATAGAACTGCCATAAACTAAATGGCAATAACTGTATGAACTTAATCTTAGTCTTACATGATTTAGCACCATTTTCTAGACTATTTCCAAAAGAAAAATGGCATAAAATCAAGGGAAATTACTGTATGAACTTAATCTAAGTCTTATTAGATTCACCAGAATTTGTAGCCTATTTCCAATATAGAACTGCCATAAACTAAATGGCAATAACTGTATGAACTTATTCTTAGTCTTACTTGATTTAGCACCATTTTCTAGACTATTTCGAACATAAAAATGGCATAAAATCAAGGGAAATTACTGTATGAACTTAATCTAAGTCTTATTAGATTCACCAGAATTTGTAGCCTATTTCCAATATAGAACTGCCATAAACTAAATGGCAATAACTGTATGAACTTAATCCTAGTCTTACATGATTTAGCACCATTTTCTAGACTATTTCCAACAGAAAAATGGCATAAAATCAGGGGAAATTACTGTATGAACTTTATCTAAGTCTTATTAGATTCACCAGAATTTGTAGCCTATTTCCAATATTGCACTTCCATAAACTAAATGGCAATAACTGTATGAACTTAATCTTAGTCTTACTTGATTTAGCACCATTTTCTAGACTATTTCGAACATAAAAATTGCATAACATCAAGGGAAATTACTGTATGAACTTTATCTAAGTCTTATTAGATTCACCAGAATTTGTAGCCTATTTCCAATATAGAACTGCCATAAACTAAATGGCAATAACTGTATGAACTTAATCTTAGTCTTACATGATTTAGCACCATTTTCTAGACTATTTCCAACAGAAAAATGGAATAAAATCAAGGGAAATTACTGTATGAACTTAATCTAAGTCTTATTAGATTCACCAGAATTTGTAGCCTATTTCCAATATAGAACTGCCATAAACTAAATGGCAATAACTGTATGAACTTAATCTTAGTCTTACATGATTTAGCACCATTTTCTAGACTATTTCCAACAGAAAAATGGAATAAAATCAAGGGAAATTACTGTATGAACTTAATCTAAGTCTTATTAGATTCACCAGAATTTGTAGTCTATTTCCAATATAGAACTGCCATAAACTAAATGGCAATAACTGTATGAACTTAATCTTAGTCTTACATTATTTAGCACCATTTTCTAGACTATTTCCAACAGAAAAATGGAATAAAATCAAGGGAAATTACTGTATGAACTTAATCTAAGTCTTATTAGATTCACCAGAATTTGTAGCCTATTTCCAATATAGAACTGCCATAAACTAAATGGCAATAACTGTATGAACTTAATCTTAGTCTTACATGATTTAGCACCATTTTCTAGACTATTTCTAACATAAAAATGGCATAAAATACAGGGAAATTACTGTATGAACTTAATCTAAGTCTTATTAGATTCACCAGAATTTGTAGCCTATTTCCAATATAGAACTGCCATAAACTAAATGGCAATAACTGTATGAACTTAATCTTAGTCTTACATGATTTAGCACCATTTTCTAGACTATTTCCAACATAAAAATGGAATAAAATCAAGGGAAATTACTGTATGAACTTAATCTAAGTCTTATTAGATTCACCAGAATTTGTAGCCTATTTCCAATATAGAACTGCCATAAACTAAATGGCAATAACTGTATGAACTTATTCTTAGTCTTACTTGATTTAGCACCATTTTCTAGACCATTTCGAACATAAAAATGGCATAAAATCAAGGGAAATTACTGTATGAACTTTATCTAAGTCTTATTAGATTCACAAGAATTTGTAGCCTATTTCCAATATAGAACTGCCATAAACTAAATGGCAATAACTGTATGAACTTAATCCTAGTCTTACATGATTTAGCACCATTTTCTAGACTATTTCCAACAGAAAAATGGCATAAAATCAGGGGAAATTACTGTATGAACTTTATCTAAGTCTTATTAGATTCACCAGAATTTGTAGCCTATTTCCAATATAGAACTGCCATAAACTAAATGGCAACAACTGTATTAACTTAATCTTAGTCTTACTTGATTTAGCACCATTTTCTAGACTATTTCGAACATAAAAATGGCATAAAATCAAGGGAAATTACTGTATGAACTTAATCTAAGTCTTATTAGATTCACCAGAATTTGTAGCCTATTTCCAATATAGAACTGCCATAAACTAAATGGCAATAACTGTATGAACTTAATCCTAGTCTTACATGATTTAGCACCATTTTCTAGACTATTTCCAACAGAAAAATGGCATAAAATCAGGGGAAATTACTGTATGAACTTTATCTAAGTCTTATTAGATTCACCAGAATTTGTAGCCTATTTCCAATATAGAACTGCCATAAACTAAATGGCAATAACTGTATGAACTTAATCTTAGTCTTACATGATTTAGCACCATTTTCTAGACTATTTCCAACAGAAAAATGGCATAAAATCAAGGGAAATTACTGTATGAACTTAATCTAAGTCTTATTAGATTAACCAGAATTTGTAGCCTATTTCCAATATAGAACTGCCATAAACTAAATGGCAATAACTGTATGAACTTAATCCTAGTCTTACTTGATTTAGCACCATTTTCTAGACTATTTCCAACAGAAAAATGGCATAAAATCAGGGGAAATTACTGTATGAACTTTATCTAAGTCTTATTAGATTCACCAGAATTTGTAGCCTATTTCCAATATAGAACTGCCATAAACTAAATGGCAATAACTGTATGAACTTAATCCTAGTCTTACATGATTTAGCACCATTTTCTAGACTATTTCCAACAGAAAAATGGCATAAAATCAGGGGAAATTACTGTATGAACTTTATCTAAGTCTTATTAGATTCACCAGAATTTGTAGCCTATTTCCAATATAGAACTGCCATAAACTAAATGGCAATAACTGTATGAACTTAATCCTAGTCTTACATGATTTAGCACCATTTTCTAGACTATTTCCAACAGAAAAATGGCATAAAATCAGGGGAAATTACTGTATGAACTTAATCTAAGTCTTATTAGATTCACCAGAATTTGTAGCCTATTTCCAATATAGAACTGCCATAAACTAAATGGCAATAACTGTATGAACTTAATCTTAGTCTTACATGATTTAGCACCATTTTCTAGACTATTTCCAAAAGAAAAATGGCATAAAATCAAGGGAAATTACTGTATGAACTTAATCTAAGTCTTATTAGATTCACCAGAATTTGTAGCCTATTTCCAATATAGAACTGCCATAAACTAAATGGCAATAACTGTATGAACTTATTCTTAGTCTTACTTGATTTAGCACCATTTTCTAGACTATTTCGAACATAAAAATGGCATAAAATCAAGGGAAATTACTGTATGAACTTAATCTAAGTCTTATTAGATTCACCAGAATTTGTAGCCTATTTCCAATATAGAACTGCCATAAACTAAATGGCAATAACTGTATGAACTTAATCCTAGTCTTACATGATTTAGCACCATTTTCTAGACTATTTCCAACAGAAAAATGGCATAAAATCAGGGGAAATTACTGTATGAACTTTATCTAAGTCTTATTAGATTCACCAGAATTTGTAGCCTATTTCCAATATTGCACTTCCATAAACTAAATGGCAATAACTGTATGAACTTAATCTTAGTCTTACTTGATTTAGCACCATTTTCTAGACTATTTCGAACATAAAAATTGCATAACATCAAGGGAAATTACTGTATGAACTTTATCTAAGTCTTATTAGATTCACCAGAATTTGTAGCCTATTTCCAATATAGAACTGCCATAAACTAAATGGCAATAACTGTATGAACTTAATCTTAGTCTTACATGATTTAGCACCATTTTCTAGACTATTTCCAACAGAAAAATGGAATAAAATCAAGGGAAATTACTGTATGAACTTAATCTAAGTCTTATTAGATTCACCAGAATTTGTAGCCTATTTCCAATATAGAACTGCCATAAACTAAATGGCAATAACTGTATGAACTTAATCTTAGTCTTACATGATTTAGCACCATTTTCTAGACTATTTCCAACAGAAAAATGGAATAAAATCAAGGGAAATTACTGTATGAACTTAATCTAAGTCTTATTAGATTCACCAGAATTTGTAGTCTATTTCCAATATAGAACTGCCATAAACTAAATGGCAATAACTGTATGAACTTAATCTTAGTCTTACATTATTTAGCACCATTTTCTAGACTATTTCCAACAGAAAAATGGAATAAAATCAAGGGAAATTACTGTATGAACTTAATCTAAGTCTTATTAGATTCACCAGAATTTGTAGCCTATTTCCAATATAGAACTGCCATAAACTAAATGGCAATAACTGTATGAACTTAATCTTAGTCTTACATGATTTAGCACCATTTTCTAGACTATTTCTAACATAAAAATGGCATAAAATACAGGGAAATTACTGTATGAACTTAATCTAAGTCTTATTAGATTCACCAGAATTTGTAGCCTATTTCCAATATAGAACTGCCATAAACTAAATGGCAATAACTGTATGAACTTAATCTTAGTCTTACATGATTTAGCACCATTTTCTAGACTATTTCCAACATAAAAATGGAATAAAATCAAGGGAAATTACTGTATGAACTTAATCTAAGTCTTATTAGATTCACCAGAATTTGTAGCCTATTTCCAATATAGAACTGCCATAAACTAAATGGCAATAACTGTATGAACTTATTCTTAGTCTTACTTGATTTAGCACCATTTTCTAGACCATTTCGAACATAAAAATGGCATAAAATCAAGGGAAATTACTGTATGAACTTTATCTAAGTCTTATTAGATTCACAAGAATTTGTAGCCTATTTCCAATATAGAACTGCCATAAACTAAATGGCAATAACTGTATGAACTTAATCCTAGTCTTACATGATTTAGCACCATTTTCTAGACTATTTCCAACAGAAAAATGGCATAAAATCAGGGGAAATTACTGTATGAACTTTATCTAAGTCTTATTAGATTCACCAGAATTTGTAGCCTATTTCCAATATAGAACTGCCATAAACTAAATGGCAACAACTGTATTAACTTAATCTTAGTCTTACTTGATTTAGCACCATTTTCTAGACTATTTCGAACATAAAAATGGCATAAAATCAAGGGAAATTACTGTATGAACTTAATCTAAGTCTTATTAGATTCACCAGAATTTGTAGCCTATTTCCAATATAGAACTGCCATAAACTAAATGGCAATAACTGTATGAACTTAATCCTAGTCTTACATGATTTAGCACCATTTTCTAGACTATTTCCAACAGAAAAATGGCATAAAATCAGGGGAAATTACTGTATGAACTTTATCTAAGTCTTATTAGATTCACCAGAATTTGTAGCCTATTTCCAATATAGAACTGCCATAAACTAAATGGCAATAACTGTATGAACTTAATCTTAGTCTTACATGATTTAGCACCATTTTCTAGACTATTTCCAACAGAAAAATGGCATAAAATCAAGGGAAATTACTGTATGAACTTAATCTAAGTCTTATTAGATTAACCAGAATTTGTAGCCTATTTCCAATATAGAACTGCCATAAACTAAATGGCAATAACTGTATGAACTTAATCCTAGTCTTACTTGATTTAGCACCATTTTCTAGACTATTTCCAACAGAAAAATGGCATAAAATCAGGGGAAATTACTGTATGAACTTTATCTAAGTCTTATTAGATTCACCAGAATTTGTAGCCTATTTCCAATATAGAACTGCCATAAACTAAATGGCAATAACTGTATGAACTTAATCCTAGTCTTACATGATTTAGCACCATTTTCTAGACTATTTCCAACAGAAAAATGGCATAAAATCAGGGGAAATTACTGTATGAACTTTATCTAAGTCTTATTAGATTCACCAGAATTTGTAGCCTATTTCCAATATAGAACTGCCATAAACTAAATGGCAATAACTGTATGAACTTAATCTTAGTCTTACATGATTTAGCACCATTTTCTAGACTATTTCCAACAGAAAAATGGCATAAAATCAAGGGAAATTACTGTATGAACTTAATCTAAGTCTTATTAGATTAACCAGAATTTGTAGCCTATTTCCAATATAGAACTGCCATAAACTAAATGGCAATAACTGTATGAACTTAATCCTAGTCTTACTTGATTTAGCACCATTTTCTAGACTATTTCCAACAGAAAAATGGCATAAAATCAGGGGAAATTACTGTATGAACTTTATCTAAGTCTTATTAGATTCACCAGAATTTGTAGCCTATTTCCAATATAGAACTGCCATAAACTAAATGGCAATAACTGTATGAACTTAATCCTAGTCTTACATGATTTAGCACCATTTTCTAGACTATTTCCAACAGAAAAATGGCATAAAATCAGGGGAAATTACTGTATGAACTTAATCTAAGTCTTATTAGATTCACCAGAATTTGTAGCCTATTTCCAATATAGAACTGCCATAAACTAAATGGCAATAACTGTATGAACTTAATCTTAGTCTTACATGATTTAGCACCATTTTCTAGACTATTTCCAACAGAAAAATGGCATAAAATCAAGGGAAATTACTGTATGAACTTAATCTAAGTCTTATTAGATTAACCAGAATTTGTAGCCTATTTCCAATATAGAACTGCCATAAACTAAATGGCAATAACTGTATGAACTTAATCCTAGTCTTACTTGATTTAGCACCATTTTCTAGACTATTTCCAACAGAAAAATGGCATAAAATCAGGGGAAATTACTGTATGAACTTTATCTAAGTCTTATTAGATTCACCAGAATTTGTAGCCTATTTCCAATATAGAACTGCCATAAACTAAATGGCAATAACTGTATGAACTTAATCCTAGTCTTACATGATTTAGCACCATTTTCTAGACTATTTCCAACAGAAAAATGGCATAAAATCAGGGGAAATTACTGTATGAACTTTATCTAAGTCTTATTAGATTCACCAGAATTTGTAGCCTATTTCCAATATAGAACTGCCATAAACTAAATGGCAATAACTGTATGAACTTAATCTTAGTCTTACATGATTTAGCACCATTTTCTATACTATTTCCAACAGAAAAATGGCATAAAATCAAGGGAAATTACTGTATGAACTTAATCTAAGTCTTATTAGATTAACCAGAATTTGTAGCCTATTTCCAATATAGAACTGCCATAAACTAAATGGCAATAACTGTATGAACTTAATCTAAGTCTTACTTGATTTAGCACCATTTTCTAGACTATTTCGAACATAAAAATGGCATAAAATCAAGGGAAATTACTGTATGAACTTAATCTAAGTCTTATTAGATTCACCAGAATTTGTAGCCTATTTCCAATATAGAACTGCCATAAACTAAATGGCAATAACTGTATGAACTTAATCCTAGTCTTACATGATTTAGCACCATTTTCTAGACTATTTCCAACATAAAAATGGCATAAAATCAAGGGAAATTACTGTATGAACTTAATCTAAGTCTTATTAGATTCACCAGAATTTGTAGCCTATTTCCAATATAGAACTGCCATAAACTAAATGGCAATAACTGTATGAACTTAATCTAAGTCTTACTTGATTTAGCACCATTTTCTAGACTATTTCCAACCTAAAAATGGCATTAAATCAAGGGAAATTACTGTATGAACTTAATCTAAGTCTTATTAGATTCACCAGAATTTGTAGCCTATTTCCAATATAGAACTGCCATAAACTAAATGGCAATAACTGTATGAACTTAATCTAAGTCTTACTTGATTTAGCACCATTTTCTAGACTATTTCGAACATAAAAATGGCATAAAATCAAGGGAAATTACTGTATGAACTTAATCTAAGTCTTATTAGATTCACCAGAATTTGTAGCCTATTTCCAATATAGAACTGCCATAAACTAAATGGCAATAACTGTATGAACTTAATCTTAGTCTTACATGATTTAGTACCATTTTCTAGACTATTTCCAACAGAAAAATGGCATAAAATCAAGGGAAATTACTGTATGAACTTAATCTAAGTCTTATTAGATTCACCAGAATTTGTAGCCTATTTCCAATATAGAACTGCCATAAACTAAATGGCAATAACTGTATGAACTTAATCTTAGTCTTATATGATTTAGCACCATTTTCTAGACTATTTCCAACAGAAAAATGGCATAAAATCAAGGGAAATTACTGTATGAACTTAATCTAAGTCTTATTAGATTCACCAGAATTTGTAGCCTATTTCCAATATAGAACTGCCATAAACTAAATGGCAATAACTGTATGAACTTAATCTTAGTCTTACTTGATTTAGCACCATTTTCTAGACTATTTCGAACATAAAAATTGCATAACATCAAGGGAAATTACTGTATGAACTTTATCTAAGTCTTATTAGATTCACCAGAATTTGTAGCCTATTTCCAATATAGAACTGCCATAAACTAAATGGCAATAACTGTATGAACTTAATCTTAGTCTTACATGATTTAGCACCATTTTCTAGACTATTTCCAACAGAAAAATGGAATAAAATCAAGGGAAATTACTGTATGAACTTAATCTAAGTCTTATTAGATTCACCAGAATTTGTAGCCTATTTCCAATATAGAACTGCCATAAACTAAATGGCAATAACTGTATGAACTTAATCTTAGTCTTACATGATTTAGCACCATTTTCTAGACTATTTCCAACAGAAAAATGGAATAAAATCAAGGGAAATTACTGTATGAACTTAATCTAAGTCTTATTAGATTCACCAGAATTTGTAGTCTATTTCCAATATAGAACTGCCATAAACTAAATGGCAATAACTGTATGAACTTAATCTTAGTCTTACATTATTTAGCACCATTTTCTAGACTATTTCCAACAGAAAAATGGAATAAAATCAAGGGAAATTACTGTATGAACTTAATCTAAGTCTTATTAGATTCACCAGAATTTGTAGCCTATTTCCAATATAGAACTGCCATAAACTAAATGGCAATAACTGTATGAACTTAATCTTAGTCTTACATGATTTAGCACCATTTTCTAGACTATTTCTAACATAAAAATGGCATAAAATACAGGGAAATTACTGTATGAACTTAATCTAAGTCTTATTAGATTCACCAGAATTTGTAGCCTATTTCCAATATAGAACTGCCATAAACTAAATGGCAATAACTGTATGAACTTAATCTTAGTCTTACATGATTTAGCACCATTTTCTAGACTATTTCCAACATAAAAATGGAATAAAATCAAGGGAAATTACTGTATGAACTTAATCTAAGTCTTATTAGATTCACCAGAATTTGTAGCCTATTTCCAATATAGAACTGCCATAAACTAAATGGCAATAACTGTATGAACTTATTCTTAGTCTTACTTGATTTAGCACCATTTTCTAGACCATTTCGAACATAAAAATGGCATAAAATCAAGGGAAATTACTGTATGAACTTTATCTAAGTCTTATTAGATTCACAAGAATTTGTAGCCTATTTCCAATATAGAACTGCCATAAACTAAATGGCAATAACTGTATGAACTTAATCCTAGTCTTACCTGATTTAGCACCATTTTCTAGACTATTTCCAACAGAAAAATGGCATAAAATCAGGGGAAATTACTGTATGAACTTAATCTAAGTCTTATTAGATTCACCAGAATTTGTAGCCTATTTCCAATATAGAACTGCCATAAACTAAATGGCAATAACTGTATGAACTTAATCTTAGTCTTATATGATTTAGCACCATTTTCTAGACTATTTCCAACAGAAAAATGGCATAAAATCAAGGGAAATTACTGTATGAACTTAATCTAAGTCTTATTAGATTCACCAGAATTTGTAGCCTATTTCCAATATAGAACTGCCATAAACTAAATGGCAATAACTGTATGAACTTAATCTTAGTCTTACTTGATTTAGCACCATTTTCTAGACTATTTCGAACATAAAAATGGCATAACATCAAGGGAAATTACTGTATGAACTTTATCTAAGTCTTATTAGATTCACCAGAATTTGTAGCCTATTTCCAATATAGAACTGCCATAAACTAAATGGCAATAACTGTATGAACTTAATCTTAGTCTTACATGATTTAGCACCATTTTCTAGACTATTTCCAACAGAAAAATGGAATAAAATCAAGGGAAATTACTGTATGAACTTAATCTAAGTCTTATTAGATTCACCAGAATTTGTAGCCTATTTCCAATATAGAACTGCCATAAACTAAATGGCAATAACTGTATGAACTTAATCTTAGTCTTACATGATTTAGCACCATTTTCTAGACTATTTCCAACAGAAAAATGGAATAAAATCAAGGGAAATTACTGTATGAACTTAATCTAAGTCTTATTAGATTCACCAGAATTTGTAGTCTATTTCCAATATAGAACTGCCATAAACTAAATGGCAATAACTGTATGAACTTAATCTTAGTCTTACATTATTTAGCACCATTTTCTAGACTATTTCCAACAGAAAAATGGAATAAAATCAAGGGAAATTACTGTATGAACTTAATCTAAGTCTTATTAGATTCACCAGAATTTGTAGCCTATTTCCAATATAGAACTGCCATAAACTAAATGGCAATAACTGTATGAACTTAATCTTAGTCTTACATGATTTAGCACCATTTTCTAGACTATTTCTAACATAAAAATGGCATAAAATACAGGGAAATTACTGTATGAACTTAATCTAAGTCTTATTAGATTCACCAGAATTTGTAGCCTATTTCCAATATAGAACTGCCATAAACTAAATGGCAATAACTGTATGAACTTAATCTTAGTCTTACATGATTTAGCACCATTTTCTAGACTATTTCCAACATAAAAATGGAATAAAATCAAGGGAAATTACTGTATGAACTTAATCTAAGTCTTATTAGATTCACCAGAATTTGTAGCCTATTTCCAATATAGAACTGCCATAAACTAAATGGCAATAACTGTATGAACTTATTCTTAGTCTTACTTGATTTAGCACCATTTTCTAGACCATTTCGAACATAAAAATGGCATAAAATCAAGGGAAATTACTGTATGAACTTTATCTAAGTCTTATTAGATTCACAAGAATTTGTAGCCTATTTCCAATATAGAACTGCCATAAACTAAATGGCAATAACTGTATGAACTTAATCCTAGTCTTACCTGATTTAGCACCATTTTCTAGACTATTTCCAACAGAAAAATGGCATAAAATCAGGGGAAATTACTGTATGAACTTTATCTAAGTCTTATTAGATTCACCAGAATTTGTAGCCTATTTCCAATATAGAACTGCCATAAACTAAATGGCAACAACTGTATGAACTTAATCTTAGTCTTACATGATTTAGCACCATTTTCTAGACTATTTCCAACAGAAAAATGGCATAAAATCAAGGGAAATTACTGTATGAACTTAATCTAAGTCTTATTAGATTCACCAGAATTTGTAGCCTATTTCCAATATAGAACTGCCATAAACTAAATGGCAATAACTGTATGAACTTAATCCTAGTCTTACATGATTTAGCACAATTTTCTAGACTATTTCCAACAGAAAAATGGCATAAAATCAGGGGAAATTACTGTATGAACTTAATCTAAGTCTTATTAGATTCACCAGAATTTGTAGCCTATTTCCAATATAGAACTGCCATAAACTAAATGGCAATAACTGTATGAACTTAATCTTAGTCTTATATGATTTAGCACCATTTTCTAGACTATTTCCAACAGAAAAATGGCATAAAATCAAGGGAAATTACTGTATGAACTTAATCTAAGTCTTATTAGATTCACCAGAATTTGTAGCCTATTTCCAATATAGAACTGCCATAAACTAAATGGCAATAACTGTATGAACTTAATCTTAGTCTTACTTGATTTAGCACCATTTTCTAGACTATTTCGAACATAAAAATGGCATAACATCAAGGGAAATTACTGTATGAACTTTATCTAAGTCTTATTAGATTCACCAGAATTTGTAGCCTATTTCCAATATAGAACTGCCATAAACTAAATGGCAATAACTGTATGAACTTAATCTTAGTATTACATGATTTAGCACCATTTTCTAGACTATTTCCAACAGAAAAATGGAATAAAATCAAGGGAAATTACTGTATGAACTTAATCTAAGTCTTATTAGATTCACCAGAATTTGTAGCCTATTTCCAATATAGAACTGCCATAAACTAAATGGCAATAACTGTATGAACTTAATCTTAGTCTTACATGATTTAGCACCATTTTCTAGACTATTTCCAACAGAAAAATGGAATAAAATCAAGGGAAATTACTGTATGAACTTAATCTAAGTCTTATTAGATTCACCAGAATTTGTAGTCTATTTCCAATATAGAACTGCCATAAACTAAATGGCAATAACTGTATGAACTTAATCTTAGTCTTACATTATTTAGCACCATTTTCTAGACTATTTCCAACAGAAAAATGGAATAAAATCAAGGGAAATTACTGTATGAACTTAATCTAAGTCTTATTAGATTCACCAGAATTTGTAGCCTATTTCCAATATAGAACTGCCATAAACTAAATGGCAATAACTGTATGAACTTAATCTTAGTCTTACATGATTTAGCACCATTTTCTAGACTATTTCTAACATAAAAATGGCATAAAATACAGGGAAATTACTGTATGAACTTAATCTAAGTCTTATTAGATTCACCAGAATTTGTAGCCTATTTCCAATATAGAACTGCCATAAACTAAATGGCAATAACTGTATGAACTTAATCTTAGTCTTACATGATTTAGCACCATTTTCTAGACTATTTCCAACATAAAAATGGAATAAAATCAAGGGAAATTACTGTATGAACTTAATCTAAGTCTTATTAGATTCACCAGAATTTGTAGCCTATTTCCAATATAGAACTGCCATAAACTAAATGGCAATAACTGTATGAACTTATTCTTAGTCTTACTTGATTTAGCACCATTTTCTAGACCATTTCGAACATAAAAATGGCATAAAATCAAGGGAAATTACTGTATGAACTTTATCTAAGTCTTATTAGATTCACAAGAATTTGTAGCCTATTTCCAATATAGAACTGCCATAAACTAAATGGCAATAACTGTATGAACTTAATCCTAGTCTTACCTGATTTAGCACCATTTTCTAGACTATTTCCAACAGAAAAATGGCATAAAATCAGGGGAAATTACTGTATGAACTTTATCTAAGTCTTATTAGATTCACCAGAATTTGTAGCCTATTTCCAATATAGAACTGCCATAAACTAAATGGCAACAACTGTATGAACTTAATCTTAGTCTTACATGATTTAGCACCATTTTCTAGACTATTTCCAACAGAAAAATGGCATAAAATCAAGGGAAATTACTGTATGAACTTAATCTAAGTCTTATTAGATTCACCAGAATTTGTAGCCTATTTCCAATATAGAACTGCCATAAACTAAATGGCAATAACTGTATGAACTTAATCTTAGTCTTACTTGATTTAGCACCATTTTCTAGACTATTTCGAACATAAAAATGGCATAAAATCAAGGGAAATTACTGTATGAACTTAATCTAAGTCTTATTAGATTCACCAGAATTTGTAGCCTATTTCCAATATAGAACTGCCATAAACTAAATGGCAATAACTGTATGAACTTAATCCTAGTCTTACATGATTTAGCACAATTTTCTAGACTATTTCCAACAGAAAAATTGCATAAAATCAGGGGAAATTACTGTATGAACTTTATCTAAGTCTTATTAGATTCACCAGAATTTGTAGCCTATTTCCAATATAGAACTGCCAAAAACTAAATGGCAATAACTGTATGAACTTAATCCTAGTCTTACATGATTTAGCACCATTTTCTAGACTATTTCCAACAGAAAAATGGCATAAAATCGGGGAAAATTACTGTATGAACTTTATCTAAGTCTTATTAGATTCACCAGAATTTGTAGCCTATTTCCAATATAGAACTGCCATAAACTAAATGGCAATAACTGTATGAACTTAATCTTAGTCTTACTTGATTTAGCACCATTTTCTAGACTATTTCCAACAAAAAAATTGAATAAAATCAAGGGAAATTACTGTATGAACTTAATCTAAGTCTTATTAGATTCACCAGAATTTGTAGCCTATTTCCAATATAGAACTGCCATAAACTAAATGGCAATAACTGTATGAACTTAATCTTAGTCTTACTTGATTTAGCACCATTTTCTAGACTATTTCGAACATAAAAATGGCATAAAATCAAGGGAAATTACTGTATGAACTTAATCTAAGTCTTATTAGATTCACCAGAATTTGTAGCCTATTTCCAATATAGAACTGCCATAAACTAAATGGCAATAACTGTATGAACTTAATCCTAGTCTTACATTATTTAGCACCATTTTCTAGACTATTTCCAATAGTAAAATGGCATAAAATCAGGGGAAATTACTGTATGAACTTTACCTAAGTCTTATTAGATTCACCAGAATTTGTAGCCTATTTCCAATATAGAACTGCCATAAACTAAATGGCAATAACTGTATGAACTTATTCTTAGTCTTACTTGATTTAGCACCATTTTCTAGACCATTTCGAACATAAAAATGGCATAAAATCAAGGGAAATTACTGTATGAACTTTATCTAAGTCTTATTAGATTCACAAGAATTTGTAGCCTATTTCCAATGTAGAACTGCCATAAACTAAATGGCAATAACTGTATGAACTTAATCCTAGTCTTACCTGATTTAGCACCATTTTCTAGACTATTTCCAACAGAAAAATGGCATAAAATCAGGGGAAATTACTGTATGAACTTTATCTAAGTCTTATTAGATTCACCAGAATTTGTAGCCTATTTCCAATATAGAACTGCCATAAACTAAATGGCAACAACTGTATGAACTTAATCTTAGTCTTACATGATTTAGCACCATTTTCTAGACTATTTCCAACAGAAAAATGGCATAAAATCAAGGGAAATTACTGTATGAACTTAATCTAAGTCTTATTAGATTCACCAGAATTTGTAGCCTATTTCCAATATAGAACTGCCATAAACTAAATGGCAATAACTGTATGAACTTAATCTTAGTCTTACTTGATTTAGCACCATTTTCTAGACTATTTCGAACATAAAAATGGCATAAAATCAAGGGAAATTACTGTATGAACTTAATCTAAGTCTTATTAGATTCACCAGAATTTGTAGCCTATTTCCAATATAGAACTGCCATAAACTAAATGGCAATAACTGTATGAACTTAATCCTAGTCTTACATGATTTAGCACAATTTTCTAGACTATTTCCAACAGAAAAATTGCATAAAATCAGGGGAAATTACTGTATGAACTTTATCTAAGTCTTATTAGATTCACCAGAATTTGTAGCCTATTTCCAATATAGAACTGCCAAAAACTAAATGGCAATAACTGTATGAACTTAATCCTAGTCTTACATGATTTAGCACCATTTTCTAGACTATTTCCAACAGAAAAATGGCATAAAATCGGGGAAAATTACTGTATGAACTTTATCTAAGTCTTATTAGATTCACCAGAATTTGTAGCCTATTTCCAATATAGAACTGCCATAAACTAAATGGCAATAACTGTATGAACTTAATCTTAGTCTTACTTGATTTAGAACCATTTTCTAGACTATTTCCAACAAAAAAATTGAATAAAATCAAGGGAAATTACTGTATGAACTTAATCTAAGTCTTATTAGATTCACCAGAATTTGTAGCCTATTTCCAATATAGAACTGCCATAAACTAAATGGCAATAACTGTATGAACTTAATCTTAGTCTTACTTGATTTAGCACCATTTTCTAGACTATTTCGAACATAAAAATGGCATAAAATCAAGGGAAATTACTGTATGAACTTAATCTAAGTCTTATTAGATTCACCAGAATTTGTAGCCTATTTCCAATATAGAACTGCCATAAACTAAATGGCAATAACTGTATGAACTTAATCCTAGTCTTACATTATTTAGCACCATTTTCTAGACTATTTCCAACAGTAAAATGGCATAAAATCAGGGGAAATTACTGTATGAACTTTATCTAAGTCTTATTAGATTCACCAGAATTTGTAGCCTATTTCCAATATAGAACTGCCATAAACTAAATGGCAATAACTGTATGAACTTAATCTTAGTCTTACATGATTTAGCACCATTTTCTAGACTATTTCCAACAGAAAAATGGCATAAAATCAAGGGAAATTACTGTATGAACTTAATCTAAGTCTTATTAGATTCACTAGAATTTGTAGCCTATTTCCAATATAGAACTGCTATAAACTAAATGGCAATAACTGTATGAACTTAATCTTAGTCTTACTTGATTTAGCACCATTTTCTAGACTATTTCGAACATAAAAATGGCATAAAATCAAGGGAAATTACTGTATGAACTTAATCTAAGTCTTATTAGATTCACCAGAATTTGTAGCCTATTTCCAATATAGAACTGCCATAAACTAAATGGCAATAACTGTATGAACTTAATCTTAGTTTTACTTGATTTAGCACCATTTTCTAGACTATTTCGAACATAAAAATGGCATAAAATCAAGGGAAATTACTGTATGAACTTAATCTAAGTCTTATTAGATTCACCAGAATGTGTAGCCTATTTCCAATATAGAACTGCCATAAACTAAATGGCAATAACTGTATGAACTTAATCCTAGTCTTACATGATTTAGCAACATTTTCTAGACTATTTCCAACAGAAAAATGGCATAAAATCAGGGGAAATTACTGTATGAACTTTATCTAAGTCTTATTAGATTCACCAGAATTTGTAGCCTATTTCCAATATAGCATTGCCATAAACTAAATGGCAATAACTGTATGAACTTAATCTTAGTCTTACATGATTTAGCACGATTTTCTAGACTATTTCCAACAGAAAAATGGAATAAAATCAAGGGAAATTACTGTATGAACTTAATCTAAGTCTTATTAGATTCACCAGAATTTGTAGCCTATTTCCAATATAGAACTGCCATAAACTAAATGGCAATAACTGTATGAACTTAATCTTAGTCTTACATAATTTAGCACCATTTTCTAGACTATTTCCAACAGAAAAATGGCATAAAATCAAGGGAAATTACTGTATGAACTTAATCTAAGTCTTATTAGATTCACCAGAATTTGTAGCCTATTTCCAATATAGAACTGCCATAAACTAAATGGCAATAACTGTATGAACTTAATCTTAGTCTTACATGATTTAGCACCATTTTCTAGACTATTTCCAACAGAAAAATGGAATAAAATCAAGGGAAATTACTGTATAAACTTAATCTAAGTCTTATTAGATTCACCAGAATTTGTAGCCTATTTCCAATATAGAACTGCCATAAACTAAATGGCAATAACTGTATGAACTTAATCTTAGTCTTACTTGATTTAGCACCATTTTCTAGACTATTTCGAACATAAAAATGGCATAAAATCAAGGGAAATTACTGTATGAACTTAATCTAAGTCTTATTAGATTCACCAGAATTTGTAGCCTATTTCCAATATAGAACTGCCATAAACTAAATGGCAATAACTGTATGAACTTAATCCTAGTCTTACATTATTTAGCACCATGTTCTAGACTATTTCCAACAGTAAAATGGCATAAAATCAGGGGAAATTACTGTATGAACTTTATCTAAGTCTTATTAGATTCACCAGAATTTGTAGCCTATTTCCAATATAGAACTGCCATAAACTAAATGGCAATAACTGTATGAACTTAATCTTAGTCTTACATGATTTAGCACCATTTTCTAGACTATTTCCAACAGAAAAATGGCATAAAATCAAGGGAAATTACTGTATGAACTTAATCTAAGTCTTATTAGATTCACTAGAATTTGTAGCCTATTTCCAATATAGAACTGCTATAAACTAAATGGCAATAACTGTATGAACTTAATCTTAGTCTTACTTGATTTAGCACCATTTTCTAGACTATTTCGAACATAAAAATGGCATAAAATCAAGGGAAATTACTGTATGAACTTAATCTAAGTCTTATTAGATTCACCAGAATTTGTAGCCTATTTCCAATATAGAACTGCCATAAACTAAATGGCAATAACTGTATGAACTTAATCTTAGTTTTACTTGATTTAGCACCATTTTCTAGACTATTTCGAACATAAAAATGGCATAAAATCAAGGGAAATTACTGTATGAACTTAATCTAAGTCTTATTAGATTCACCAGAATGTGTAGCCTATTTCCAATATAGAACTGCCATAAACTAAATGGCAATAACTGTATGAACTTAATCCTAGTCTTACATGATTTAGCACCATTTTCTAGACTATTTCCAACAGAAAAATGGCATAAAATCAGGGGAAATTACTGTATGAACTTTATCTAAGTCTTATTAGATTCACCAGAATTTGTAGCCTATTTCCAATATAGCATTGCCATAAACTAAATGGCAATAACTGTATGAACTTAATCTTAGTCTTACATGATTTAGCACGATTTTCTAGACTATTTCCAACAGAAAAATGGAATAAAATCAAGGGAAATTACTGTATGAACTTAATCTAAGTCTTATTAGATTCACCAGAATTTGTAGCCTATTTCCAATATAGAACTGCCATAAACTAAATGGCAATAACTGTATGAACTTAATCTTAGTCTTACATAATTTAGCACCATTTTCTAGACTATTTCCAACAGAAAAATGGCATAAAATCAAGGGAAATTACTGTATGAACTTAATCTAAGTCTTATTAGATTCACCAGAATTTGTAGCCTATTTCCAATATAGAACTGCCATAAACTAAATGGCAATAACTGTATGAACTTAATCTTAGTCTTACATGATTTAGCACCATTTTCTAGACTATTTCCAACAGAAAAATGGAATAAAATCAAGGGAAATTACTGTATAAACTTAATCTAAGTCTTATTAGATTCACCAGAATTTGTAGCCTATTTCCAATATAGAACTGCCATAAACTAAATGGCAATAACTGTATGAACTTAATCTTAGTCTTACTTGATTTAGTACCATTTTCTAGACTATTTCGAATATAAAAATGGCATAAAATCAAGGGAAATTACTGTATGAACTTAATCTAAGTCTTATTAGATTCACCAGAATTTGTAGCCTATTTCCAATATAGAACTGCCATAAACTAAATGGCAATAACTGTATGAACTTAATCCTAGTCTTACATGATTTAGCACCATTTTCTAGACTATTTCCAATAGAAAAATGGCATAAAATCAGGGGAAATTACTATATGAACTTTATCTAAGTCTTATTAGATTCACCAGAATTTGTAGCCTATTTCCAATATAGAACTGCCATAAACTAAATGGCAACAACTGTATGAACTTAATCTTAGTCTTACATGATTTAGCACCATTTTCTAGACTATTTCCAACAGAAAAATGGCATAAAATCAAGGGAAATTACTGTATGAACTTAATCTAAGTCTTATTAGATTCACCAGAATTTGTAGCCTATTTCCAATATAGAACTGCCATAAACTAAATGGCAATAACTGTATGAACTTAATCTTAGTCTTACTTGATTTAGCACCATTTTCTAGACTATTTCGAACATAAAAATGGCATAAAATCAAGGGAAATTACTGTATGAACTTAATCTAAGTCTTATTAGATTCACCAGAATTTGTAGCCTATTTCCAATATAGAACTGCCATAAACTAAATGGCAATAACTGTATGAACTTAATCTTAGTTTTACTTGATTTAACACCATTTTCTAGACTATTTCGAACATAAAAATGGCATAAAATCAAGGGAAATTACTGTATGAACTTAATCTAAGTCTTATTAGATTCACCAGAATGTGTAGCCTATTTCCAATATAGAACTGCCATAAACTAAATGGCAATAACTGTATGAACTTAATCCTAGTCTTACATGATTTAGCACCATTTTCTAGACTATTTCCAACAGAAAAATGGCATAAAATCAGGGGAAATTACTGTATGAACTTTATCTAAGTCTTATTAGATTCACCAGAAATTGTAGCCTATTTCCAATATAGCATTGCCATAAACTAAATGGCAATAACTGTATGAACTTAATCTTAGTCTTACATGATTTAGCACGATTTTCTAGACTATTTCCAACAGAAAAATGGAATAAAATCAAGGGAAATTACTGTATGAACTTAATCTAAGTCTTATTAGATTCACCAGAATTTGTAGCCTATTTCCAATATAGAACTGCCATAAACTAAATGGCAATAACTGTATGAACTTAATCTTAGTCTTACATAATTTAGCACCATTTTCTAGACTATTTCCAACAGAACAATGGCATAAAATCAAGGGAAATTACTGTATGAACTTAATCTAAGTCTTATTAGATTCACCAGAATTTGTAGCCTATTTCCAATATAGAACTGCCATAAACTAAATGGCAATAACTGTATGAACTTAATCTTAGTCTCACATGATTTAGCACCATTTTCTAGACTATTTCCAACAGAAAAATGGAATAAAATCAAGGAAAATTACTGTATAAACTTAATCTAAGTCTTATTAGATTCACCAGAATTTGTAGCCTATTTCCAATATAGAACTGCCATAAACTAAATGGCAATAACTGTATGAACTTAATCTTAGTCTTACTTGATTTAGCACCATTTTCTAGACTATTTCGAACATAAAAATGGCATAAAATCAAGGGAAATTACTGTATGAACTTAATCTAAGTCTTATTAGATTCACCAGAATTTGTAGCCTATTTCCAATATAGAACTGCCATAAACTAAATGGCAATAACTGTATGAACTTAATCTTAGTCTTACATGATTTAGCACCATTTTCTAGACTATTTCCAATAGAAAAATGGCATAAAATCAGGGGAAATTACTGTATGAACTTTATCTAAGTCTTATTAGATTCACCAGAATTTGTAGCCTATTTCCAATATAGAACTGCCATAAACTAAATGGCAACAACTGTATGAACTTAATCCTAGTCTTACATGATTTAGCACCATTTTCTAGACTATTTCAAACAGAAAAATGGCATAAAATCAAGGGAAATTACTGTATGAACTTAATCTAAGTCTTATTAGATTCACCAGAATTTGTAGCCTATTTCCAATATAGAACTGCCATAAACAAAATGGCAATAACTGTATGAACTTAATCTTAGTCTTACTTGATTTAGCACCATTTTCTAGACTATTTCGAACATAAAAATGGCATAAAATCAAGGGAAATTACTGTATGAACTTAATCTAAGTCTTATTAGATTCACCAGAATTTGTAGCCTATTTCCAATATAGAACTGCCAAAAACTAAATGGCAATAACTGTATGAACTTAATCCTAGTCTTACATGATTTAGTACCATTTTCTAGACTATTTCCAACAGAAAAATGGCATAAAATCAGGGGAAATTACTGTATGAACTTTATCTAAGTCTTATTAGATTCACCAGAATTTGTAGCCTATTTCCAATATAGAACTGCCATAAACTAAATGGCAATAACTGTATGAACTTAATCTTAGTCTTACATGATTTAGCACCATTTTCAAGACTATTTCCAACACAAAAATGGAATAAAATCAAGGGAAATTACTGTATGAACTTAATCTAAGTCTTATTAGATTCACCAGAATTTGTAGCCTATTTCCAATATAGAACTGCCATAAACTAAATGGCAATAACTGTATGAACTTAATCCTAGTCTTACATGATTTAGCACCATTTTCTAGACTATTTCCAACAGAAAAATGGCATAAAATCAGGGGAAATTACTGTATGAACTTTATCTAAGTCTTATTAGATTCACCAGAATTTGTAGCCTATTTCCAATATAGAACTGCCATAAACTAAATGGCAATAACTGTATGAACTTAATCTTAGTCTTACATGATTTAGCACCATTTTCTAGACTATTTCAAACAGAAAAATGGCATAAAATCAAGGGAAATTACTGTATGAACTTAATCTAAGTCTTATTAGATTCACCAGAATTTGTAGCCTATTTCCAATATAGAACTGCCATAAACTAAATGGCAATAACTGTAAGAAATTAATCTTAGTCTTACTTGATTTAGCACTATTTTCTAGACTATTTCGAACATAAAAATGGCATAAAATCAAGGGAAATTACTGTATTAACTTAATCTAAGTCTTATTAGATTCACCAGAATTTGTAGCCTATTTCCAATATAGAACTGCCATAAACTAAATGGCAATAACTGTATGAACTTAATCTTAGTTTTACTTGATTTAGCACCATTTTCTAGACTATTTCGAACATAAAAATGGCATAAAATCAAGGGAAATTACTGTATGAACTTAATCTAAGTCTTATTAGATTCACCAGAATTTGTAGCCTATTTCCAATATAGAACTGCCATAAACTAAAGGGCAATAACTGTATGAACTTAATCTTAGTTTTACTTGATTTAGCACCATTTTCTAGACTATTTCGAACATAAAAATGGCATAAAATCAAGGGAAATTACTGTATGAACTTAATCTAAGTCTTATTAGATTCACCAGAATTTGTAGCCTATTTCCAATATAGAACTGCCATAAACTAAAGGGCAATAACTGTATGAACTTAATCTTAGTTTTACTTGATTTAGCACCATTTTCTAGACTATTTCGAACATAAAAATGGCATAAAATCAAGGGAAATTACTGTATGAACTTAATCTAAGTCTAATTAGATTCACCAGAATTTGTAGCCTATTTCCAATATAGAACTGCCATAAACTAAATGGCAATAACTGTATGAACTTAATCTTAGTCTTACTTGATTTAGCACCATTTTCTAGACTATTTCGAACATACAAATGGCATAAAATTAAGGGAACTTACTGTATGAACTTAATCTAAGTCTTATTAGATTCACCAGAATTTGTAGCCTATTTCCAATATAGAACTGCCATAAACTAAATGGCAATAACTGTATGAACTTAATCCTAGTCTTACATGATTTAGCACCATTTTCTAGACTATTTCCAACAGAAAAATGGCATAAAATCAGGGGAAATTACTGTATGAACTTTATCTAAGTCTTATTAGATTCACCAGAATTTGTAGCCTATTTCCAATATAGCACTGCCATAAACTATATGGCAACACCTGTATGAACTTAATCTTAGTCTTACATGATTTAGCACCATTTTCTAGACTATTTCCAACAGAAAAATGGCATAAAATCAAGGGAAATTACTGTATGAACTTAATCTAAGTCTTATTAGATTCACCAGAATTTGTAGCCTATTTCCAATATAGAACTGCCAAAAACTAAATGGCAATAACTGTATGAACTTAATCCTAGTCTTACATGATTTAGTACCATTTTCTAGACTATTTCCAACAGAAAAATGGCATAAAATCAGGGGAAATTACTGTATGAACTTTATCTAAGTCTTATTAGATTCACCAGAATTTGTAGCCTATTTCCAATATAAAACTGCCATAAACTAAATGGCAATAACTGTATGAACTTAATCCTAGTCTTACATGATTTAGCACCATTTTCTAGACTATTTCCAACAGAAAAATTGAATAAAATCAAGGGAAATTACTGTATGAACTTAATCTAAGTCTTATTAGATTCACCAGAATTTGTAGCCTATTTCCAATATAGAACTGCCATAAACTAAATGGCAATAACTGTATGAACTTAATCTTAGTCTTACTTGATTTAGCACCATTTTCTAGACTATTGCGAACATAAAAATGGCATAAAATCAAGGGAAATTACTGTATGAACTTAATCTAAGTCTTATTAGATTCACCAGAATTTGTAGCCTATTTCCAATATAGAACTGCCAAAAACTAAATGGCAATAACTGTATGAACTTAATCCTAGTCTTACATGATTTAGTACCATTTTCTAGACTATTTCCAACAGAAAAATGGCATAAAATCAGGGGAAATTACTGTATGAACTTTATCTAAGTCTTATTAGATTCACCAGAATTTGTAGCCTATTTCCAATATAGAACTGCCATAAACTAAATGGCAATAACTGTATGAACTTAATCTTAGTCTTACATGATTTAGCACCATTTTCTAGACTATTTCCAACAAAAAAATGGAATAAAATCAAGGGAAATTACTGTATGAACTTAATCTAAGTCTTATTAGATTCACAAGAATTTGTAGCCTATTTGCAATATAGAACTGCCATAAACTAAATGGCAATAACTGTATGAACTTAATCTTAGTCTTACTTGATTTAGCACCATTTTCTAGACTATTTCGAACATAAAAATGGCATAAAATCAAGGGAAATTACTGTATGAACTTAATCTAAGTCTTATTAGATTCACCAGAATTTGTAGCCTATTTCCAATATAGAACTGCCATAAACTAAATGGCAATAACTGTATGAACTTAATCTTAGTTTTACTTGATTTAACACCATTTTCTAGACTATTTCGAACATAAAAATGGCATAAAATCAAGGGAAATTACTGTATGAACTTAATCTAAGTCTTATTAGATTCACCAGAATGTGTAGCCTATTTCCAATATAGAACTGCCATAAACTAAATGGCAATAACTGTATGAACTTAATCCTAGTCTTACATGATTTAGCACCATTTTCTAGACTATTTCCAACAGAAAAATGGCATAAAATCAGGGGAAATTACTGTATGAACTTTATCTAAGTCTTATTAGATTCACCAGAAATTGTAGCCTATTTCCAATATAGCATTGCCATAAACTAAATGGCAATAACTGTATGAACTTAATCTTAGTCTTACATGATTTAGCACGATTTTCTAGACTATTTCCAACAGAAAAATGGAATAAAATCAAGGGAAATTACTGTATGAACTTAATCTAAGTCTTATTAGATTCACCAGAATTTGTAGCCTATTTCCAATATAGAACTGCCATAAACTAAATGGCAATAACTGTATGAACTTAATCTTAGTCTTACATAATTTAGCACCATTTTCTAGACTATTTCCAACAGAACAATGGCATAAAATCAAGGGAAATTACTGTATGAACTTAATCTAAGTCTTATTAGATTCACCAGAATTTGTAGCCTATTTCCAATATAGAACTGCCATAAACTAAATGGCAATAACTGTATGAACTTAATCTTAGTCTCACATGATTTAGCACCATTTTCTAGACTATTTCCAACAGAAAAATGGAATAAAATCAAGGAAAATTACTGTATAAACTTAATCTAAGTCTTATTAGATTCACCAGAATTTGTAGCCTATTTCCAATATAGAACTGCCATAAACTAAATGGCAATAACTGTATGAACTTAATCTTAGTCTTACTTGATTTAGCACCATTTTCTAGACTATTTCGAACATAAAAATGGCATAAAATCAAGGGAAATTACTGTATGAACTTAATCTAAGTCTTATTAGATTCACCAGAATTTGTAGCCTATTTCCAATATAGAACTGCCATAAACTAAATGGCAATAACTGTATGAACTTAATCTTAGTCTTACATGATTTAGCACCATTTTCTAGACTATTTCCAATAGAAAAATGGCATAAAATCAGGGGAAATTACTGTATGAACTTTATCTAAGTCTTATTAGATTCACCAGAATTTGTAGCCTATTTCCAATATAGAACTGCCATAAACTAAATGGCAACAACTGTATGAACTTAATCCTAGTCTTACATGATTTAGCACCATTTTCTAGACTATTTCCAACAGAAAAATGGCATAAAATCAAGGGAAATTACTGTATGAACTTAATCTAAGTCTTATTAGATTCACCAGAATTTGTAGCCTATTTCCAATATAGAACTGCCATAAACTAAATGGCAATAACTGTATGAACTTAATCTTAGTCTTACTTGATTTAGCACCATTTTCTAGACTATTTCGAACATAAAAATGGCATAAAATCAAGGGAAATTACTGTATGAACTTAATCTAAGTCTTATTAGATTCACCAGAATTTGTAGCCTATTTCCAATATAGAACTGCCAAAAACTAAATGGCAATAACTGTATGAACTTAATCCTAGTCTTACATGATTTAGTACCATTTTCTAGACTATTTCCAACAGAAAAATGGCATAAAATCAGGGGAAATTACTGTATGAACTTTATCTAAGTCTTATTAGATTCACCAGAATTTGTAGCCTATTTCCAATATAGAACTGCCATAAACTAAATGGCAATAACTGTATGAACTTAATCTTAGTCTTACATGATTTAGCACCATTTTCTAGACTATTTCCAACAAAAAAATGGAATAAAATCAAGGGAAATTACTGTATGAACTTAATCTAAGTCTTATTAGATTCACCAGAATTTGTAGCCTATTTCCAATATAGAACTGGCATAAACTAAATGGCAATAACTGTATGAACTTAATTTTAGTCTTACTTGATTTAGCACCATTTTCTAGACTATTTCGAACATAAAAATGGCATAAAATCAAGGGAAATTACTGTATGAACTTAATCTAAGTCTTATTAGATTCACCAGAATTTGTAGCCTATTTCCAATATAGAACTGCCATAAACTAAATGGCAATAACTGTATGAACTTAATCCTAGTCTTACATGATTTAGCACCATTTTCTAGACTATTTCCAACAGAAAAATGGCATAAAATCAGGGGAAATTACTGTATGAACTTTATCTAAGTCTTATTAGATTCACCAGAATTTGTAGCCTATTTCCAATATAGAACTGCCATAAACTAAATGGCAATAACTGTATGAACTTAATCTTAGTCTTACATGATTTAGCACCATTTTCTAGACTATTTCAAACAGAAAAATGGCATAAAATCAAGGGAAATTACTGTATGAACTTAATCTAAGTCTTATTAGATTCACCAGAATTTGTAGCCTATTTCCAATATAGAACTGCCATAAACTAAATGGCAATAACTGTATGAAATTAATCTTAGTCTTACTTGATTTAGCACTATTTTCTAGACTATTTCGAACATAAAAATGGCATAAAATCAAGGGAAATTACTGTATTAACTTAATCTAAGTCTTATTAGATTCACCAGAATTTGTAGCCTATTTCCAATATAGAACTGCCATAAACTAAATGGCAATAACTGTATGAACTTAATCTTAGTTTTACTTGATTTAGCACCATTTTCTAGACTATTTCGAACATAAAAATGGCATAAAATCAAGGGAAATTACTGTATGAACTTAATCTAAGTCTTATTAGATTCACCAGAATTTGTAGCCTATTTCCAATATAGAACTGCCATAAACTAAAGGGCAATAACTGTATGAACTTAATCTTAGTTTTACTTGATTTAGCACCATTTTCTAGACTATTTCGAACATAAAAATGGCATAAAATCAAGGGAAATTACTGTATGAACTTAATCTAAGTCTTATTAGATTCACCAGAATTTGTAGCCTATTTCCAATATAGAACTGCCATAAACTAAAGGGCAATAACTGTATGAACTTAATCTTAGTTTTACTTGATTTAGCACCATTTTCTAGACTATTTCGAACATAAAAATGGCATAAAATCAAGGGAAATTACTGTATGAACTTTATCTAAGTCTTATTAGATTCACCAGAATTTGTAGCCTATTTCCAATATAGAACTGCCATAAACTAAATGGCAATAACTGTATGAACTTAATCTTAGTCTTACTTGATTTAGCACCATTTTCTAGACTATTTCGAACATACAAATGGCATAAAATTAAGGCAACTTACTGTATGAACTTAATCTAAGTCTTATTAGATTCACCAGAATTTGTAGCCTATTTCCAATATAGAACTGCCATAAACTAAATGGCAATAACTGTATGAACTTAATCCTAGTCTTACATGATTTAGCACCATTTTCTAGACTATTTCCAACAGAAAAATGGCATAAAATCAGGGGAAATTACTGTATGAACTTTATCTAAGTCTTATTAGATTCACCAGAATTTGTAGCCTATTTCCAATATAGCACTGCCATAAACTATATGGCAACACCTGTATGAACTTAATCTTAGTCTTACATGATTTAGCACCATTTTCTAGACTATTTCCAACAGAAAAATGGCATAAAATCAAGGGAAATTACTGTATGAACTTAATCTAAGTCTTATTAGATTCACCAGAATTTGTAGCCTATTTCCAATATAGAACTGCCATAAACTAAAGGGCAATAACTGTATGAACTTAATCTTAGTTTTACTTGATTTAGCACCATTTTCTAGACTATTTCGAACATAAAAATGGCATAAAATCAAGGGAAATTACTGTATGAACTTAATCTAAGTCTTATTAGATTCACCAGAATTTGTAGCCTATTTCCAATATAGAACTGCCATAAACTAAATGGCAATAACTGTATGAACTTAATCTTAGTCTTACTTGATTTAGCACCATTTTCTAGACTATTTCGAACATACAAATGGCATAAAATTAAGGGAACTTACTGTATGAACTTAATCTAAGTCTTATTAGATTCACCAGAATTTGTAGCCTATTTCCAATATAGAACTGCCATAAACTAAATGGCAATAACTGTATGAACTTAATCCTAGTCTTACATGATTTAGCACCATTTTCTAGACTATTTCCCACAGAAAAATGGCATAAAATCAGGGGAAATTACTGTATGAACTTTATCTAAGTCTTATTAGATTCACCAGAATTTGTAGCCTATTTCCAATATAGCACTGCCATAAACTATATGGCAACACCTGTATGAACTTAATCTTAGTCTTACATGATTTAGCACCATTTTCTAGACTATTTCCAACAGAAAAATGGCATAAAATCAAGGGAAATTACTGTATGAACTTAATCTAAGTCTTATTAGATTCACCAGAATTTGTAGCCTATTTCCAATATAGAACTGCCAAAAACTAAAGGCAATAACAGTATGAACTTAATCCTAGTCTTACATGATTTAGCACCATTTTCTAGACTATTTCCAACAGAAAAATAGCATAAAATCAGGGGAAATTACTGTATGAACTTTATCTAAGTCTTATTAGATTCACCAGAATTTGTAGCCTATTTCCAATATAGAACTGCCATAAACTAAATGGCAATAACTGTATGAACTTAATCTTAGTCTTACATGATTTAGCACCATTTTCTAGACTATTTCCAACAAAAAAAATGGAATAAAATCCAGGGAAATTACTGTATGAACTTAATCTAAGTCTTATTAGATTCACCAGAATTTGTAGCCTATTTCCAATATAGAACTGCCATAAACTAAATGGCAATAACTGTATGAACTTAATCTTAGTCTTACATGATTTAGCACCATTTTCTAGACTATTTCGAACATAAAAATGGCATAAAATCAAGGGAAATTACTGTATGAACTTAATCTAAGTCTTATTAGATTCACCAGAATTTGTAGCCTATTTCCAATATAGAACTGCCATAAACTAAATGGCAATAACTGTATGAACTTAATCCTAGTCTTACATGATTTAGCACCATTTTCTAGACTATTTCCAACAGAAAAATGGCATAAAATCAGGGGAAATTACTGTATGAACTTTATCTAAGTCTTATTAGATTCACCAGAATTTGTAGCCTATTTCCAATATAGAACTGCCATAAACTAAATGGCAATAACTGTATGAACTTAATCTTAGTCTTACATGATTTAGCACCATTTTCGAGACTATTTCAAACATAAAAATGGCATAAAATCAAGGGAAATTACTGTATGAACTTAATCTAAGTCTTATTAGATTCACCAGAATTTGTAGCCTATTTCCAATATAGAACTGCCATAAACTAAATGGCAATAACTGTATGAACTTAATCTTAGTCTTACTTGATTTAGCACCATTTTCTAGACTATTTCGAACATAAAAATGGCATAAAATCAAGGGAAATTACTGTATGAACTTAATCTAAGTCTTATTAGATTCACCAGAATTTGTAGCCTATTTCCAATATAGAACTGCCATAAACTAAATGGCAATAACTGTATGAACTTAATCTTAGTTTTACTTGATTTAGCACCATTTTCTAGACTATTTCGAACATAAAAATGGCATAAAATCAAGGGAAATTACTGTATGAACTTAATCTAAGTCTTATTAGATTCACCAGAATTTGTAGCCTATTTCCAATATAGAACTGCCATAAACTAAATGGCAATAACTGTATGAACTTAATCCTAGTCTTACATGATTTAGCACCATTTTCTAGACTATTTCCAACAGAAAAATGGCATAAAATCAGGGGAAATTACTGTATGAACTTTATCTAAGTCTTATTAGATTCACCAGAATTTGTAGCCTATTTCCAATATAGCACTGCCATAAACTAAATGGCAATAACTGTATGAACTTAATCTTAGTCTTACATGATTTAGCACCATTTTCTAGACTATTTCCAACAGAAAAATGGAATAAAATCAAGGGAAATTACTGTATGAACTTAATCTAAGTCTTATTAGATTCACCAGAATTTGTAGCCTATTTCCAATATAGAACTGCCATAAGCTAAATGGCAATAACTGCATGAACTAAATCTTAGTCTTACATGATTTAGCACCATTTTCTAGACTATTTCCAACAGAAAAATGGCATAAAATCAAGGGAAATTACTGTATCAACTTAATCTAAGTCTTATTAGATTCACCAGAATTTGTAGCCTATTTCCAATATAGAACTGCCATAAACAGAATGGCAATAACTGTATGAACTTAATCTTAGTCTTACTTGATTTAGCACCATTTTCTAGACTATTTCGAACATAAAAATGGCATAAAATCAAGGGAAATTACTGTATGAACTTAATCTAAGTCTTATTAGATTCACCAGAATTTGTAGCCTATTTCCAATATAGAACTGCCATAAACTAAATGGCAATAACTGTATGAACTTAATCTTAGTCTTACATGATTTAGCACCATTTTCTAGACTATTTCCAACAGAAAAATGGCATAAAATCAAGGGAAATTACTGTATGAACTTAATCTAAGTCTTATTAGATTCACCAGAATTTGTAGCCTATTTCCAATATAGAACTGCCATAAACTAAATGGCAATAACTGTATGAACTTAATCTTAGTCTTACATGATTTAGCACCATTTTCTAGACTATTTCCAACAGAAAAATGGAATAAAATCAAGGGAAATTACTGTATGAACTTAATCTAAGTCTTATTAGATTCACCAGAATTTGTAGCCTATTTCCAATATAGAACTGCCATAAACTAAATGGCAATAACTGTATGAACTTAATCTTAGTCTTACTTGATTTAGCACCATTTTCTAGAATATTTCGAACATAAAAATGGCATAAAATCAAGGGAAATTACTGTATGAACTTAATCTAAGTCTTATTAGATTCACCAGAATTTGTAGCCTATTTTCAATATAGAACTGCCATAAACTAAATGCCAATAACTGTATTAACTTAATCCTAGTCTTACATGATTTAGCACCATTTTCTAGACTATTTCCAACAGAAAAATGGCATAAAATCAGGGGAAATTACTGTATGAACTTTATCTAAGTCTTATTAGATTCACCAGAATTTGTAGCCTATTTCCAATATAGAACTGCCATAAACTAAATGGCAATAACTGTATGAACTTAATCTTAGTCTTACATTATTTAGCACCATTTTCTAGACTATTTCCAACGGAAAAATGGCATAAAATCAAGTGAAATTACTGTATGAACTTAATCTAAGTCTTATTAGATTCACCAGAATTTGTAGCCTATTTCCAATATAGAACTGCCATAAACTAAATGGCAATAACTGTATGAACTTAATCTTAGTCTTACTTGATTTAGCACCATTTTCTAGACTATTTCGAACATAAAAATGGCATAAAATCAAGGGAAATTACTGTATGAACTTAATCTAAGTCCTATTAGATTCACCAGAATTTGTAGCCTATTTCCAATATAGAACTGCCATAAACTAAATGGCAATAACTGTATGAACTTAATCTTAGTCTTACATGATTTAGCACTATTTTCTAGACTATTTCCAACATAAAAATGGAATAAAATCAAGGGAAATTACTGTATGAACTTAATCTAAGTCTTATTAGATTCACCAGAATTTGTAGCCTATTTCCAATATAGAACTGCCATAAACTAAATGGCAATAACTGTATGAACTTATTCTTAGTCTTACTTGATTTAGCACCATTTTCTAGACTATTTCGAACATAAAAATGGCATAAAATCAAGGGAAATTACTGTATGAACTTAATCTAAGTCTTATTAGATTCACAAGAATTTGTAGCCAATTTCCAATATAGAACTGCCATAAACTAAATGGCAATAACTGTATGAACTTAATCCTAGTCTTACATGATTTAGCACCATTTTCTAGACTATTTCCAACAGAAAAATGGCATAAAATCAGGGGAAATTACTGTATGAACTTTATCTAAGTCTTATTAGATTCACCAGAATTTGTAGCCTATTTCCAATATAGAACTGCCATAAACTAAATGGCAATAACTGTATGAACTTAATCTTAGTCTTACTTGATTTAGCACCATTTTCTAGACTATTTCGAACATACAAATGGCATAAAATCAAGGGAAATTACTGTATGAACTTAATCTAAGTCTTATTAGATTCACCAGAATTTGTAGCCTATTTCCAATATAGAACTGCCATAAACTAAATGGCAATAACTGTATGAACTTAATCTTAGTTTTACTTGATTTAGCACCATTTTCTAGACTATTTCGAACATAAAAATGGCATAAAATCAAGGGAAATTACTGTATGAACTTAATCTAAGTCTTATTAGATTCACCAGAATTTGTAGCCTATTTCCAATATAGAACTGCCATAAACTAAATGGCAATAACTGTATGAACTTAATCCTAGTCTTACATGATTTAGCACCATTTTCTAGACTATTTCCAACAGAAAAATGGCATAAAATCAGGGGAAATTACTGTATGAACTTTATCTAAGTCTTATTAGATTCACCAGAATTTGTAGCCTATTTCCAATATAGCACTGCCATAAACTAAATGGCAATAACTGTATGAACTTAATCTTAGTCTTACATGATTTAGCACCATTTTCTAGACTATTTCCAACAGAAAAATGGAATAAAATCAAGGGAAATTACTGTATGAACTTAATCTAAGTCTTATTAGATTCACCAGAATTTGTAGCCTATTTCCAATATAGAACTGCCATAAACTAAATGGCAATAACTGTATGAACTAAATCTTAGTCTTACATGATTTAGCACCATTTTCTAGACTATTTCCAACAGAAAAATGGCATAAAATCAAGGGAAATTACTGTATGAACTTAATCTAAGTCTTATTAGATTCACCAGAATTTGTAGCCTATTTCCAATATAGAACTGCCATAAACTAAATGGCAATAACTGTATGAACTAAATCTTAGTCTTACATGATTTAGCACCATTTTCTAGACTATTTCGAACATAAAAATGGCATAAAATCAAGGGAAATTACTGTATGAACTTAATCTAAGTCTTATTAGATTCACCAGAATTTTTAGCCTATTTCCAATATAGAACTGCCATAAACTAAATGGCAATAACTGTATGAACTTATTCTTAGTCTTACTTGATTTAGCACCATTTTCTAGACTATTACGAACATAAAAATGGCATAAAATCAAGGGAAATTACTGTATGAACTTAATCTAAGTCTTATTAGATTCACCAGAATTTGTAGCCTATTTCCAATATAGAACTGACAAAAACTAAATGGCAATAACAGTATGAACTTAATCCTAGTCTTACATGATTTAGCACGATTTTCTAGACTATTTCCAACAGAAAAATAGCATAAAATCAGGGGAAATTACTGTATGAACTTTATCTAAGTCTTATTAGATTCACCAGAATTTGTAGCCTATTTCCAATATAGAACTGCCATAAACTAAATGGCAATAACTGTATGAACTTAATCTTAGTCTTACATGATTTAGCACCATTTTCTAGACTATTTCCAACAAAAAAATGGAATAAAATCCAGGGAAATTACTGTATGAACTTAATCTAAGTCTTATTAGATTCACCAGAATTTGTAGCCTATTTCCAATATAGAACTGCCATAAACTAAATGGCAATAACTGTATGAACTTAATCTTAGTCTTACTTGATTTAGCACCATTTTCTAGACTATTTCGAACATAAAAATGGCATAAAATCAAGGGAAATTACTGTATGAACTTAATCTAAGTCTTATTAGATTCACCAGAATTTGTAGCCTATTTCCAATATAGAACTGCCATAAACTAAATGGCAATAACTGTATGAACTTAATCTTAGTCTTACATGATTTAGCACCATTTTCGAGACTATTTCAAACAGAAAAATTGCATAAAATCAAGGGAAATTACTGTATGAACTTAATCTAAGTCTTATTAGATTCACCAGAATTTGTAGCCTATTTCCAATATAGAACTGCCATAAACTAAATGGCAATAACTGTATGAACTTAATCTTAGTCTTACTTGATTTAGCACCATTTTCTAGACTATTTCGAACATAAAAATGGCATAAAATCAAGGGAAATTACTGTATGAACTTAATCTAAGTCTTATTAGATTCACCAGAATTTGTAGCCTATTTCCAATATAGAACTGCCATAAACTAAATGGCAATAACTGTATGAACTTAATCTTAGTTTTACTTGATTTAGCACCATTTTCTAGACTATTTCGAACATAAAAATGGCATAAAATCAAGGGAAATTACTGTATGAACTTAATCTAAGTCTTATTAGATTCACCATAATTTGTAGCCTATTTCCAATATAGAACTGCCATAAACTAAATGGCAATAACTGTATGAACTTAATCTTAGTCTTACATGATTTAGCACCATTTTCTAGACTATTTCCAACAGAAAAATGGCATAAAATCAGGGGAAATTACTGTATGAACTTTATCTAAGTCTTATTAGATTCACCAGAATTTGTAGCCTATTTCCAATATAGCACTGCCATAAACTAAATGGCAATAACTGTATGAACTTAATCTTAGTCTTACATGATTTAGCACCATTTTCTAGACTATTTCCAACAGAAAAATGGAATAAAATCAAGGGAAATTACTGTATGAACTTAATCTAAGTCTTATTAGATTCACCAGAATTTGTAGCCTATTTCCAATATAGAACTGCCATAAACTAAATGGCAATAACTGTATGAACTAAATCTTAGTCTTACATGATTTAGCACCATTTTCTAGACTATTTCCAACAGAAAAATTGCATAAAATCAAGGGAAATTACTGTATGAACTTAATCTAAGTCTTATTAGATTCACCAGAATTTGTAGCCTATTTCCAATATAGAACTGCCATAAACAGAATGGCAATAACTGTATGAACTTAATCTTAGTCTTACTTGATTTAGCACCATTTTCTAGACTATTTCGAACATAAAAATGGCATAAAATCAAGGGAAATTACTGTATGAACTTAATCTAAGTCTTATTAGATTCACCAGAATTTGTAGCCTATTTCCAATATAGAACTGCCATAAACTAAATGGCAATAACTGTATGAACTTAATCCTAGTCTTACATGATTTAGCACCATTTTCTAGACTATTTCCAACAGAAAAATGGCATAAAATCAGGGGAAATTACTGTATGAACTTTATCTAAGTCTTATTAGATTCACCAGAATTTGTAGCCTATTTCCAATATAGCACTGCCATAAACTAAATGGCAATAACTGTATGAACTTAATCTTAGTCTTACATGATTTAGCACCATTTTCTAGACTATTTCCAACAGAAAAATGGAATAAAATCAAGGGAAATTACTGTATGAACTTAATCTAAGTCTTATTAGATTCACCAGAATTTGTAGCCTATTTCCAATATAGAACTGCCATAAACTAAATGGCAATAACTGTATGAACTTAATCTTAGTCTTACATGATTTAGCACCATTTTCTAGACTATTTCCAACAGAAAAATGGCATAAAATCAAGGGAAATTACTGTATGAACTTAATCTAAGTCTTATTAGATTCACCAGAATTTGTAGCCTATTTCCAATATAGAACTGCCATAAACTAAATGGCAATAACTGTATGAACTTAATCTTAGTCTTACATGATTTAGCACCATTTTCTAGACTATTTCCAACAGAAAAATGGAATAAAATCAAGGGAAATTACTGTATGAACTTAATCTAAGTCTTATTAGATTCACCAGAATTTGTAGCCTATTTCCAATATAGAACTGCCATAAACTAAATGGCAATAACTGTATGAACTTAATCTTAGTCTTACTTGATTTAGCACCATTTTCTAGACTATTTCGAACATAAAAATGGCATAAAATCAAGGGAAATTACTGTATGAACTTAATCTAAGTCTTATTAGATTCACCAGAATTTGTAGCCTATTTCCAATATAGAACTGCCATAAACTAAATGGCAATAACTGTATGAACTTAATCCTAGTCTTACATGATTTAGCACCATTTTCTAGACTATTTCCAACAGAAAAATGGCATAAAATCAGGGGAAATTACTGTATGAACTTTATCTAAGTCTTATTAGATTCACCAGAATTTGTAGCCTATTTCCAATATAGAACTGCCATAAACTAAATGGCAACAACTGTATGAACTTAATCTTAGTCTTACATGATTTAGCACCATTTTCTAGACTATTTCCAACGGAAAAATTGCATAAAATCAAGTGAAATTACTGTATGAACTTAATCTAAGTCTTATTAGATTCACCAGAATTTGTAGCCTATTTCCAATATAGAACTGCCATAAACTAAATGGCAATAACTGTATGAACTTAATCTTAGTCTTACTTGATTTAGCACCATTTTCTAGACTATTTCGAACATAAAAATGGCATAAAATCAAGGGAAATTACTGTATGAACTTAATCTAAGTCTTATTAGATTCACCAGAATTTGTAGCCTATTTCCAATATAGAACTGCCATAAACTAAATGGCAATAACTGTATGAACTTAATCTTAGTCTTACATGATTTAGCACCATTTTCTAGACTATTTCCAACAGAAAAATGGAATAAAATCAAGGGAAATTACTGTATGAACTTAATCTAAGTCTTATTAGATTCACCAGAATTTGTAGCCTATTTCCAATATAGAACTGCCATAAACTAAATGGCAATAACTGTATGAACTTAATCTTAGTCTTACTTTATTTAGCACCATTTTCTAGACTATTTCCAACAGAAAAATGGCATAAAATCAAGGGAAATTACTGTATGAACTTAATCTAAGTCTTATTAGATTCACCAGAATTTGTAGCCTATTTCCAATATAGAACTGCCATAAACTAAATGGCAATAACTGTATGAACTTAATCTTAGTCTTACATTATTTAGCACCATTTTCTTGACTATTTCCAACAGAAAAATGGAATAAAATCAAGGGAAATTACTGTATGAACTTAATCTAAGTCTTATTAGATTCACCAGAATTTGTAGCCTATTTCCAATATAGAACTGCCATAAACTAAATGGCAATAACTGTATGAACTTAATCTTAGTCTTATTTGATTTAGCACGATTTTCTAGACTATTTCCAACATAAAAATGGCATAAAATCAAGGGAAATTACTGTATGAACTTAATCTAAGTCTTATTAGATTCACCAGAATTTGTAGTCTATTTCCAATATAGAACTGCCATAAACTAAATGGCAATAACTGTATGAACTTAATCTTAGTCTTACATGATTTAGCACGATTTTCTAGACTATTTCCAACATAAAAATGGAATAAAATCAAGGGAAATTACTGTATGAACTTAATCTAAGTCTTATTAGATTCACCAGAATTTGTAGCCTATTTCCAATATAGAACTGCCATAAACTAAATGGCAATAACTTTATGAACTTAATCTTAGTCTTACATGATTTAGCACGATTTTCTAGACTATTTCCAACATAAAAATGGAATAAAATCAAGGGAAATTACTGTATGAACTTTATCTAAGACTTATTAGATTCACCAGAATTTGTAGACTATGTCCAATATAGAACTGCCATAAACTAAATGGCAATAACTGTATGAACTTAATCTTAGTCTTACATGATTTAGCACCATTTTCTTGACTATTTCCAACATAAAAATGGAATAAAATCAAGGGAAATTACTGTATGAACTTAATCTAAGTCTTATTAGATTCACCAGAATTTGTAGCCTATTTCCAATATAGAACTGCCATAAACTAAATGGCAATAACTGTATGAACTTAATCTTAGTCTTACTTTATTTAGCACGATTTTCTAGACTATTTCCAACATAAAAATGGCATAAAATCAACGGAAATTACTGTATGAACTTAATCTAAGTCTTATTAGATTCACCAGAATTTGTAGCCCATTTCCAATATAGAACTGCCATAAACTAAATGGCAATAACTGTATGAACTTAATCTTAGTCTTACATGATTTAGCACGATTTTCTAGACTATTTCCAACATAAAAATGGAATAAAATCAAGGGAAATTACTGTAGGAACTTAATCTAAGTCTTATTAGATTCACCAGAATTTGTAGCCTATTTCCAATATAGAACTGCCATAAACTAAATGGCAATAACTTTATGAACTTAATCTTAGTCTTACATGATTTAGCACGATTTTCTAGACTATTTCCAACATAAAAATGGAATAAAATCAAGGGAAATTACTGTATGAACTTAATCTAAGTATTATTAGATTCACCAGAATTTGTAGCCTATTTCCAATATAGAACTGCCATAAACTAAATGGCAATAACTGTATGAACTTAATCTTAGTCTTACTTGATTTAGCACGATTTTCTAGACTATTTCCAACATAAAAATGGAATAAAATCAAGGGAAATTACTGTATGAACTGAATCTAAGTCTTATTAGATTCACCAGAATTTGTAGTCTGTTTCCAATATAGAACTGCCATAAACTAAATGGCAATAACTGTATGAACTTAATCTTAGTCTTACATGATTTAGCACGATTTTCTAGACTATTTCCAACATAAAAATGGAATAAAATTAAGGGAAATTACTGTATGAACTTAATCTAAGTCTTATTAGATTCACCAGAATTTGTAGCCTATTTCCAATATAGAACTGCCATAAACTAAATGGCAATAACTGTATGAACCTTATCTTAGTCTTACATGATTTAGCACCATTTTCTAGACTATTTCCAACAGAAAAATGGAATAAAATCAAGGGAAATTACTGTATGAACTTAATCTAAGTCTTATTAGATTCACCAGAATTTGTAGCCTATTTCCAATATAGAACTGCCATAAACTAAATGGCAATAACTGTATGAACTTAATCTTAGTCTTACATGATTTAGCACGATTTTCTAGACTATTTCCAACATAAAAATGGAATAAAATCAAGGGAAATTACTGTATGAACTTTATCTAAGACTTATTAGATTCACCAGAATTTGTAGACTATGTCCAATATAGAACTGCCATAAACTAAATGGCAATAACTGTATGAACTTAATCTTAGTCTTACATGATTTAGCACCATTTTCTTGACTTTTTCCAACATAAAAATGGAATAAAATCAAGGGAAATTACTGTATGAACTTAATCTAAGTCTTATTAGATTCACCAGAATTTGTAGCCTATTTCCAATATAGAACTGCCATAAACTAAATGGCAATAACTGTATGAACTTAATCTTAGTCTTACTTTATTTAGCACGATTTTCTAGACTATTTCCAACATAAAAATGGCATAAAATCAACGGAAATTACTGTATGAACTTAATCTAAGTCTTATTAGATTCACCAGAATTTGTAGCCCATTTCCAATACAGAACTGCCATAAACTAAATGGCAATAACTGTATGAACTTAATCTTAGTCTTACATGATTTAGCACGATTTTCTAGACTATTTCCAACATAAAAATGGAATAAAATCAAGGGAAATTACTGTAGGAACTTAATCTAAGTCTTATTAGATTCACCAGAATTTGTAGCCTATTTCCAATATAGAACTGCCATAAACTAAATGGCAATAACTTTATGAACTTAATCTTAGTCTTACATGATTTAGCACGATTTTCTAGACTATTTCCAACATAAAAATGGAATAAAATCAAGGGAAATTACTGTATGAACTTAATCTAAGTATTATTAGATTCACCAGAATTTGTAGCCTATTTCCAATATAGAACTGCCATAAACTAAATGGCAATAACTGTATGAACTTAATCTTAGTCTTACTTGATTTAGCACGATTTTCTAGACTATTTCCAACATAAAAATGGAATAAAATCTAGGGAAATTACTGTATGAACTGAATCTAAGTCTTATTAGATTCACCAGAATTTGTAGTCTGTTTCCAATATAGAACTGCCATAAACTAAATGGCAATAACTGTATGAACTTAATCTTAGTCTTACATGATTTAGCACGATTTTCTAGACTATTTCCAACATAAAAATGGAATAAAATCAAGGGAAATTACTGTATGAACTTTATCTAAGTCTTATTAGATTCACCAGAATTTGTAGCCTATTTCCAATATAGAACTGCCATAAACTAAATGGCAATAACTGTATGAACTTAATCTTAGTCTTACATGATTTAGCACGATTTTCTAGACTATTTCCAACATAAAAATTGAATAAAATCAAGGGAAATTACTGTATGAACTTAATCTAAGTCTTATTAGATTCACCAGAATTTGTAGCCTATTTCCAATATAGAACTGCCATAAACTAAATGGCAATAACTGTATGAACTTAATCTTAGTCTTACATGATTTAGCACGAATTTCTTGACTATTTCCAACATAAAAATGGAATAAAATCAAGGGAAATTACTGTATGAACTTAATCTAAGTCTTATTAGATTCACCAGAATTTGTAGCCTATTTCCAATATAGAACTGCCATAAACTAAATGGCAATAACTGTATGAACTTAATCTTAGTCTTACATGATTTAACAGATTTTCTAGACAATTTCCAACATAAAAATGGCATAAAATCAAGGGAAATTACTGTATGAACTTAATCTAAGTCTTATTAGATTCACCAGAATTTGTAGCCTATTTCCAATATAGAACTGCCATAAACTAAATGGCAATAATTGTATGAACTTAATCTTAGTCTTACATGATTTAGCACCATTTTCTTGACTATTTCCAACATAAAAATGGCATAAAATCAAGGGAAATTACTGTATGAACTTAATCTAAGTCTTATTAGATTCACCAGAATTTGTAGCCTATTTCCAATATAGAACTGCCATAAACTAAATGGCAATAACTGTATGAACTTAATCTAAGTCTTACATGATTTAGCACGATTTTCTAGACTATTGCCAACAGAAAAATGGAATAAAATCAGGGGAAATTACTGTATGAACTTAATCTAAGTCTTATTAGATTCACCAGAATTTGTAGCCTATTTCCAATACAGAACTGCCATAAACTAAATGGCAATAACTGTATGAACTTAATCTTAGTCTTACATGATTTAGCACCATTTTCTTGACTATTTCCAACATAAAAATGGCTTTAAAACAAGGGAAATTACTGTATCAACTTAATCTAAGTCTTATTAGATTCACCAGAATTTGTAGCCTATTTCCAATATAGAACTGCCATAAACTAAATGGGAATAACTGTATGAACTTAATCTTAGTCTTACATGATTTAGCACCATTTTCTTGACTATTTCCAACATAAAAATGGAATAAAATCAAGGGAAATTACTGTATGAACTTAATCTAAGTCTTATTAGATTCACCAGAATTTGTAGCCTATTTCCAATATAGAACTGCCATAAACTAAATGGCAATAACTGTATGAACTTAATCTTAGTCTTACTTTATTTAGCACGATTTTCTAGACTATTTCCAACATAAAAATGGCATAAAATCAACGGAAATTACTGTATGAACTTAATCTAAGTCTTATTAGATTCACCAGAATTTGTAGCCCATTTCCAATATAGAACTGCCATAAACTAAATGGCAATAACTGTATGAACTTAATCTTAGTCTTACATGATTTAGCACGATTTTCTAGTCTATTTCCAACATAAAAATGGAATAAAATCAAGGGAAATTACTGTAGGAACTTAATCTAAGTCTTATTAGATTCACCAGAATTTGTAGCCTATTTCCAATATAGAACTGCCATAAACTAAATGGCAATAACTTTATGAACTTAATCTTAGTCTTACATGATTTAGCACGATTTTCTAGACTATTTCCAACATAAAAATGGAATAAAATCAAGGGAAATTACTGTATGAACTTAATCTAAGTCTTATTAGATTCACCAGAATTTGTAGCCTATTTCCAATATAGAACTGCCATAAACTAAATGGCAATAACTGTATGAACTTAATCTTAATCTTACTTGATTTAGCACGATTTTCTAGACTATTTCCAACATAAAAATGGAATAAAATCAAGGGAAATTACTGTATGAACTGAATCTAAGTCTTATTAGATTCACCAGAATTTGTAGTCTGTTTCCAATATAGAACTGCCATAAACTAAATGGCAATAACTGTATGAACTTAATCTTAGTCTTACATGATTTAGCACGATTTTCTAGACTATTTCCAACATAAAAATCGAATAAAATCAAGGGAAATTACTGTATGAACTTAATCTAAGTCTTATTTGATTCACCAGAATTTGTAGCCTATTTCCAATATAGAACTGCCATAAACTAAATGGCAATAACTGTATGAACTTAATCTTAGTCTTACATGATTTAGCACGATTTTCTAGACTATTTCCAACATAAAAATGGAATAAAATCAAGGGAAATTACTGTATGAACTTAATCTAAGTCTTATTAGATTCACCAGAATTTGTAGCCTATTTCCAATATAGAACTGCCATAAACTAAATGGCAATAACTGTATGAACTCAATCTTAGTCTTACATGATTTAGCACGAATTTCTTGACTATTTCCAACATAAAAATGGAATAAAATCAAGGGAAATTACTGTATGAACTTAATCTAAGTCTTATTAGATTCACCAGAATTTGTAGCCTATTTCCAATATAGAACTGCCATAAACTAAATGGCAATAACTGTATGAACTTAATCTTAGTCTTACATGATTTAGCAGATTTTCTAGACTATTTCCAACATAAAAATGGCATAAAATCAAGGGAAATTACTGTATGAACTTAATCTAAGTCTTATTAGATTCACCAGAATTTGTAGCCTATTTCCAATATAGAACTGCCATAAACTAAATGGCAATAACTGTATGAACTTAATCTAAGTCTTACATGATTTAGCACGATTTTCTAGACTATTGCCAACAGAAAAATGGAATAAAATCAGGGGAAATTACTGTATGAACTTAATCTAAGTCTTATTAGATTCACCAGAATTTGTAGCCTATTTCCAATACAGAACTGCCATAAACTAAATGGCAATAACTGTATGAACTTAATCTTAGTCTTACATGATTTAGCACGATTTTCTTGACTATTTCCAACATAAAAATGGCTTTAAAACAAGGGAAATTACTGTATGAACTTAATCTAAGTCTTATTAGATTCACCAGAATTTGTAGCCTATTTCCAATATAGAACTGCCATAAACTAAATGGCAATAACTGTATGAACTTAATCTTAGTCTTACATGATTTAGAACCATTTTCTTGACTATTTCCAACATAAAAATGGCTTTAAAACAAGGGAAATTACTGTATGAACTTAATCTAAGTCTTATTAGATTCACCAGAATTTGTAGCCTATTTCCAATACAGAACTGCCATAAACTAAATGGCAATAACTGTATGAACTTAATCTTAGTCTTACATGATTTAGCACAATTTTCTAGACTATTTCCAACATAAAAATGGAATAAAATCAAGGGAAATTACTGTATGAACTTAATCTAAGTCTTATTAGATTCACCAGAATTTGTAGCCTATTTCCAATATAGAACTGCCATAAACTAAATGGCAATAACTGTATGAACTTAATCTTAGTCTTACATGATTTAGCACCATTTTCTTGACTATTTCCAACATACAAATGGCTTAAAATCAAGGGAAATTACTGTATGAACTTAATCTAAGTCTTATTAGATTCACCAGAATTTGTAGCCTATTTCCAATATAGAACTGCCATAAACTAAATGGCAATAACTGTATGAACTTAATCTTAGTCTTACATGATTTAGCACCATTTTCTTGACTATTTCCAACATAAAAATGGAATAAAATCAAGGGAAATTACTGTATGAACTTAATCTAAGTCTTATTAGATTCACCAGAATTTGTAGCCTATTTCCAATATAGAACTGCCATAAACTAAATGGCAATAACTGTATGAACTTAATTTTAGTCTTACATGATTTAGCACACATTTCCTTGACAATTTCCAACATAAAACTGGCTTAAAATCAAGGGAAATTACTGTATGAACTTAATCTAAGTCTTATTAGATTCACCAGAATTTGTAGCCTATTTCCAATATAGAACTGCCATAAACTAAATGGCAATAACTGTATGAACTTAATCTTAGTCTTACATGATTTAGCACGATTTTCTAGACTATTTCCAACATAAAAATGGAATAAAATCAAGGGAAATTACTGTATGAACTTAATCTAAGTCTTATTAGATTCACCAGAATTTGTAGCCTATTTCCAATATAGAACTGCCATAAACTAAATGGCAATAAGTGTATGAACTTAATCTTAGTCTTACATGATTTAGCACCATTTTCTAGACTATTTCCAACATAAAAATGGAATAAAATCAAGGGAAATTACTGTTGTAACTTAATCTAAGTCTTATTAGATTCACCAGAATTTGTAGCCTATTCCCAATATAGAACTGCCATAAACTAAATGGCAATAACTGTATGAACTTAATCTTAGTCTTACATGATTTAGCACCATTTTCTTGACTATTTCCAACATAAAAATGGAATAAAATCAAGGGAAATTACTGTATGAACTTAATCTAAGTCTTATTAGGTTCACCAGAATTTGTAGCCTATTTCCAATATAGAACTGCCATAAACTAAATGGCAATAACTGTATGAACTTAATCTAAGTCTTACATGATTTAGCACGATTTTCTTGACTATTTCCAACATAAAAATGGAATAAAATCAAGGGAAATTACTGTATGAACTTAATCAAACTCTTATTAGATTCACCAGAATTTGTAGCCTATTTCCAATATAGAACTGCCATAAACTAAATGGCAATAACTGTATGAACTTAATCTTAGTCTTACATGATTTAGCACCATTTTCTAGACTATTTCCAACAGAAACATTGAATAAAATCAAGGGAAATTACTGTATGAACTTAATCTAAGTCTTATTAGATTCACCAGAATTTGTAGCCTATTTCCAATATAGAACTGCCATAAACTAAATGGCAATAACTGTATGAACTTAATCTTAGTCTTACTTTATTTAGCACGATTTTCTAGACTATTTCCAACATAAAAATGGCATAAAATCAACGGAAATTACTGTATGAACTTAATCTAAGTCTTATTAGATTCACCAGAATTTGTAGCCCATTTCCAATATAGAACTGCCATAAACTAAATGGCAATAACTGTATGAACTTAATCTTAGTCTTACTTGATTTAGCACGATTTTCTAGTCTATTTCCAACATAAAAATGGAATAAAATCAAGGGAAATTACTGTAGGAACTTAATCTAAGTCTTATTAGATTCACCAGAATTTGTAGCCTATTTCCAATATAGAACTGCCATAAACTAAATGGCAATAACTTTATGAACTTAATCTTAGTCTTACATGATTTAGCACGATTTTCTAGACTATTTCCAACATAAAAATGGAATAAAATCAAGGGAAATTACTGTATGAACTTAATCTAAGTCTTATTAGATTCACCAGAATTTGTAGCCTATTTCCAATATAGAACTGCCATAAACTAAATGGCAATAACTGTATGAACTTAATCTTAATCTTACTTGATTTAGCACGATTTTCTAGACTATTTCCAACATAAAAATGGAATAAAATCAAGGGAAATTACTGTATGAACTGAATCTAAGTCTTATTAGATTCACCAGAATTTGTAGTCTGTTTCCAATATAGAACTGCCATAAACTAAATGGCAATAACTGTATGAACTTAATCTTAGTCTTACATGATTTAGCACGATTTTCTAGACTATTTCCAACATAAAAATGGAATAAAATCAAGGGAAATTACTGTATGAACTTAATCTAAGTCTTATTAGATTCACCAGAATTTGTAGCCTATTTCCAATATAGAACTGCCATAAACTAAATGGCAATAACTGTATGAACTTAATCTTAGTCTTACATGATTTAGCACGATTTTCTAGACTATTTCCAACATAAAAATGGAATAAAATCAAGGGAAATTACTGTATGAACTTAATCTAAGTCTTATTAGATTCACCAGAATTTGTAGCCTATTCCCAATATAGAACTGCCATAAACTAAATGGCAATAACTGTATGAACTCAATCTTAGTCTTACATGATTTAGCACGAATTTCTTGACTATTTCCAACATAAAAATGGAATAAAATCAAGGGAAATTACTGTATGAACTTAATCTAAGTCTTATTAGATTCACCAGAATTTGTAGCCTATTTCCAATATAGAACTGCCATAAACTAAATGGCAATAACTGTATGAACTTAATCTTAGTCTTACATGATTTAGCAGATTTTCTAGACTATTTCCAACATAAAAATGGCATAAAATCAAGGGAAATTACTGTATGAACTTAATCTAAGTCTTATTAGATTCACCAGAATTTGTAGCCTATTTCCAATATAGAACTGCCATAAACTAAATGGCAATAACTGTATGAACTTAATCTAAGTCTTACATGATTTAGCACGATTTTCTAGACTATTGCCAACAGAAAAATGGAATAAAATCAGGGGAAATTACTGTATGAACTTAATCTAAGTCTTATTAGATTCACCAGAATTTGTAGCCTATTTCCAATACAGAACTGCCATAAACTAAATGGCAATAACTGTATGAACTTAATCTTAGTCTTACATGATTTAGCACGATTTTCTTGACTATTTCCAACATAAAAATGGCTTTAAAACAAGGGAAATTACTGTATGAACTTAATCTAAGTCTTATTAGATTCACCAGAATTTGTAGCCTATTTCCAATATAGAACTGCCATAAACTAAATGGCAATAACTGTATGAACTTAATCTTAGTCTTACATGATTTAGAACCATTTTCTTGACTATTTCCAACATAAAAATGGCTTTAAAACAAGGGAAATTACTGTATGAACTTAATCTAAGTCTTATTAGATTCACCAGAATTTGTAGCCTATTTCCAATACAGAACTGCCATAAACTAAATGGCAATAACTGTATGAACTTAATCTTAGTCTTACATGATTTAGCACAATTTTCTAGACTATTTCCAACATAAAAATGGAATAAAATCAAGGGAAATTACTGTATGAACTTAATCTAAGTCTTATTAGATTCACCAGAATTTGTAGCCTATTTCCAATATAGAACTGCCATAAACTAAATGGCAATAACTGTATGAACTTAATCTTAGTCTTACATGATTTAGCACCATTTTCTTGACTATTTCCAACATACAAATGGCTTAAAATCAAGGGAAATTACTGTATGAACTTAATCTAAGTCTTATTAGATTCACCAGAATTTGTAGCCTATTTCCAATATAGAACTGCCATAAACTAAATGGCAATAACTGTATGAACTTAATCTTAGTCTTACATGATTTAGCACGATTTTCTTGACTATTTCCAACATAAAAATGGCTTTAAAACAAGGGAAATTACTGTATGAACTTAATCTAAGTCTTATTAGATTCACCAGAATTTGTAGCCTATTTCCAATATAGAACTGCCATAAACTAAATGGCAATAACTGTATGAACTTAATCTTAGTCTTACATGATTTAGAACCATTTTCTTGACTATTTCCAACATAAAAATGGCTTTAAAACAAGGGAAATTACTGTATGAACTTAATCTAAGTCTTATTAGATTCACCAGAATTTGTAGCCTATTTCCAATACAGAACTGCCATAAACTAAATGGCAATAACTGTATGAACTTAATCTTAGTCTTACATGATTTAGCACAATTTTCTAGACTATTTCCAACATAAAAATGGAATAAAATCAAGGGAAATTACTGTATGAACTTAATCTAAGTCTTATTAGATTCACCAGAATTTGTAGCCTATTTCCAATATAGAACTGCCATAAACTAAATGGCAATAACTGTATGAACTTAATCTTAGTCTTACATGATTTAGCACCATTTTCTTGACTATTTCCAACATACAAATGGCTTAAAATCAAGGGAAATTACTGTATGAACTTAATCTAAGTCTTATTAGATTCACCAGAATTTGTAGCCTATTTCCAATATAGAACTGCCATAAACTAAATGGCAATAACTGTATGAACTTAATCTTAGTCTTACATGATTTAGCACCATTTTCTTGACTATTTCCAACATAAAAATGGAATAAAATCAAGGGAAATTACTGTATGAACTTAATCTAAGTCTTATTAGATTCACCAGAATTTGTAGCCTATTTCCAATATAGAACTGCCATAAACTAAATGGCAATAACTGTATGAACTTAATTTTAGTCTTACATGATTTAGCACACATTTCCTTGACAATTTCCAACATAAAACTGGCTTAAAATCAAGGGAAATTACTGTATGAACTTAATCTAAGTCTTATTAGATTCACCAGAATTTGTAGCCTATTTCCAATATAGAACTGCCATAAACTAAATGGCAATAACTGTATGAACTTAATCTTAGTCTTACATGATTTAGCACGATTTTCTAGACTATTTCCAACATAAAAATTGAATAAAATCAAGGGAAATTACTGTATGAACTTAATCTAAGTCTTATTAGATTCACCAGAATTTGTAGCCTATTTCCAATATAGAACTGCCATAAACTAAATGGCAATAAGTGTATGAACTTAATCTTAGTCTTACATGATTTAGCACCATTTTCTAGACTATTTCCAACATAAAAATGGAATAAAATCAAGGGAAATTACTGTTGTAACTTAATCTAAGTCTTATTAGATTCACCAGAATTTGTAGCCTATTCCCAATATAGAACTGCCATAAACTAAATGGCAATAACTGTATGAACTTAATCTTAGTCTTACATGATTTAGCACCATTTTCTTGACTATTTCCAACATAAAAATGGAATAAAATCAAGGGAAATTACTGTATGAACTTAATCTAAGTCTTATTAGGTTCACCAGAATTTGTAGCCTATTTCCAATATAGAACTGCCATAAACTAAATGGCAATAACTGTATGAACTTAATCTAAGTCTTACATGATTTAGCACGATTTTCTTGACTATTTCCAACATAAAAATGGAATAAAATCAAGGGAAATTACTGTATGAACTTAATCAAACTCTTATTAGATTCACCAGAATTTGTAGCCTATTTCCAATATAGAACTGCGATAAACTAAATGGCAATAACTGTATGAACTTAATCTTAGTCTTACATGATTTAGCACCATTTTCTAGACTATTTCCAACAGAAACATTGAATAAAATCAAGGGAAATTACTGTATGAACTTAATCTAAGTCTTATTAGATTCACCAGAATTTGTAGCCTATTTCCAATATAGAACTGCCATAAACTAAAGGGCAATAACTGTATGAACTTAATCCTAGTCTTACTTGATTTAGCACGATGTTCTTGACTATTTCCAACATAAAAATGGCATAAAATCAAGGGAAATTACTGTATGAACTTTATCTTAGTCTTATTTGATTCACCAGAATTTGTAGCCTATTTCCAATATAGAACTGCCATAAACTAAATGGCAATAACTGTATGAACTTAATCCTAGTCTTACTTTATTTAGCACAATTTTCAAGACTATTTCCAACATAAAAATGGCATAAAACTAAGGGAAATTACTGTATGAACTTAATCTAAGTCTTATTAGATTCACCAGAATTTGTAGCCTATTTCCAATACAGAACTGCCATAAACTAAATGGCAATAACTGTATGATCTTAATCTTAGTCTTACATGATTTAGCACAATTTTCTAGACTATTTCCAACATAAAAATGGAATAAAATCAAGGGAAATTACTGTATGAACTTAATCTAAGTCTTATTAGATTCACCAGAATTTGTAGCCTATTTCCAATATAGAACTGCCATAAACTAAATGGCAATAACTGTATGAACTTAATCTTAGTCTTACATGATTTAGCACCATTTTCTTGACTATTTCCAACATACAAATGGCTTAAAATCAAGGGAAATTACTGTATGAACTTAATCTAAGTCTTATTAGATTCACCAGAATTTGTAGCCTATTTCCAATATAGAACTGCCATAAACTAAATGGCAATAACTGTATGAACTTAATCTTAGTCTTACATGATTTAGCACCATTTTCTTGACTATTTCCAACATAAAAATGGAATAAAATCAAGGGAAATTACTGTATGAACTTAATCTAAGTCTTATTAGATTCACCAGAATTTGTAGCCTATTTCCAATATAGAACTGCCATAAACTAAATGGCAATAACTGTATGAACTTAATCTTAGTCTTACATGATTTAGCACACATTTCCTTTACTATTTCCAACATAAAACTGGCTTAAAATCAAGGGAAATTACTGTATGAACTTAATCTAAGTCTTATTAGATTCACCAGAATTTGTAGCCTATTTCCAATATAGAACTGCCATAAACTAAATGGCAATAACTGTATGAACTTATTCTTAGTCTTACATGATTTAGCACGATTTTCTAGACTATTTTCAACATAAAAATGGAATAAAATCAAGGGAAATTACTGTATGAACTTAATCTAAGTCTTATTAGATTCACCAGAATTTGTAGCCTATTTCCAATATAGAACTGCCATAAACTAAATGGCAATAACTGTATGAACTTAATCTTAGTCTTACATGATTTAGCACCATTTTCTAGACTATTTCCAACATAAAAATGGAATAAAATCAAGGGAAATTACTGTATGAACTTAATCTAAGTCTTATTAGATTCACCAGAATTTGTAGCCTATTCCCAATATAGAACTGCCATAAACTAAATGGCAATAACTGTATGAACTTAATCTTAGTCTTACATGATTTAGCACGATTTTCTAGACTATTTCCAACATAAAAATGGAATAAAATCAAGGGAAATTACTGTATGAACTTAATCTAAGTCTTATTAGGTTCACCAGAATTTGTAGCCTATTTCCAATATAGAACTGCCATAAACTAAATGGCAATAACTGTATGAACTTAATCTAAGTCTTACATGATTTAGCACGATTTTCTTGACTATTTCCAACATAAAAATGGAATAAAATCAAGGGAAATTACTGTATGAACTTAATCAAACTCTTATTAGATTCACCAGAATTTGTAGCCTATTTCCAATATAGAACTGCCATAAACTAAATGGCAATAACTGTATGAACTTAGTCTTAGTCTTACATGATTTAGCACCATTTTCTAGACTATTTCCAACATAAAAATTGAATAAAATCAAGGGAAATTACTGTATGAACTTAATCTAAGTCTTATTAGATTCACCAGAATTTGTAGCCTATTTCCAATATAGAACTGCTATAAACTAAATGGCAATAACTGTATTAACTTAATCCTAGTCTTACTTGATTTAGCACGAGGTTCTTGACTATTTCCAACATAAAAATGGCATAAAATCAAGGGAAATTACTGTATGAACTTTATCTAAGTCTTATTTGATTCACCAGAATTTGTAGCCTATTTCCAATATAGAACTGCCATAAACTAAATGGCAATAACTGTATGAACTTAATCCTAGTCTTACTTGATTTAGCACAATTTTCAAGACTATTTCCAACATAAAAATGGCATAAAACTAAGGGAAATTACTGTATGAACTTAATCTAAGTCTTATTAGATTCACCAGAATTTGTAGCCTATTTCCAATATAGAACTGCCATAAACTAAATGGCAATAACTGTATGAACTTAATCTAAGTCTTACATGATTTAGCACGATTTTCTAGACTATTGCCAACAAAAAAATGGAATAAAATCAGGGGAAATTACTGTATGAACTTAATCTAAGTCTTATTAGATTCACCAGAATTTGTAGCCTATTTCCAATACAGAACTGCCATAAACTAAATGGCAATAACTGTATGAACTTAATCTTAGTCTTACATGATTTAGCACCATTTTCTTGACTATTTCCAACATAAAAATGGCTTTAAAACAAGGGAAATTACTGTATGAACTTAATCTAAGTCTTATTAGATTCACCAGAATTTGTAGCCTATTTCCAATATAGAACTGCCATAAACTAAATGGCAATAACTGTATGAACTTAATCTTAGTCTTACATGATTTAGAACCATTTTCTTGACTATTTCCAACATAAAAATGGCATAAAATCAAGGGAAATTACTGTATTAACTTAATCTAAGTCTTATTAGATTCACCAGAATTTGTAGCCTATTTCCAATACAGAACTGCCATAAACTAAATGGCAATAACTGTATGAACTTAATCTTAGTCTTACATGATTTAGCACAATTTTCTAGACTATTTCCAACATAAAAATGGAATAAAATCAAGGGAAATTACTGTATGAACTTAATCTAAGTCTTATTAGATTCACCAGAATTTGTAGCCTATTTCCAATATAGAACTGCCATAAACTAAATGGCAATAACTGTATGAACTTAATCTTAGTTTTACTTGATTTAGCACCATTTTCTAGACTATTTCCAACATAAAAATGGAATAAAATCAGGGGAAATTACTGTATGAACTTAATCTAAGTCTTATTAGATTCACCAGAATTTGTAGCCTATTTCCAATACAGAACTGCCATAAACTAAATGGCAATAACTGTATGAACTTAATCTTAGTCTTACATGATTTAGCACCATTTTCTTGACTATTTCCAACATAAAAATGGCTTTAAAACAAGGGAAATTACTGTATGAACTTAATCTAAGTCTTATTAGATTCACCAGAATTTGTAGCCTATTTCCAATACAGAACTGCCATACACTAAATGGCAATAACTGTATGAACTTAATCTTAGTCTTACATGATTTAGCACAATTTTCTAGACTATTTCCAACATAAAAATGGAATAAAATCAAGGGAAATTACTGTATGAACTTAATCTAAGTCTTATTAGATTCACCAGAATTTGTAGCCTATTTCCAATATAGAACTGCCATAAACTAAATGGCAATAACTGTATGAACTTAATCTTAGTCTTACATGATTTAGCACCATTTTCTTGACTATTTCCAACATACAAATGGCTTAAAATCAAGGGAAATTACTGTATGAACTTAATCTAAGTCTTATTAGATTCACCAGAATTTGTAGCCTATTTCCAATATAGAACTGCCATAAACTAAATGGCAATAACTGTATGAACTTAATCTTAGTCTTACATGATTTAGCACCATTTTCTTGACTATTTCCAACATAAAAATGGAATAAAATCAAGGGAAATTACTGTATGAACTTAATCTAAGTCTTATTAGATTCACCAGAATTTGTAGCCTATTTCCAATATAGAACTGCCATAAACTAAATGGCAATAACTGTATGAACTTAATCTTAGTCTTACATGATTTAGCACACATTTCCTTGACTATTTCCAACATAAAACTGGCTTAAAATCAAGGGAAATTACTGTATGAACTTAATCTAAGTCTTATTAGATTCACCAGAATGTGTAGCCTATTTCCAATATAGAACTGCCATAAACTAAATGGCAATAACTGTATGAACTTAATCTTAGTCTTACATGATTTAGCACGATTTTCTAGACTATTTTCAACATAAAAATGGAATAAAATCAAGGGAAATTACTGTATGAACTTAATCTAAGTCTTATTAGATTCACCAGAATTTGTAGCCTATTTCCAATATAGAACTGCCATAAACTAAATGGCAATAACTGTATGAACTTAATCTTAGTCTTACATGATTTAGCACCATTTTCTAGACTATTTCCAACATAAAAATGGAATAAAATCAAGGGAAATTACTGTATGAACTTAATCTAAGTCTTATTAGATTCACCAGAATTTGTAGCCTATTCCCAATATAGAACTGCCATAAACTAAATGGCAATAACTGTATGAACTTAATCTTAGTCTTACATGATTTAGCACCATTTTCTTGACTATTTCCAACATAAAAATGGAATAAAATCAAGGGAAATTACTGTATGAACTTAATCTAAGTCTTATTAGGTTCACCAGAATTTGTAGCCTATTTCCAATATAGAACTGCCATAAACTAAATGGCAATAACTGTATGAACTTAATCTAAGTCTTACATGATTTAGCACGATTTTCTTGACTATTTCCAACATAAAAATGGAATAAAATCAAGGGAAATTACTGTATGAACTTAATCAAACTCTTATTAGATTCACCAGAATTTGTAGCCTATTTCCAATATAGAACTGCCATAAACTAAATGGCAATAACTGTATGAACTTAATCTTAGTCTTACATGATTTAGCACCATTTTCTAGACTATTTCCAACATAAAAATTGAATAAAATCAAGGGAAATTACTGTATGAACTTAATCTAAGTCTTATTAGATTCACCAGAATTTGTAGCCTATTTCCAATATAGAACTGCCATAAACTAAATGGCAATAACTGTATTAACTTAATCCTAGTCTTACTTGATTTAGCACGATGTTCTTGACTATTTCCAACATAAAAATGGCATAAAATCAAGGGAAATTACTGTATGAACTTTATCTAAGTCTTATTTGATTCACCAGAATTTGTAGCCTATTTCCAATATAGAACTGCCATAAACTAAATGGCAATAACTGTATGAACTTAATCCTCGTCTTACTTGATTTAGCACAATTTTCAAGACTATTTCCAACATAAAAATGGCATAAAACTAAGGGAAATTACTGTATGAACTTAATCTAAGTCTTATTAGATTCACCAGAATTTGTAGCCTATTTCCAATATAGAACTGCCATAAACTAAATGGCAATAACTGTATGAACTTAATCTAAGTCTTACATGATTTAGCACGATTTTCTAGACTATTGCCAACAAAAAAATGGAATAAAATCAGGGGAAATTACTGTATGAACTTAATCTAAGTCTTATTAGATTCACCAGAATTTGTAGCCTATTTCCAATACAGAACTGCCATAAACTAAATGGCAATAACTGTATGAACTTAATCTTAGTCTTACATGATTTAGCACCATTTTCTTGACTATTTCCAACATAAAAATGGCTTTAAAACAAGGGAAATTACTGTATGAACTTAATCTAAGTCTTATTAGATTCACCAGAATTTGTAGCCTATTTCCAATATAGAACTGCCATACACTAAATGGCAATAACTGTATGAACTTAATCTTAGTCTTACATGATTTAGAACCATTTTCTTGACTATTTCCAACATAAAAATGGCATAAAATCAAGGGAAATTACTGTATTAACTTAATCTAAGTCTTATTAGATTCACAAGAATTTGTAGCCTATTTCCAATATAGAACTGCCATAAACTAAATGGCAATAACTGTATGAACTTAATCTTAGTCTTACATGATTTAGCACAATTTTCTAGACTATTTCCAACATAAAAATGGAATAAAATCAAGGGAAATTACTGTATGAACTTAATCTAAGTCTTATTATATTCACCAGAATTTGTAGCCTATTTCCAATATAGAACTGCCATAAACTAAATGGCAATAACTGTATGAACTTAATCTTAGTTTTACTTGATTTAGCACCATTTTCTAGACTATTTCCAACATAAAAATGGAATAAAATCAGGGGAAATTACTGTATGAACTTTATCTAAGTCTTATTTGATTCACCAGAATTTGTAGCCTATTTCCAATATAGAACTGCCATAAACTAAATGGCAATAACTGTATGAACTTAATCCTAGTCTTACTTGATTTAGCACAATTTTCAAGACTATTTCCAACATAAAAATGGCATAAAACTAAAGGAAATTACTGTATGAACTTAATCTAAGTCTTATTAGATTCACCAGAATTTGTAGCCTATTTCCAATATAGAACTGCCATAAACTAAATGGCAATAACTGTATGAACTTAATCTAAGTCTTACATGATTTAGCACGATTTTCTAGACTATTGCCAACAAAAAAATGGAATAAAATCAGGGGAAATTACTGTATGAACTTAATCTAAGTCTTATTAGATTCACCAGAATTTGTAGCCTATTTCCAATACAGAACTGCCATAAACTAAATGGCAATAACTGTATGAACTTAATCTTAGTCTTACATGATTTAGCACCATTTTCTTGACTATTTCCAACATAAAAATGGCTTTAAAACAAGGGAAATTACTGTATGAACTTAATCTAAGTCTTATTAGATTCACCAGAATTTGTAGCCTATTTCCAATATAGAACTGCCATAAACTAAATGGCAATAACTGTATGAACTTAATCTTAGTCTTACATGATTTAGAACCATTTTCTTGACTATTTCCAACATAAAAATGGCATAAAATCAAGGGAAATTACTGTATTAACTTAATCTAAGTCTTATTAGATTCACCAGAATTTGTAGCCTATTTCCAATATAGAACTGCCATAAATTAATGGCAATAACTGTATGAACTTAATCTTAGTCTTACATTATTTAGCACAATTTTCTAGACTATTTCCAACATAAAAATGGAATAAAATCAAGGGAAATTACTGTATGAACTTAATCTAAGTCTTATTAGATTCACCAGAATTTGTAGCCTATTTCCAATATAGAACAGCCATAAACTAAATGGCAATAACTGTATGAACTTAATCTTAGTTTTACTTGATTTAGCACCATTTTCTAGACTATTTCCAACATAAAAATGGAATAAAATCAGGGGAAATTACTGTATGAACTTAATCTAAGTCTTATTAGATTCACCAGAATTTGTAGCCTATTTCCAATATAGAACTGCCATAAACTAAATGGCAATAACTGTATGAACTTAATCTTAGTCTTACATGATTTAGCACCATTTTCTTGACTATTTCCAACATAAAAATGGCATAAAATCAAGGGAAATTACTGTATTAACTTAATCTAAGTCTTATTAGATTCACCAGAATTTGTAGCCTATTTCCAATATAGAACTGCCATAAACTAAATGGCAATAACTGTATGAACTTAATCTTAGTCTTACATGATTTAGCACACATTTCCTTGACTATTTCCAACATAAAAATGGCATAAAACTAAGGGAAATTACTGTATGAACTTTATCTAAGTCTTATTTGATTCACCAGAATTTGTAGCCTATTTCCAATATAGAACTGCCATAAACTAAATGGCAATAACTGTATGAACTTAATCTAAGTCTTACATGATTTAGCACGATTTTCTAGACTATTGCCAACAAAAAAATGGAATAAAATCAGGGGAAATTACTGTATGAACTTAATCTAAGTCTTATTAGATTCACCAGAATTTGTAGCCTATTTCCAATACAGAACTGCCATAAACTAAATGGCAATAACTGTATGAACTTAATCTTAGTCTTACATGATTTAGCACCATTTTCTTGACTATTTCCAACATAAAAATGGCTTTAAAACAAGGGAAATTACTGTATGAACTTAATCTAAGTCTTATTAGATTCACCAGAATTTGTAGCCTATTTCCAATACAGAACTGCCATAAACTAAATGGCAATAACTGTATGAACTTAATCTTAGTCTTACATGATTTAGCACAATTTTCTAGACTATTTCCAACATAAAAATGGAATAAAATCAAGGGAAATTACTGTATGAACTTAATCTAAGTCTTATTAGATTCACCAGAATTTGTAGCCTATTTCCAATATAGAACTGCCATAAACTAAATGGCAATAACTGTATGAACTTAATCTTAGTCTTACATGATTTAGCACCATTTTCTTGACTATTTCCAACATACAAATGGCTTAAAATCAAGGGAAATTACTGTATGAACTTAATCTAAGTCTTATTAGATTCACCAGAATTTGTAGCCTATTTCCAATATAGAACTGCCATAAACTAAATGGCAATAACTGTATGAACTTAATCTTAGTCTTACATGATTTAGCACCATTTTCTTGACTATTTCCAACATAAAAATGGAATAAAATCAAGGGAAATTACTGTATGAACTTAATCTAAGTCTTATTAGATTCACCAGAATTTGTAGCCTATTTCCAATATAGAACTGCCATAAACTAAATGGCAATAACTGTATGAACTTAATCTTAGTCTTACATGATTTAGCACACATTTCCTTGACTATTTCCAACATAAAACTGGCTTAAAATCAAGGGAAATTACTGTATGAACTTAATCTAAGTCTTATTAGATTCACCAGAATGTGTAGCCTATTTCCAATATAGAACTGCCATAAACTAAATGGCAATAACTGTATGAACTTAATCTTAGTCTTACATGATTTAGCACGATTTTCTAGACTATTTTCAACATAAAAATGGAATAAAATCAAGGGAAATTACTGTATGAACTTAATCTAAGTCTTATTAGATTCACCAGAATTTGTAGCCTATTTCCAATATAGAACTGCCATAAACTAAATGGCAATAACTGTATGAACTTAATCTTAGTCTTACATGATTTAGCACCATTTTCTAGACTATTTCCAACATAAAAATGGAATAAAATCAAGGGAAATTACTGTATGAACTTAATCTAAGTCTTATTAGATTCACCAGATATTGTAGCCTATTCCCAATATAGAACTGCCATAAACTAAATGGCAATAACTGTATGAACTTAATCTTAGTCTTACATGATTTAGCACCATTTTCTTGACTATTTCCAACATAAAAATGGAATAAAATCAAGGGAAATTACTGTATGAACTTAATCTAAGTCTTATTAGGTTCACCAGAATTTGTAGCCTATTTCCAATATAGAACTGCCATAAACTAAATGGCAATAACTGTATGAACTTAATCTAAGTCTTACATGATTTAGCACGATTTTCTTGACTATTTCCAACATAAAAATGGAATAAAATCAAGGGAAATTACTGTATGAACTTAATCAAACTCTTATTAGATTCACCAGAATTTGTAGCCTATTTCCAATATAGAACTGCCATAAACTAAATGGCAATAACTGTATGAACTTAATCTTAGTCTTACATGATTTAGCACCATTTTCTAGACTATTTCCAACATAAAAATTGAATAAAATCAAGGGAAATTACTGTATGAACTTAATCTAAGTCTTATTAGATTCACCAGAATTTGTAGCCTATTTCCAATATAGAACTGCCATAAACTAAATGGCAATAACTGTATTAACTTAATCCTAGTCTTACTTGATTTAGCACGATGTTCTTGACTATTTCCAACATAAAAATGGCATAAAATCAAGGGAAATTACTGTATGAACTTTATCTAAGTCTTATTTGATTCACCAGAATTTGTAGCCTATTTCCAATATAGAACTGCCATAAACTAAATGGCAATAACTGTATGAACTTAATCCTCGTCTTACTTGATTTAGCACAATTTTCAAGACTATTTCCAACATAAAAATGGCATAAAACTAAGGGAAATTACTGTATGAACTTAATCTAAGTCTTATTAGATTCACCAGAATTTGTAGCCTATTTCCAATATAGAACTGCCATAAACTAAATGGCAATAACTGTATGAACTTAATCTAAGTCTTACATGATTTAGCACGATTTTCTAGACTATTGCCAACAAAAAAATGGAATAAAATCAGGGGAAATTACTGTATGAACTTAATCTAAGTCTTATTAGATTCACCAGAATTTGTAGCCTATTTCCAATACAGAACTGCCATAAACTAAATGGCAATAACTGTATGAACTTAATCTTAGTCTTACATGATTTAGCACCATTTTCTTGACTATTTCCAACATAAAAATGGCTTTAAAACAAGGGAAATTACTGTATGAACTTAATCTAAGTCTTATTAGATTCACCAGAATTTGTAGCCTATTTCCAATATAGAACTGCCATACACTAAATGGCAATAACTGTATGAACTTAATCTTAGTCTTACATGATTTAGAACCATTTTCTTGACTATTTCCAACATAAAAATGGCTTAAAATCAAGGGAAATTACTGTATTAACTTAATCTAAGTCTTATTAGATTCACAAGAATTTGTAGCCTATTTCCAATATAGAACTGCCATAAACTAAATGGCAATAACTGTATGAACTTAATCTTAGTCTTACATGATTTAGCACAATTTTCTAGACTATTTCCAACATAAAAATGGAATAAAATCAAGGGAAATTACTGTATGAACTTAATCTAAGTCTTATTATATTCACCAGAATTTGTAGCCTATTTCCAATATAGAACTGCCATAAACTAAATGGCAATAACTGTATGAACTTAATCTTAGTTTTACTTGATTTAGCACGATTTTCTAGACTATTTCCAACATAAAAATGGAATAAAATCAGGGGAAATTACTGTATGAACTTTATCTAAGTCTTATTTGATTCACCAGAATTTGTAGCCTATTTCCAATATAGAACTGCCATAAACTAAATGGCAATAACTGTATGAACTTAATCCTAGTCTTACTTGATTTAGCACAATTTTCAAGACTATTTCCAACATAAAAATGGCATAAAACTAAAGGAAATTACTGTATGAACTTAATCTAAGTCTTATTAGATTCACCAGAATTTGTAGCCTATTTCCAATATAGAACTGCCATAAACTAAATGGCAATAACTGTATGAACTTAATCTAAGTCTTACATGATTTAGCACGATTTTCTAGACTATTGCCAACAAAAAAATGGAATAAAATCAGGGGAAATTACTGTATGAACTTAATCTAAGTCTTATTAGATTCACCAGAATTTGTAGCCTATTTCCAATACAGAACTGCCATAAACTAAATGGCAATAACTGTATGAACTTAATCTTAGTCTTACATGATTTAGCACCATTTTCTTGACTATTTCCAACATAAAAATGGCTTTAAAACAAGGGAAATTACTGTATGAACTTAATCTAAGTCTTATTAGATTCACCAGAATTTGTAGCCTATTTCCAATATAGAACTGCCATAAACTAAATGGCAATAACTGTATGAACTTAATCTTAGTCTTACATGATTTAGAACCATTTTCTTGACTATTTCCAACATAAAAATGGCATAAAATCAAGGGAAATTACTGTATTAACTTAATCTAAGTCTTATTAGATTCACCAGAATTTGTAGCCTATTTCCAATATAGAACTGCCATAAATTAATGGCAATAACTGTATGAACTTAATCTTAGTCTTACATGATTTAGCACAATTTTCTAGACTATTTCCAACATAAAAATGGAATAAAATCAAGGGAAATTACTGTATGAACTTAATCTAAGTCTTATTAGATTCACCAGAATTTGTAGCCTATTTCCAATATAGAACAGCCATAAACTAAATGGCAATAACTGTATGAACTTAATCTTAGTTTTACTTGATTTAGCACCATTTTCTAGACTATTTCCAACATAAAAATGGAATAAAATCAGGGGAAATTACTGTATGAACTTAATCTAAGTCTTATTAGATTCACCAGAATTTGTAGCCTATTTCCAATATAGAACTGCCATAAACTAAATGGCAATAACTGTATGAACTTAATCTTAGTCTTACATGATTTAGCACCATTTTCTTGACTATTTCCAACATAAAAATGGCATAAAATCAAGGGAAATTACTGTATTAACTTAATCTAAGTCTTATTAGATTCACCAGAATTTGTAGCCTATTTCCAATATAGAACTGCCATAAACTAAATGGCAATAACTGTATGAACTTAATCTTAGTCTTACATGATTTAGCACACATTTCCTTGACTATTTCCAACATAAAAATGGCATAAAACTAAGGGAAATTACTGTATTAACTTAATCTAAGTCTTATTAGATTCACCAGAATTTGTAGCCTATTTCCAATATAGAACTGCCATAAACTAAATGGCAATAACTGTATTAACTTAATCCTAATCTTACTTGATTTAGCACGATGTTCTTGACTATTTCCAACATAAAAATTGCATAAAATCAAGGGAAATTACTGTATGAACTTAATCTAAGTCTTATTAGATTCACCAGAATTTGTAGCCTATTCCCAATATAGAACTGCCATAAACTAAATGGCAATAACTGTATGAACTTAATCTTAGTCTTACATGATTTAGCACCATTTTCTTGACTATTTCCAACATAAAAATGGAATAAAATCAAGGGAAATTACTGTATGAACTTAATCTAAGTCTTATTAGGTTCACCAGAATTTGTAGCCTATTTCCAATATAGAACTGCCATAAACTAAATGGCAATAACTGTATGAACTTAATCTAAGTCTTACATGATTTAGCACGATGTTCTTGACTATTTCCAACATAAAAATGGCATAAAATCAAGGGAAATTACTGTATGAACTTTATCTAAGTCTTATTTGATTCACCAGAATTTGTAGCCTATTTCCAAATATAGAACTGCAATGAACTAAATGGCAATAACTGTATGAACTTAATCTAAGTCTTACATGATTTAGCACGATTTTCTTGACTATTTCCAACAGAAAAATGGCATAAAATCAAGGGAAATTACTGTATGAACTTAATCTAAGTCTTATTAGATTCACCAGAATTTGTAGCCTATTTCCAATATAGAACTGCCATAAACTAAATGGCAATAACTGTATGAACTTAATCTAAGTCTTACTTGATTTAGCACCGTTTTCTTGACTATTTCCAACATAAAAATGGCATAAAACTAAGGGAAATTACTGTATGAACTTTATCTAAATCTTATTAGATTCACCAGAATTTGTAGCCTATTTCCAATATAGAACTGCCATAAACTAAATGGCAATAACTGTATGAACTTAATCTTAGTCTTACATGATTTAGCACGATTTTCTTGACTATTTCCAACAGAAAAATGGCATAAAATCAAGGGAAATTACTGTATGAACTTAATCTAAGTCTTATTAGATTCACCAGAATTTGTAGCCTATTTCCAATATAGAACTGCCATAAACTAAATGGCAATAACTGTATGAACTTAATCTTAGTTTTACTTGATTTAGCACCATTTTCTAGACTATTTCCAACATAAAAATGGAATAAAATCAGGGGAAATTACTGTATGAACTTAATCTAAGTCTTATTAGATTCACCAGAATTTGTAGCCTATTTCCAATACAGAACTGCCATAAACTAAATGGCAATAACTGTATGAACTTAATCTAAGTCTTACATGATTTAGCACCATTTTCTTGACTATTTCCAACATACAAATGGCTTAAAATCAAGGGAAATTACTGTATGAACTTAATCTAAGTCTTATTAGATTCACCAGAATTTGTAGCCTATTTCCAATATAGAACTGCCATAAACTAAATGGCAATAACTGTATGAACTTAATCTTAGTCTTACATGATTTAGCACCATTTTCTTGACTATTTCCAACATAAAAATGGCATAAAATCAAGGGAAATTACTGTATTAACTTAATCTAAGTCTTATTAGATTCACCAGAATTTGTAGCCTATTTCCAATATAGAACTGCCATAAACTAAATGGCAATAACTGTATGAACTTAATCTTAGTCTTACATGATTTAGCACACATTTCCTTGACTATTTCCAACATAAAAATGGCATTAAATCAAGGGAAATTACTGTATGAACTTTATCTAAGTCTTATTTGATTCACCAGAATTTGTAGCCTATTTCCAATATAGAACTGCCATAAACTAAATGGCAATAACTGTATGAACTTAATCCTAGTCTTACTTGATTTAGCACAATTTTCAAGACTATTTCCAACATAAAAATGGCATAAAACTAAGGGAAATTACTGTATGAACTTAATCTAAGTCTTATTAGATTCACCAGAATTTGTAGCCTATTTCCAATATAGAACTGCCATAAACTAAATGGCAATAACTGTATTAACTTAATCCTAATCTTACTTGATTTAGCACGATGTTCTTGACTATTTCCAACATAAAAATTGCATAAAATCAAGGGAAATTACTGTATGAACTTAATCTAAGTCTTATTAGATTCACCAGAATTTGTAGCCTATTCCCAATATAGAACTGCCATAAACTAAATGGCAATAACTGTATGAACTTAATCTTAGTCTTACATGATTTAGCACCATTTTCTAGACTATTTCCAACATAAAAATGGAATAAAATCAAGGGAAATTACTGTATGAACTTAATCTAAGTCTTATTAGGTTCACCAGAATTTGTAGCCTATTTCCAATATAGAACTGCCATAAACTAAATGGCAATAACTGTATGAACTTAATCTAAGTCTTACATGATTTAGCACGATGTTCTTGACTATTTCCAACATAAAAATGGCATAAAATCAAGGGAAATTACTGTATGAACTTTATCTAAGTCTTATTTGATTAACCAGAATTTGTAGCCTATTTCCAATATAGAACTGCAATAAACTAAATGGCAATAACTGTATGAACTTAATCTAAGTCTTACATGATTTAGCACGATTTTCTTGACTATTTCCAACAGAAAAATGGCATAAAATCAAGGGAAATTACTGTATGAACTTAATCTAAGTCTTATTAGATTCACCAGAATTTGTAGCCTATTTCCAATATAGAACTGCCATAAACTAAATGGCAATAACTGTATGAACTTAATCTAAGTCTTACTTGATTTAGCACCGTTTTCTTGACTATTTCCAACATAAAAATGGCATAAAACTAAGGGAAATTACTGTATGAACTTTATCTAAATCTTATTAGATTCACCAGAATTTGTAGCCTATTTCCAATATAGAACTGCCATAAACTAAATGGCAATAACTGTATGAACTTAATCTTAGTCTTACATGATTTAGCACGATTTTCTTGACTATTTCCAACAGAAAAATGGCATAAAATCAAGGGAAATTACTGTATGAACTTAATCTAAGTCTTATTAGATTCACCAGAATTTGTAGCCTATTTCCAATATAGAACTGCCATAAACTAAATGGCAATAACTGTATGAACTTAATCTTAGTCTTACATGATTTAGCACGATTTTCTTGACTATTTCCAACAGAAAAATGGCATAAAATCAAGGGAAATTACTGTATGAACTTAATATAAGTGTTATTAGATTCACCAGAATTTGTAGCCTATTTCAAATATAGAACTGCCATAAACTAAATGGCAATAACTGTATTAACTTAATCCTAGTCTTACTTGATTTAGCACGATGTTCTTGACTATTTCCAACATAAAAATTGAATAAAATCAAGGGAAATTACTGTATGAACTTAATCTAAGTCTTATTAGATTCACCAGAATTTGTAGCCTATTTCCAATATAAAACTGCCATAAACTAAATGGCAATAACTGTATGAACTTAATCTTAGTCTTACATGATTTAGCACGATTTTCTAGACTATGTCCAACATAAAAATGGAATAAAATCAAGGGAAATTACTGTATGAACTTAATCTAAGTCTTATTAGATTCACCAGAATTTGTAGCCTATTTCCAATATAGAACTGCCATAAACTAAATGGCAATAACTGTATGAACTTAATCTTAGTCTTACATGATTTAGCACCATTTTCTTGACTATTTCCAACATAAAAGTTGAATAAAATCAAGGGAAATTACTGTATGAACTTAATCTAAGTCTTATTAGATTCACCAGAATTTGTAGCCTATTTCCAATATAGAACTGCCATAAACTAAATGGCAATAACTGTATGAACTTAATCTAAGTCTTACATGATTTAGCACCATTTTCTTGACTATTTCCAACATAAAAATGGAATAAAATCAAGGGAAATTACTGTATGAACTTAATCAAACTCTTATTAGATTCACCAGAATTTGTAGCCTATTTCCAATATAGAACTGCCATAAACTAAATGGCAATAACTGTATGAACTTAATCTTAGTCTTACATGATTTAGCACCATTTTCTAGACTATTTCCAACATAAAAATTTAATAAAATCAAGGGAAATTACTGTATGAACTTAATCTAAGTCTTATTAGATTCACCAGAATTTGTAGACTATTTCCAATATAGAACTGCCATAAACTAAATGGCAATAACTGTATGAACTTAATCTTAGTCTTACATGATTTAGCACGATTTTCTGGACTATTTCCAACATAAAAATGGAATAAGATCAATGGGAAATTACTGTATGAACTTAATCTAAGTCTTATTAGATTCACCAGAATTTGTAGCATATTTCCAATATAGAACTGCCATAAACTAAATGGCAATAACTGTATGAACTTAATCTTAGTCTTACATGATTTAGCACGATTTTCTAGACTATTTCCAACATAAAAATTGAATAAAATCAAGGGAAATTACTGTATGAACTTAATCTAAGTCTTATTAGATTCACCAGAATTTGTAGCCTATTTCCAATATAGAACTGCCATAAACTAAATGGCAATAACTGTATGAACTTAATCTTAGTCTTACATGATTTAGCACCATTTTCTAGACTATTTCCAACATAAAAAGGGAATAAAATCAAGGGAAATTACTGTATGAACTTTATCTAAGTCTTATTAGATTCACCAGAATTTGTAGCCTATTTCCAATATAGAACTGCCATAAACTAAATGGCAATAACTGTATGAACTTAATCTTAGTCTTACATGATGTAGCACGATTTTCTAGACTATTTCCAACATAAAAATGGCATAAAATCAAGGGAAATTACTGTATGAACTTAATCTAAGTCTAATTAGGTTCACCAGAATTTGTAGCCTATTTCCAATATAGAACTGCCATAAACTAAATGGCAATAACTGTATGAACTTAATCTTAGTCTTACATGATTTAGCACGATTTTCTAGACTATTTCCAACATAAAAATTGAATAAAATCAAGGGAAATTACTGTATGAACTTAATCTAAGTCTTATTAGATTCACCAGAATTTGTAGCCTATTTCCAATATAGAACTGCCATAAACTAAATGGCAATAACTGTATGAACTTAATCTAAGTCTTACATGATTTAGCACCATTTTCTTGACTATTTCCAACATAAAAATGGAATAAAATCAAGGGAAATTACTGTATGAACTTAATCAAACTCTTATTACATTCACCAGAATTTGTAGCCTATTTCCAATATAGAACTGCCATAAACTAAATGGCAATAACTGTATGAACTTAATCTTAGTCTTACATGATTTAGCACCATTTTCTAGACTATTTCCAACATAAAAATTGAATAAAATCAAGGGAAATTACTGTATGAACTTAATCTAAGTCTTATTAGATTCACCAGAATTTGTAGACTATTTCCAATATAGAACTGCCATAAACTAAATGGCAATAACTGTATGAACTTAATCTTAGTCTTACATGATTTAGCACGATTTTCTGGACTATTTCCAACATAAAAATGGAATAAAATCAATGGGAAATTACTGTATGAACTTAATCTAAGTCTTATTAGATTCACCAGAATTTGTAGCCTATTTCCAATATAGAACTGCCATAAACTAAATGGCAATAACTGTATGAACTTAATCTTAGTCTTACATGATTTAGCACGATTTTCTAGACTATTTCCAACATAAAAATTGAATAAAATCAAGGGAAATTACTGTATGAACTTAATCTAAGTCTTATTAGATTCACCAGAATTTGTAGCCTATTTCCAATATAGAACTGCCATAAACTAAATGGCAATAACTGTATGAACTTAATCTTAGTCTTACATGATTTAGCACCATTTTCTAGACTATTTCCAACATAAAAAGGGAATAAAATCAAGGGAAATTACTGTATGAACTTTATCTAAGTCTTATTAGATTCACCAGAATTTGTAGCCTATTTCCAATATAGAACTGCCATAAACTAAATGGCAATAACTGTATGAACTTAATCTTAGTCTTACATGATGTAGCACGATTTTCTAGACTATTTCCAACATAAAAATGGCATAAAATCAAGGGAAATTACTGTATGAACTTAATCTAAGTCTTATTAGGTTCACCAGAATTTGTAGCCTATTTCCAATATAGAACTGCCATAAACTAAATGGCAATAACTGTATGAACTTAATCTTAGTTTTACTTGATTTAGCACCATTTTCTAGACTATTTCCAACATAAAAATGGAATAAAATCAGGGGAAATTACTGTATGAACTTAATCTAAGTCTTATTAGATTCACCAGAATTTGTAGCCTATTTCCAATACAGAACTGCCATAAACTAAATGGCAATAACTGTATGAACTTAATCTAAGTCTTACATGATTTAGCACCATTTTCTTGACTATTTCCAACATACAAATGGCTTAAAATCAAGGGAAATTACTGTATGAACTTAATCTAAGTCTTATTAGATTCACCAGAATTTGTAGCCTATTTCCAATATAGAACTGCCATAAACTAAATGGCAATAACTGTATGAACTTAATCTTAGTCTTACATGATTTAGCACCATTTTCTTGACTATTTCCAACATAAAAATGGCATAAAATCAAGGGAAATTACTGTATTAACTTAATCTAAGTCTTATTAGATTCACCAGAATTTGTAGCCTATTTCCAATATAGAACTGCCATAAACTAAATGGCAATAACTGTATGAACTTAATCTTAGTCTTACATGATTTAGCACACATTTCCTTGACTATTTCCAACATAAAAATGGCATAAAATCAAGGGAAATTACTGTATGAACTTTATCTAAGTCTTATTTGATTCACCAGAATTTGTAGCCTATTTCCAATATAGAACTGCCATAAACTAAATGGCAATAACTGTATGAACTTAATCCTAGTCTTACTTGATTTAGCACAATTTTCAAGACTATTTCCAACATAAAAATGGCATAAAACTAAGGGAAATTACTGTATGAACTTAATCTAAGTCTTATTAGATTCACCAGAATTTGTAGCCTATTTCCAATATAGAACTGCCATAAACTAAATGGCAATAACTGTATTAACTTAATCCTAATCTTACTTGATTTAGCACGATGTTCTTGACTATTTCCAACATAAAAATTGCATAAAATCAAGGGAAATTACTGTATGAACTTAATCTAAGTCTTATTAGATTCACCAGAATTTGTAGCCTATTCCCAATATAGAACTGCCATAAACTAAATGGCAATAACTGTATGAACTTAATCTTAGTCTTACATGATTTAGCACCATTTTCTTGACTATTTCCAACATAAAAATGGAATAAAATCAAGGGAAATTACTGTATGAACTTAATCTAAGTCTTATTAGGTTCACCAGAATTTGTAGCCTATTTCCAATATAGAACTGCCATAAACTAAATGGCAATAACTGTATGAACTTAATCTAAGTCTTACATGATTTAGCACGATGTTCTTGACTATTTCCAACATAAAAATGGCATAAAATCAAGGGAAATTACTGTATGAACTTTATCTAAGTCTTATTTGATTAACCAGAATTTGTAGCCTATTTCCAATATAGAACTGCAATAAACTAAATGGCAATAACTGTATGAACTTAATCTAAGTCTTACATGATTTAGCACGATTTTCTTGACTATTTCCAACAGAAAAATGGCATAAAATCAAGGGAAATTACTGTATGAACTTAATCTAAGTCTTATTAGATTCACCAGAATTTGTAGCCTATTTCCAATATAGAACTGCCATAAACTAAATGGCAATAACTGTATGAACTTAATCTAAGTCTTACTTGATTTAGCACCGTTTTCTTGACTATTTCCAACATAAAAATGGCATAAAACTAAGGGAAATTACTGTATGAACTTTATCTAAATCTTATTAGATTCACCAGAATTTGTAGCCTATTTCCAATATAGAACTGCCATAAACTAAATGGCAATAACTGTATGAACTTAATCTTAGTCTTACATGATTTAGCACGATTTTCTTGACTATTTCCAACAGAAAAATGGCATAAAATCAAGGGAAATTACTGTATGAACTTAATCTAAGTCTTATTAGATTCACCAGAATTTGTAGCCTATTTCCAATATAGAACTGCCATAAACTAAATGGCAATAACTGTATGAACTTAATCTTAGTCTTACATGATGTAGCACGATTTTCTAGACTATTTCCAACATAAAAATGGCATAAAATCAAGGGAAATTACTGTATGAACTTAATCTAAGTCTTATTAGGTTCACCAGAATTTGTAGCCTATTTCCAATATAGAACTGACATAAACTAAATGGCAATAACTGTATGAACTTAATCTTAGTCTTACATGATTTAGCACGATTTTCTAGACTATTTCCAACATAAAAATGGCATAAAATCAAGGGAAATTACTGTATGAACTTAATCTAAGTCTTATTAGATTCACCAGAATTTGTAGCCTATTTCCAATATAGAACTGCCATAAACTAAATGGCAATAACTGTATGAACTTAATCTTAGTCTTACATGATTTAGCAGATTTTCTAGACTATTTCCAACATAAAAATTGAATAAAATCAAGGGAAATTACTGTATGAACTTAATCTAAGTCTTATTAGATTCACCAGAATTTGTAGCCTATTTCCAATATAGAACTGCCATAAACTAAATGGCAATAACTGTATGAACTTAATCTTAGTCTTACATAATTTAGCACCATTTTCTTGACTATTTCCAACATAAAAATGGCATAAAATCAAGGGAAATTACTGTATGAACTTAATCTAAGTCTTATTAGATTCACCAGAATTTGTAGCCTATTTCCAATATAGAACTGCCATAAACTAAATGGCAATAACTGTATGAACTTAATCTTAGTCTTACATGATTTAGCACAATTTTCTTGACTATTTCCAACATAAAAATGGAATAAAATCAAGGGAAATTACTGTATGAACTTTATCTAAGTCTTATTAGATTCACCAGAATTTGTAGCCTATTTCCAATATAGAACTGCCATAAACTAAATGGCAATAACTGTATGAGCTTAATCTAAGTCTTACTTGATTTAGCACGATTTTCTAGACTATTTCCAACATAAAAATGGAATAAAATCAAGGGAAATTACTGTATGAACTTAATCTAAGTCTTATTAGATTCACCAGAATTTGTAGCCTATTTCCAATATAGAACTGCCATAAACTAAATGGCAATAACTGTATGAACTTAATCTTAGTCTTACATGATTTAGCACAATTTTCTAGACTATTTCCAAAATAAAAATGTAATAAAATCAAGGGAAATTACTGTATGAACTTAAGATAAGTCTTATTAGATTCACCAGTATTTGTAGTCTATTTCCAATATAGAACTGCCATAAACTAAATGGCAATAACTGTATGAACTTAATCTTAGTCTTACATGATTTAGCACACATTTCCTTGACTATTTCCAACATAAAAATGGCTTAAAATCAAGGGAAATTACTGTATGAACTTAATCTAAGTCTTATTAGATTCACCAGAATTTGTAGCCTATTTCCAATATAGAACTGCCATAAACTAAATGGCAATAACTGTATGAACTTAATCTTAGTCTTACATGATTTAGCACGATTTTCTAGACTATTTTCAACATAAAAATTGAATAAAATCAAGGGAAATTACTGTATGAACTTAATCTAAGTCTTATTAGATTCACCAGAATTTGTAGCCTATTTCCAATATAGAACTGCCATAAACAAAATGGCAATAACTGTATGAACTTAATCTAAGTCTTACATGATTTAGCACCATTTTCTTGACTATTTCCAACATAAAAATGGAATAAAATCAAGGGAAATTACTGTATGAACTTAATCAAACTCTTATTACATTCACCAGAATTTGTAGCCTATTTCCAATATAGAACTGCCATAAACTAAATGGCAATAACTGTATGAACTTAATCTTAGTCTTACATGATTTAGCACCATTTTCTAGACTATTTCCAACATAAAAAGGGAATAAAATCAAGGGAAATTACTGTATGAACTTTATCTAAGTCTTATTAGATTCACCAGAATTTGTAGCCTATTTCCAATATAGAACTGCCATAAACTAAATGGCAATAACTGTATGTATACCACAATCAGCCGGTCACTGGGGTGTGACCGACAGACGTGTTATAGTAAATGTCTTAAAGCGGTCTCATGAAGACATGAAGACGGGCCAGTCATTAGGGTCTGTGTAGTAAGAAGAAAATCATACCTGAGATGTTGGATCTGGGTGTGGCTGCTTTCTTTTCTCAAGATGATCTCTTCACCCTGGTGGCATTCTGGTGGGAATCTTCATCTCTTTGTCCTCAGGGCCGCCTTTCGACTTCAGACATTTATGAAGGCATTCATGGCAGACACAAGAAAAATGACACGCGACACAATTGTAATATACATAAGGTATAACTAACTATTTTATTTTACATTAGAGATACAATATATATTACAAAAAAAAAACAATTTACAATTAATTTTTACAATTGAAACTGGATAATAGACTTTTCGAAGCTAACTAACCTACCCTAACTAGTGTTGAGAGAGGGGGTCTCCCCCTCCCATTTACGGAGAGACAAAATATGCGTCTTCACATCATGGTGGTCGTGCAGGAAAGAGACAGAAAGATAGCAAGGGGATTATGGGAAGGAATTTCTTTGTATCTCTACGCTCATGGACAAATTACCACCCGTCCATGCTGCAGAGTGTGTTAGAAACAGTGGCATAAGGAAATAGTGCCACATCCCTCCCTATGCTATCCGAAATTTATGAGTATTCATAAATTTCAGAAGTCCCTAATTTTCCGTGAATGGTGCGTCAACCGGCCGTCAGCAATCAATGTCCCCATGCTCTACGTTCCATCAGGAACTCAGTGAAGCAAGTTATTTTTTCCACCAGGCTCCTGGTAGACTGGTATACTGCTTCAAATACCAGAGAGGGTAATCATCCTCGCCCTCCATCGAGGCAATGACCTCACGATTTCAGTTACTGGATTTACACTTTGTTAAGCAACCAGTATAATATTTTTTTAACAAAGCCGGATTTTACGTGAGTTCATCACGCCGACCTATACGTAGTTGACTAAGCCGGATTCTACGTGAGTTTATCACGCTGGCCTATACGTATTTGACTAAGCCGGATTCTACGTGAGTTTATCACGCCGACCTATACGTATTTCACTAAGCCGGATTCTACGTGAGTTTATCACGCCGACCTATACGTATTTCACTAAGCCGGATTCTACGTGAGTTTATCACGCCGACCTATACGTATTTCACTAAGCCGGATTCTACGTGAGTTTATCACGCCGACCTATACGTATTTCACTAAGCCGGATTCTACGTGAGTTTATCACGCCGACCTATACGTATTTCACTAAGCCGGATTCTACGTGAGTTTATCACGCCGACCTATACGTATTTCACTAAGCCGGATTTTATGTGAGTCTATCACGCCGACCTATACGTTTTTTTTAATTTAGTCTGCATAACATTATTTCCGTAACTGGATTTACGCTCCCTTTAGCAACCAGTATAATGTATTTTAACCAAGTCGGAGTTACGTGACCTCATCACGCCGTCCTATATGTATTCCAAGTTATTACTTCAGTTACTGGACTTACGCTCTCTTCAGCAACCAGTATAATGTATTTTAGATAAGTCGGGGTTACGTGACCTCATCACGCCGACCTATATGGATTTTAGTAAAACCTCGGTCTTCAGAGGATCTAATCCAATTAATTCTGTTAGAGCAAGGAGTCTGCCGCCGAGCGACCAATAAAAACTATCCACCACGGAATATTTATTAATTATATAAAGAATTAATTAAGAAGGGCACTCAGCCTTCATGAGTTAGAATACTCAATTAGGAGGAAAAAAATTCCAAAAATAAACAATTCAGAAACCTGGTATACATTAAATCAATGAAATAGGGTGTTAACAATTTTTTCTTAAAAAGAAAACATTTTTAAAAAATCATTTCAGAGCACCTCGGTCACAATTAGAATTTGTTTACACAATGCAAACGCATTTCAGTTATTACATTCATAATTAACTTTTTCCCAAATTTCAGGGTACATTTAAAAAGTATGTGTATTTTTTCAAAACTTGATTTACAAAAGATCATTAAAATTTAATTCCAAAATTTAAAAATTATTTCAAGTATTTTGGTTCATCGGTAAAATCAATTTATGTTAGTTAACTTCTTTCCAAAGTAATTCATTTATTATTATAAAAACCAATCTTCTCAAAAGGTCATAAACTTCGAATAGACCCATTTTTCGTAATACAATTCAAAAATTATTCCAAACATTTGGTTCATTATTAAAATTAATCTTCCGAAAAGATCATAGAAAATTCATTTTGAATCAATTCACCCTTCACAATGAGATTCAGAGACATCCCAAAACTTTTTCATTTCGTAATTATTATTTTTAAAATTCAGTGTACATTTAAAGTTATTTAATTGATTCTTAAAAATCATTTCTTCTTTTAGACCATTATCCAGGTCATTTCGAATTCAGAAACTTTTCATGTTAATTAACTTTATTTTCCAAGTAATTATTTTATCATTTAAAAGCAATTCTTTTCCTAAACTCACTCACAAGGATTATTTCGAACTAATAAACTCCCGCCACACCTGGGAGTCACATTAGTTAACGACCAGTTCTGTATAGTTAACAGCTCGAAAAAATTAAAGTTTCAATTAAAGAGAGATCTTTCTAGACTGAGGAAATCTTTTTTTTTCTTAATAATTAATTCAATTTTACGTATATACTCCTCAGTCAATATTTCAGGGACCCCTATCATACGGTCCAATTTCAAATAAACCTTCAATTAAAGAATTTGCTCGAATAATTCTTCCTTAAAATCATCTAGAGTTCAGGAAAATCTCTTTCGTTAGTCAAACAATATTTCCTTAGAAATTATTAAAAATTCAGAGAATATTCGAAATGTAATAGCGTAATTTTTCTTTAAGAAAAACTATGAACATTTCAGAGAACTCTTAAAAAATTAACGTAATCATGTAACAGTTGGCTTTTCCAAACACTCGAAGACTTCAAAAAAGTACTTTAAGTGCTGTTTGAATAATCGTCTCAGTTTTTATTTTTAATAAAAACCAATTGAAGACATCATTTAATGTAATTAAACGAAGCATAAATAATTTTGTTCTTTAAACCTGGTAGAAAAATTTAAAAAACTCCAAGTCAATTCGTTATTATATGCCCTCCTGCAATCAGCCATGGGGGGTTAGCTATACACTCATTAAAACGCAAGAGTAGAGAGAGAGAATGAGGGGGAAAGAAGGGGATAGAGACAGAGCGATGCCATTACACACCCTACCACCCTCATAACACTATTACGTAATCTCACAAAAAAAAAAAACTCGATTTTAAAAGTCACTCTCTCGTCCCCAAAAAAGCTTGCAGAGGGTGAAAGAATGGTAGACAACACGAGAGGTGGAGAAAGAGAGGAAGAGAAACAGAGGCAAGTCGCATTGTTCCCCCACCCATCCCTCAACACCCTCACAAACACCATGACGAGGTCATCTTCGCTTCTTTCCCATGTGCGGCCATTGTTTCAAAAAATGAGTGACAGGTAGACATTAAACATTTCTACGAGCTTAAAAAAAAAAATAAGAAAATAGAAAAACAATCTTATTTGGAACAATTTTGTAAAATACATTCTAACACAAAACTTTCATATTATCTAACCCCAATTTTTTTTTTTACCAGTAACATTTTTTTTCTTTTTAAACAGACAAAACATCAATAAAAGAAACATTATCAATTCAAAAAAAATGTCCCCTTATTTTTCAGCTTTACTGTTACCTAACCTGAAAAATAAACACATCAACTGTTCATGGAATAAAATGTAATGTAAAAGTTCTATTTTTTTCAAATCTGAATCTAACACTTGCAAAGTCAAAAGAATTTTTTAAAAAGTCCTATATTTTTATAAACCTGAAATAAAGATCAGATAAAAAATGTTAGGTATCCTTTATTTTATTTCCTTTTTTTTTTTTAAATTTATTTTTCGAGCTTCGTGTTTGAAGGATTTTTTTCTTTTTTTTTTTTCTTTCATGTAATAACAAGATGCATAGATATACACACATATCGATATATATCCGGAGAGAGACAGAAAGAGAGAAAGCGTGAGAGAGAAAGAGATATTGCATATTCTAGAGACACTTTTTTCTCGTCTCTGTTTTTTTTTTTTTTTTGTGTGTGTGGGACACATTTCTTACTTTTTTTTCGAAGGGTTACTTTCAATACTCTTTTTTTTTTTTTTTTTTTTTTAAACCGATCTTTTGTAAACTGTTTTTTTTTTTTTTTTTTTTGTAGGTGCAAGACAATTTTTTGTTCAGGTTCTGAATTTTCTTTTTTGAGTGCGTTTTTTTTTTTTTTTTTTTTTTGTGCGCGTGTGTACTGGTCTGCCATTTTTTTAAAATTTTGCCAGAAATAATAGTTTTTTCCGTTTTTAAAGACCGTGGACCATTTTTTTTTTTATTCGATTCGTCTAGTGGTCGTTATTTTTGGTTGTGCCGTGGGTTTAAGAGTCGAAATTATTTCCATGCTGGGAAACAATATGTTCTGGTCATAGTGCATCATTTATACTGCGACACAGATGCGACGAGATCCGTCTGGTAATTAACCAGGGTCAATCCTGCGTCTTAAGGCAACCATTTATACCACTATCAGCCGGTCACTGGGGTGTGACCGACAGACGTGTTATAGTAAATGTCTTAAAGCGGTCTCATGAAGACATGAAGACGGGCCAGTCATTAGGGTCTGTGTAGTAAGAAGAAAATCATACCTGAGATGTTGGATCTGGGTGTGGCTGCTTTCTTTTCTCAAGATGATCTCTTCACCCTGGTGGCATTCTGGTGGGAATCTTCATCTCTTTGTCCTCAGGGCCGCCTTTCGACTTCAGACATTTATGAAGGCATTCATGGCAGACACAAGAAAAATGACACGCGACACAATTGTAATATACATAAGGTATAACTAACTATTTTATTTTACATTAGAGATACAATATATATTACAAAAAAAAAACAATTTACAATTAATTTTTACAATTGAAACTGGATAATAGACTTTTCGAAGCTAACTAACCTACCCTAACTAGTGTTGAGAGAGGGGGTCTCCCCCTCCCATTTACGAAGAGACAAAATATGCGTCTTCACATCATGGTGGTCGTGCAGGAAAGAGACAGAAAGATAGCAAGGGGATTATGGGAAGGAATTTCTTTGTATCTCTACGCTCATGGACAAATTACCACCCGTCCATGCTGCAGAGTGTGTTAGAAACAATGCCACAAGGAAATAGTGCCACATATGAACTTAATCTTAGTCTTACATGATGTAGCACGATTTTCTAGACTATTTCCAACATAAAAATGGCATAAAATCAAGGGAAATTACTGTATGAACTTAATCTAAGTCTTATTAGGTTCACCAGAATTTGTAGCCTATTTCCAATATAGAACTGCCATAAACTAAATGGCAATAACTGTATGAACTTAATCTTAGTCTTACATGATTTAGCACGATTTTCTAGACTATTTCCAACATAAAAATGGCATAAAATCAAGGGAAATTACTGTATGAACTTAATCTAAGTCTTATTAGATTCACCAGAATTTGTAGCCTATTTCCAATATAGAACTGCCATAAACTAAATGGCAATAACTGTATGAACTTAATCTTAGTCTTACATGATTTAGCACGATTTTCTAGACTATTTCCAACATAAAAATTGAATAAAATCAAGGGAAATTACTGTATGAACTTAATCTAAGTCTTATTAGATTCACCAGAATTTGTAGCCTATTTCCAATATAGAACTGCCATAAACTAAATGGCAATAACTGTATGAACTTAATCTTAGTCTTACATGATTTAGCACGAATTTCTTGACTATTTCCAACATAAAAATGGAATAAAATCAAGGGAAATTACTGTATGAACTTAATCTAAGTCTTATTAGATTCACCAGAATTTGTAGCCTATTTCCAATATAGAACTGCCATAAACTAAATGGCAATAACTGTATGAACTTAATCTTAGTCTTACATGATTTAGCAGATTTTCTAGACTATTTCCAACATAAAAATGGCATAAAATCAAGGGAAATTACTGTATGAACTTAATCTAAGTCTTATTAGATTCACCAGAATTTGTAGCCTATTTCCAATATAGAACTGCCATAAACTAAATGGCAATAACTGTATGAACTTAATCTTAGTCTTACATAATTTAGCACCATTTTCTTGACTATTTCCAACATAAAAATGGCATAAAATCAAGGGAAATTACTGTATGAACTTAATCTAAGTCTTATTAGATTCACCAGAATTTGTAGCCTATTTCCAATATAGAACTGCCATAAACAAAATGGCAATAACTGTATGAACTTAATCTTAGTCTTACATGATTTAGCACAATTTTCTAGACTATTTCCAACATAAAAATGGAATAAAATCAAGGGAAATTACTGTATGAACTTAATCTAAGTCTTATTAGATTCACCAGAATTTGTAGCCTATTTCCAATATAGAACTGCCATAAACTAAATGGCAATAACTGTATGAACTTAATCTTAGTCTTACATGATTTAGCACCATTTTCTTGACTATTTCCAACATACTAATGGCTTAAAATCAAGGGAAATTACTGTATGAACTTAATCTAAGTCTTATTAGATTCACCAGAATTTGTAGCCTATTTCCAATATAGAACTGCCATAAACTAAATGGCAATAACTGTATGAACTTAATCTTAGTCTTACATGATTTAGCACAATTTTCTTGACTATTTCCAACATAAAAATGGAATAAAATCAAGGGAAATTACTGTATGAACTTTATCTAAGTCTTATTAGATTCACCAGAATTTGTAGCCTATTTCCAATATAGAACTGCCATAAACTAAATGGCAATAACTGTATGAGCTTAATCTAAGTCTTACTTGATTTAGCACGATTTTCTAGACTATTTCCAACATAAAAATGGAATAAAATCAAGGGAAATTACTGTATGAACTTAATCTAAGTCTTATTAGATTCACCAGAATTTGTAGCCTATTTCCAATATAGAACTGCCATAAACTAAATGGCAATAACTGTATGAACTTAATCTTAGTCTTACATGATTTAGCACAATTTTCTAGACTATTTCCAAAATAAAAATGTAATAAAATCAAGGGAAATTACTGTATGAACTTAAGATAAGTCTTATTAGATTCACCAGTATTTGTAGTCTATTTCCAATATAGAACTGCCATAAACTAAATGGCAATAACTGTATGAACTTAATCTTAGTCTTACATGATTTAGCACACATTTCCTTGACTATTTCCAACATAAAAATGGCTTAAAATCAAGGGAAATTACTGTATGAACTTAATCTAAGTCTTATTAGATTCACCAGAATTTGTAGCCTATTTCCAATATAGAACTGCCATAAACTAAATGGCAATAACTGTATGAACTTAATCTTAGTCTTACATGATTTAGCACGATTTTCTAGACTATTTTCAACATAAAAATGGAATAAAATCAAGGGAAATTACTGTATGAACTTAATCTAAGTCTTATTAGATTCACCAGAATTTGTAGCCTATTTCCAATATAGAACTGCCATAAACAAAATGGCAATAACTGTATGAACTTAATCTTAGTCTTACATGATTTAGCACCATTTTCTTGACTATTTCCAACATAAAAATGGAATAAAATCAAGGGAAATTACTGTATGAACTTAATCTAAGTCTTATTAGGTTCACCAGAATTTGTAGCCTATTTCCAATATAGAACTGCCATAAACTAAATGGCAATAACTGTATGAACTTAATCTAAGTCTTACATGATTTAGCACGATTTTCTTGACTATTTCCAACATAAAAATGGCATAAAATCAAGGGAAATTACTGTATGAACTTAATCTAAGTCTTATTAGATTCACCAGAATTTGTAGCCTATTTCCAATATAGAACTGCCATAAACTAAATGGCAATAACTGTATGAACTTAATCTTAGTCTTACTTGCTTTAGCACAATTTTCTCGACTATTTCCAACAGAAAAATGGCATAAAATCAAGGGAAATTACTGTATGAACTTAATCTAAGTCTTATTATATTCACCAGAATTTGTAGCCTATTTCCAATATAGAACTGCCATAAACTAAATGGCAATAACTGTATGAACTTAATCTTAGTCTTACTTGATTTAGCACAATTTTGTTGACTATTTCCAACAGAAAAATGGCATAAAATCAAGGGAAATTAGTGTATGAACTTAATCTAAGTCTTATTAGATTACCCAGAATCTGTAGCCTATTTCCAATATAGAACTGCCATAAACTAAATGCCAATAACTGTATGAACTTAATCTTAGTCTTACTTGATTTAGCACAATTTTCTAGACTATTTCCAACATAAAAATTGCATAAAATCAAGGGAAATTACTGTATGAACTTAATCTAAGTCTTATTAGATTCACCAGAATTTGTAGCCTATTTCCAATATAGAACTGCCATAAACTAAATGGCAATAACTGTATTAACTTAATCCTAGTCTTACTTGATGTAGCACCATTTTCTAGACTATTTCCAACATAAAAATGGCATAAAATCAAGGGAAATTACTGTATGAACTTAATCTAAGTCTTATTAGATTCACCAGAATTTGTAGCCTATTTCCAATATAGAACTGCCATAAACTAAATGGCAATAACTGTATGAACTTAATCTTAGTCTTACTTGCTTTAGCAAAATGTTCTTGACTATTTCCAACATAAAAATGGCATAAAATCAAGGGAAATTACTGTATGAACTTAATCTAAGTCTTATTAGATTCACCAGAATTTGTAGCCTATTTCCAATATAGAACTGCCATAAACTAAATGGCAATAACTGTATGAACTTAATCTTAGTCTTACTTGCTTTAGCACAATTTTCTCGACTATTTCCAACAGAAAAATGGCATAAAATCAAGGGAAATTACTGTATGAACTTAATCTAAGTCTTATTATATTCACCAGAATTTGTAGCCTATTTCCAATATAGAACTGCCATAAACTAAATGGCAATAACTGTATGAACTTAATCTTAGTCTTACTTGATTTAGCACAATTTTTTAGACTATTTCCAACAGAAAAATGGCATAAAATCAAGGGAAATTAGTGTATGAACTTAATCTAAGTTTTATTAGATTACCCAGAATCTGTAGCCTATTTCCAATATAGAACTGCCATAAACTAAATGCCAATAACTGTATGAACTTAATCTTAGTCTTACTTGATTTAGCACAATTTTCTAGACTATTTCCAACATAAAAATTGCATAAAATCAAGGGAAATTACTGTATGAACTTAATCTAAGTCTTATTAGATTCACCAGAATTTGTAGCCTATTTCCAATATAGAACTGCCATAAACTAAATGGCAATAACTGTATTAACTTAATCCTAGTCTTACTTGATGTAGCACCATTTTCTAGACTATTTCCAACATAAAAATGGCATAAAATCAAGGGAAATTACTGTATGAACTTAATCTAAGTCTTATTAGATTCACCAGAATTTTTAGCCTATTTCCAATATAGAACTGCCATAAACTAAATGGCAATAACTGTATGAACTTAATCTTAGTCTTACTTGCTTTAGCAAAATGTTCTTGACTATTTCCAACATAAAAATGGCATAAAATCAAGGGAAATTACTGTATGAACTTAATCTAAGTCTTATTAGATTCACCAGAATTTGTAGCCTATTTCCAATATAGAACTGCCATAAACTAAATGGCAATAACTGTATGAACTTAATCTTAGTCTTACTTGCTTTAGCACAATTTTCTCGACTATTTCCAACAGAAAAATGGCATAAAATCAAGGGAAATTACTGTATGAACTTAATCTAAGTCTTATTATATTCACCAGAATTTGTAGCCTATTTCCAATATAGAACTGCCATAAACTAAATGGCAATAACTGTATGAACTTAATCTTAGTCTTACTTGATTTAGGACAATTTTGTTGACTATTTCCAACAGAAAAATGGCATAAAATCAAGGGAAATTAGTGTATGAACTTAATCTAAGTCTTATTAGATTACCCAGAATTTGTAGCCTATTTCCAATATAGAACTGCCATAAACTAAATGGCAATAACTGTATGAACTTAATCTTAGTCTTACTTGATTTAGCACCATTTTCTAGACTATTTCCAACATAAAAATGGCATAAAATCAAGGGAAATTACTGTATGAACTTAATCTAAGTCTTATTAGATTCACCAGAATTTGTAGCCTATTTCCAATATAGAACTGCCATAAACTAAATGGCAATAACTGTATGAACTTAATCTTAGTCTTACTTGCTTTAGCACCATTTTCTAGACTATTTCCAAGAGAGAAATGGCATAAAATCAAGGGAAATTACTGTATGAACTTAATCTAAGTCTTATTAGATTCACCAGAATTTGTAGCCTATTTCCAATATAGAACTGCCATAAACTAAATGGCAATAACTGTATGAACTTAATCTTAGTCTTACTTGCTTTAGCACCATTTTCTAGACTATTTCCAAGAGAGAAATGGCATAAAATCAAGGGAAATTACTGTATGAACTTAATCTAAGTCTTATTAGATTCACCAGAATTTGTAGCCTATTTCCAATATAGAACTGCCATAAACTAAATGGCAATAACTGTATGAACTTAATCTTAGTCTTACTTGATTTAGCACAATTTTCTAGACTATTTCCAACATAAAAATGGCATAAAATCAAGGGAAATTACTGTATGAACTTAATCTAAGTCTTATTAGATTCACCAGAATTTGTAGCCTATTTCCAATATAGAACTGCCATAAACTAAATGGCAATAACTGTATGAACTTAATCTTAGTCTTACTTGCTTTAGCACAATTTTCTTGACTATTTCCAACAGAAAAATGGCATAAAATCAAGGGAAATTACTGTATGAACTTAATCTAAGTCTTATTAGATTCACCAGAATTTGTAGCCTATTTCCAATATAGAACTGCCATAAACTAAATGGCAATAACTGTATGAACGTATTCTTAGTCTTACTTGCTTTAGCACAATTTTGTTGACTATTTCCAACATAAAAATGGCATAAAATAAAGGGAAATTACTGTATGAACTTGATCTAAGTCTTATTAGATTCACCAGAATTTGTAGCCTATTTCCAATATAGAACTGCCATAAACTAAATGGCAATAACTGTATGAACTTAATCTTAGTCTTACTTGATTTAGCACAATCTTTTAGACTATTTCCAACAGAAAAATGGCATAAAATCTAGGGAAATTACTGTATGAACTTAATCTAAGTCTTATGAGATTCACCAGAATTTGTAGCCTATTTCCAATATAGAACTGCCATAAACTAAATGGCAATAACTGTATGAACTTAATCTTAGTCTTACTTGCTTTAGCACAATTTTCTTGAATATTTCCAACAGAAAAATGGCATAAAATCAAGGGAAATTACTGTATGAACTTAATCTAAGTCTTATTAGATTCACCAGAATTTGTAGCCTATTTCCAATATAGAACTGCCATAAACTAAATGGCAATAACTGTATGAACTTAATCTTAGTATTACTTGCTTTAGCACAATTTTCTTGACTATTTCCAACAGAAAAATGGCATAAAATCAAGGGAAATTACTGTATGAACTTAATCTAAGTCTTATTAGATTCACCAGAATTTGTAGCCTATTTCCAATATAGAACTGCCATAAACTAAATGGCAATAACTGTATGAACGTATTCTTAGTCTTACTTGCTTTAGCACAATTTTCTTGACTATTTCCAACATAAAAATGGCATAAAATAAAGGGAAATTACTGTATGAACTTAATCTAAGTCTTATTAGATTCACCAGAATTTGTAGCCTATTTCCAATATAGAACTGCCATAAACTAAATGGCAATAACTGTATGAACTTAATCTTAGTCTTACATGATTTAGCACAATTTTCTTGAATATTTCCAACAGAAAAATGGCATAAAATCAAGGGAAATTTCTGTATGAACTTAATCTAAGTCTTATTAGATTCACCAGAATTTGTAGCCTATTTCCAATATAGAACTGCCATAAACTAAATGGCAATAACTGTATGAACTTAATCTTAGTCTTACTTCCTTTAGCACAATTTTCTCGACTATTTCCAACAGAAAAATGGCATAAAATCAAGGGAAATTACTGTATGAACTTAATCTAAGTCTTATTAGATTCACCAGAATTTGTAGCCTATTTCCAATATAGAACTGCCATAAACTAAATGGCAATAACTGTATGAACTTAATCTTAGTCTTACTTGATTTAGCACAATTTTGTTGACTATTTCCAACAGAAAAATGGCATAAAATCAAGGGAAATTACTGTATGAACTTAATCTAAGTCTTATTAGATTACCCAGAATTTGTAGCCTATTTCCAATATAGAACTGCCATAAACTAAATGGCAATAACTGTATGAACTTAATCTTAGTCTTACTTGATTTAGCACAATTTTCTAGACTATTTCCAACATAAAAATGGCATAAAATCAAGGGAAATTACTGTATGAACTTAATCTAAGTCTTATTAGATTCACCAGAATTTGTAGCCTATTTCCAATATAGAACTGCCATAAACTAAATGGCAATAACTGTATGAACTTAATCTTAGTCTTACTTGCTTTAGCACCATTTTCTAGACTATTTCCAAGAGAGAAATGGCATAAAATCAAGGGAAATTACTGTATGAACTTAATCTAAGTCTTATTAGATTCACCAGAATTTGTAGCCTATTTCCAATATAGAACTGCCATAAACTAAATGGCAATAACTGTATGAACTTAATCTTAGTCTTACTTGCTTTAGCACCATTTTCTAGACTATTTCCAAGAGAGAAATGGCATAAAATCAAGGGAAATTACTGTATGAACTTAATCTAAGTCTTATTAGATTCACCAGAATTTGTAGCCTATTTCCAATATAGAACTGCCATGAACTAAATGGCAATAACTGTATGAACTTAATCTTAGTCTTACTTGATTTAGCACAATTTTCTAGACTATTTCCAACATAAAAATGGCATAAAATCAAGGGAAATTACTGTATGAACTTAATCTAAGTCTTATTAGATTCACCAGAATTTGTAGCCTATTTCCAATATAGAACTGCCATAAACTAAATGGCAATAACTGTATGAACTTAATCTTAGTCTTACTTGATTTAGCACAATTTTCTAGACTATTTCCAACATAAAAATGGCATAAAATCAAGGGAAATTACTGTATGAACTTAATCTAAGTCTTATTAGATTCACCAGAATTTGTAGCCTATTTCCAATATAGAACTGCCATAAACTAAATGGCAATAACTGTATAAACTTAATCTTAGTCTTACTTGCTTTAGCACCATTTTCTAGACTATTTCCAAGAGAGAAATGGCATAAAATCAAGGGAAATTACTGTATGAACTTAATCTAAGTCTTATTAGATTCACCAGAATTTGTAGCCTATTTCCAATATAGAACTGCCATAAACTAAATGGCAATAACTGTATGAACTTAATCTTAGTCTTACTTGATTTAGCACAATTTTCTAGACTATTTCCAACATAAAAATGGCATAAAATCAAGGGAAATTACTGTATGAACTTAATCTAAGTCTTATTAGATTCACCAGAATTTGTAGCCTATTTCCAATATAGAACTGCCATAAACTAAATGGCAATAACTGTATGAACTTAATCTTAGTCTTACTTGCTTTAGCACCATTTTCTAGACTATTTCCAAGAGAGAAATGGCATAAAATCAAGGGAAATTACTGTATGAACTTAATCTAAGTCTTATTAGATTCACCAGAATTTGTAGCCTATTTCCAATATAGAACTGCCATAAACTAAATGGCAATAACTGTATGAACTTAATCTTAGTCTTACTTGATTTAGCACAATTTTCTAGACTATTTCCAACATAAAAATGGCATAAAATCAAGGGAAATTACTGTATGAACTTAATCTAAGTCTTATTAGATTCACCAGAATTTGTAGCCTATTTCCAATATAGAACTGCCATAAACTAAATGGCAATAACTGTATGAACTTAATCTTAGTCTTACTTGCTTTAGCACAATTTTCTTGAATATTTCCAACATAAAAATGGCATAAAATCAAGGGAAATTACTGTATGAACTTAATCTAAGTCTTATTAGATTCACCAGAATTTGTAGCCTATTTCCAATATAGAACTGCCATAAACTAAATGGCAATAACTGTATGAACGTATTCTTAGTCTTACTTGCTTTAGCACAATTTTGTTGACTATTTCCAACATAAAAATGGCATAAAATAAAGGGAAATTACTGTATGAACTTGATCTAAGTCTTATTAGATTCACCAGAATTTGTAGCCTATTTCCAATATAGAACTGCCATAAACTAAATGGCAATAACTGTATGAACTTAATCTTAGTCTTACTTGATTTAGCACAATTTTTTAGACTATTTCCAACAGAAAAATGGCATAAAATCTAGGGAAATTACTGTATGAACTTAATCTAAGTCTTATGAGATTCACCAGAATTTGTAGCCTATTTCCAATATAGAACTGTCATAAACTAAATGGCAATAACTGTATGAACTTAATCTTAGTCTTACTTGCTTTAGCACAATTTTCTTGAATATTTCCAACAGAAAAATGGCATAAAATCAAGGGAAATTACTGTTTGAAGTTAATCTAAGTCTTATTAGATTCACCAGAATTTGTAGCCTATTTCCAATATAGAACTGCCATAAACTAAATGGCAATAACTGTATGAACTTAATCTTAGTCTTACTTGCTTTAGCACAATTTTCTTGAATATTTCCAAGAGAAAAATGGCATAAAATCAAGGGAAATTACTGTATGAACTTAATCTAAGTCTTATTAGATTCACCAAAATTTGTAGCCTATTTCCAATATAGAACTGCCATACACTAAATGGCAATAACTGTATGAACTTAATCTTAGTCTTACTTGCTTTAGCACAATTTTCTTGACTATTTCCAACAGAAAAATGGCATAAAATCAAGGGAAATTACTGTATGAACTTAATCTAAGTCTTATTAGATTCACCAGAATTTGTAGCCTATTTCCAATATAGAACTGCCATAAACTAAATGGCAATAACTGTATGAACTTAATCTTAGTCTTACATGATTTAGCACAATTTTCTTGAATATTTTCAACAGAAAAATGGCATAAAATCAAGGGAAATTACTGTATGAACTTAATCTTAGTCTTACATGATTTAGCACCATTTTCTAGACTATTTCCAACACAAAAATGGCATAAAATCAAGGGAAATTACTGTATGAACTTAATCTAAGTCTTATTAGATTAACCAGAATTTGTAGCCTATTTCCTATATAGAACTGCCATAAACTAAATGGCAATAACTGTATTAACATAATCTAAGTCTTATTTTGTTTAGCACCATTTTCTAGACTATTTCCAACCTAAAAATGGCATAAAATCAAGGGAAATTACTGTATGAACTTAATCTAAGTCTTATTTGATTCACCAGAATTTGTAGCCTATTTCCAATATAGAACTGCCATAAACTAAATGGCAATAACTGTATGAAGTTAATCTTAGTCTTACATGATTTAGCACCATTTTCTAGACTATTTCCAACACAAAAATGGCATAAAATCAAGGGAAATTACTGTATGAACTTAATCTAAGTCTTATTAGATTCACCAGAATTTGTAGCCTATTTCCAATATAGAACTGCCATAAACTAAATGGCAATAACTGTATGAAGTTAATCTTAGTCTTACATGATTTAGCACCATTTTCTAGACTATTTCCAACACAAAAATGGCATAAAATCAAGGGAAATTACTGTATTAACTTAATCTAAGTCTTATTAGATTCACCAGAATTTGTAGCCTATTTCCAATATAGAACTGCCATAAACTAAATGGCAATAACTGTATGAAGTTAATCTTAGTCTTACATGATTTAGCACCATTTTCTAGACTATTTCCAACACAAAAATGGCATAAAATCAAGGGAAATTACTGTATGAACTTAATCTAAGTCTTATTAGATTCACCAGAATTTGTAGCCTATTTCCTATATAGAACTGCCATAAACTAAATGGCAATAACTGTATGAACATAATCTAAGTCTTATTTTGTTTAGCACCATTTTCTAGACTATTTCCAACCTAAAAATGGCATAAAATCAAGGGAAATTACTGTATGAACTTAATCTAAGTCTTATTAGATTCACCAGAATTTGTAGCCTATTTCCAATATAGAACTGCCATAAACTAAATGGCAATAACTGTATGAAGTTAATCTTAGTCTTACATGATTTAGCACCATTTTCTAGACTATTTCCAACACAAAAATGGCATAAAATCAAGGGAAATTACTGTATGAACTTGATCTAAGTCTTATTAGATTCACCAGAATTTGTAGCCTATTTCCAATATAGAACTGCCATAAACTAAATGGCAATAACTGTATGAAGTTAATCTTAGTCTTACATGATTTAGCACCATTTTCTAGACTATTTCCAACACAAAAATGGCATAAAATCAAGGGAAATTACTGTATGAACTTAATCTAAGTCTTATTAGATTCACCAGAATTTGTAGCCTATTTCCAATATAGAACTGCCATAAACTAAATGGCAATAACTGTATGAAGTTAATCTTAGTCTTACATGATTTAGCACCATTTTCTAGACTATTTCCAACACAAAAATGGCATAAAATCAAGGGAAATTACTGTATGAACTTAATCTAAGTCTTATTAGATTCACCAGAATTTGTAGCCTATTTCCAATATAGAACTGCCATAAACTAAATGGCAATAACTGTATGAAGTTAATCTTAGTCTTAAATGATTTAGCACCATTTTCTAGACTATTTCCAACACAAAAATGGCATAAAATCAAGGGAAATTACTGTATGAACTTGATCTAAGTCTTATTAGATTCACCAGAATTTGTAGCCTATTTCCAACAAAGAACTGCCATAAACTAAATGGCAATAACTGTATGAAGTTAATCTTAGTCTTACATGATTTAGCACCATTTTCTAGACTATTTCCAACACAAAAATGGCATAAAATCAAGGGAAATTACTGTATGAACTTGATCTAAGTCTTATTAGATTCACCAGAATTTGTAGCCTATTTCCAATATAGAACTGCCATAAACTAAATGGCAATAACTGTATGAAGTTAATCTTAGTCTTACATGATTTAGCACCATTTTCTAGACTATTTCCAACACAAAAATGGCATAAAATCAAGGGAAATTACTGTATGAACTTAATCTAAGTCTTATTAGATTCACCAGAATTTGTAGCCTATTTCCAATATAGAACTGCCATAAACTAAATGGCAATAACTGTATGAACTTAATCTTAGTCTTACATGATTTAGCACAATTTTCTAGACTATTTCCAACACAAAAATGGCATAAAATCAAGGGAAATTACTGTATGAACTTAATCTAAGTCTTATTAGATTCACCAGAATTTGTAGCCTATTTCCAATATAGAACTGCCATAAACTAAATGGCAATAACTGTATGAAGTTAATCTTAGTCTTACATGATTTAGCACCATTTTCTAGACTATTTCCAACACAAAAATGGCATAAAATCAAGGGAAATTACTGTATGAACTTAATCTAAGTCTTATTAGATTCACCAGAATTTGTAGACTATTTCCAACATAGAACTGCCATAAACTAAATGGCAATAACTGTATGAAGTTAATCTTAGTCTTACATGATTTAGCACCATTTTCTAGACTATTTCCAACACAAAAATGGCATAAAATCAAGGGAAATTACTGTATGAACTTGATCTAAGTCTTATTAGATTCACCAGAATTTGTAGCCTATTTCCAATATAGAACTGCCATAAACTAAATGGCAATAACTGTATGAAGTTAATCTTAGTCTTACTGGATTTAGCACCATTTTCTAGACTATTTCCAACACAAAAATGGCATAAAATCAAGGGAAATTACTGTATGAACTTAATCTAAGTCTTATTAGATTCACCAGAATTTGTAGCCTATTTCCAATATAGAACTGCCATAAACTAAATGGCAATAATTGTATGAAGTTAATCATAGTCTTACATGATTTAGCACCATTTTCTAGACTATTTCCAACACAAAAATGGCATAAAATCAAGGGAAATTACTGTATGAACTTAATCTAAGTCTTATTAGATTCACCAGAATTTGTAGCCTATTTCCAATATAGAACTGCCATAAACTAAATGGCAATAACTGTATGAAGTTAATCTTAGTCTTACATGATTTAGCACCATTTTCTAGACTATTTCCAACACAAAAATGGCATAAAATCAAGGGAAATTACTGTATGAACTTAATCTAAGTCTTATTAGATTCACCAGAATTTGTAGCCTATTTCCAATATAGAACTGCCATAAACTAAATGGCAATAACTGTATGAAGTTAATCTTAGTCTTACATGATTTAGCACCATTTTCTAGACTATTTCCAACACAAAAATGGCATAAAATCAAGGGAAATTACTGTATGAACTTAATCTAAGTCTTATTAGATTCACCAGAATTTGTAGCCTATTTCCAATATAGAACTGCCATAAACTAAATGGCAATAATTGTATGAAGTTAATCTTAGTCTTACATGATTTAGCACCATTTTCTAGACTATTTCCAACAGAAAAATGGAATAAAATCAAGGGAAATTATTGTATGGACTTGATCTAAGTCTTATTAGATTCACCAGAATTTGTAGCCTATTTCCAATATAGAACTGCCATAAACTAAATGGAAATAACTGTATGAACTTAATCTTAGTCTTACTTGATTTAGCACCATTTTCTAGACTATTTCCAACACAAAAATGGAATAAAATCAAGGGAAATTATTGTATGGACTTGATCTAAGTCTTATTAGATTCACCAGAATTTGTAGCCTATTTCCAATATAGAACTGCCATAAACTAAATGGCAATTATTGTATGAAGTTAATCTTAGTCTTACATGATTTAGCACCATTTTCTAGACTATTTCCAACAGAAAAATGGAATAAAATCAAGGGAAATAATTGTATGGACTTGATCTAAGTCTTATTAGATTCACCAGAATTTGTAGCCTATTTCCAATATAGAACTGCCATAAACTAAATGGCAATAACTGTATGAACTTAATCTTAGTCTTACATGATTTAGCACCATTTTCTAGACTATTTCCAACACAAAAATGGCATAAAATCAAGGGAAATTACTGTATGAACTTAATCTAAGTCTTATTAGATTCACCAGAATTTGTAGCCTATTTCCAATATAGAACTGCCATAAACTAAATGGCAATAACTGTATGAACTTAATCTAAGTCTTACTTGATTTAGCACCATTTTCTAGACTATTTCGAACATAAAAATGGCATAAAATCAAGGGAAATTACTGTATGAACTTAATCTAAGTCTTATTAGATTCACCAGAATTTGTAGCCTATTTCCAATATAGAACTGCCATAAACTAAATGGCAATAACTGTATGAACTTAATCTTAGTTTTACTTGATTTAGCACCATTTTCTAGACTATTTCGAACATAAAAATGGCATAAAATCAAGGGAAATTACTGTATGAACTTAATCTAAGTCTTATTAGATTCACCAGAATTTGTAGCCTATTTCCAATATAGAACTGCCATAAACTAAATGGCAATAACTGTATGAAGTTAATCTTAGTCTTACATGATTTAGCACCATTTTCTAGACTATTTCCAACACAAAAATGGCATAAAATCAAGGGAAATTACTGTATGAACTTGATCTAAGTCTTATTAGATTCACCAGAATTTGTAGCCTATTTCCAATATAGAACTGCCATAAACTAAATGGCAATAACTGTATGAAGTTAATCTTAGTCTTACATGATTTAGCACCATTTTCTAGACTATTTCCAACACAAAAATGGCATAAAATCAAGGGAAATTACTGTATGAACTTAATCTAAGTCTTATTAGATTCACCAGAATTTGTAGCCTATTTCCAATATAGAACTGCCATAAACTAAATGGCAATAACTGTATGAACTTAATCTTAGTCTTACATGATTTAGCACCATTTTCTAGACTATTTCCAACACAAAAATGGCATAAAATCAAGGGAAATTACTATATGAACTTAATCTAAGTCTTATTAGATTCACCAGAATTTGTAGCCTATTTCCAATATAGAACTGCCATAAACTAAATGGCAATAACTGTATGAACTTAATCTTAGTTTTACTTGATTTAGCACCATTTTCTCGACTATTTCGAACATAAAAATGGCATAAAATCAAGGGAAATTACTGTATGAACTTAATCTAAGTCTTATTAGATTCACCAGAATTTGTAGCCTATTTCCAATATAGAACTGCCATAAACTAAATGGCAATAACTGTATGAACTTAATCTTAGTCTTACATGATTTAGCACCATTTTCTAGACTATTTCCAACACAAAAATGGCATAAAATCAAGGGAAATTACTGTATGAACTTGATCTAAGTCTTATTAGATTCACCAGAATTTGTAGCCTATTTCCAATATAGAACTGCCATAAACTAAATGGCAATAATTGTATGAAGTTAATCTTAGTCTTACATGATTTAGCACCATTTTCTAGACTATTTCCAACACAAAAATGGCATAAAATCAAGGGAAATTACTGTATGAACTTGATCTAAGTCTTATTAGATTCACCAGAATTTGTAGCCTATTTCCAATATAGAACTGCCATAAACTAAATGGCAATAACTGTATGAAGTTAATCTTAGTCTTACATGATTTAGCACCATTTTCTAGACTATTTCCAACACAAAAATGGCATAAAATCAAGGGAAATTACTGTATGAACTTAATCTAAGTCTTATTAGATTCACCAGAATTTGTAGCCTATTTCCAATATAGAACTGCCATAAACTAAATGGCAATAACTGTATGAACTTAATCTTAGTCTTACATGATTTAGCACGATTTTCTAGACTATTTCCAACATAAAAATGGCATAAACTCAAGGGAAATTACTGTATGAACTTAATCTAAGTCTTATTAGATTCACCAGAATGTTTAGCCTATTTCCAATATAGAACTGCCATAAACTAAATGGCAATAACTGTATGAACTTAATCTTAGTCTTACTGGATTTAGCACAATTTTCTAGACTATTTCCAACACAAAATGCATAAACTCAAGGGAAATTACTGTATGAACTTAATCTAAGTCTTATTAGATTCACCAGAATTTTTAGCCTATTTCCAATATAGAACTGCCATAAACTAAATGGCAATAACTGTATGAACTTAATCTTAGTCTTACTGGATTTAGCACAATTTTCTAGACTATTTCCAACACAAAATGCATAAACTCAAGGGAAATTACTGTATGAACTTAATCTAAGTCTTATTAGATTCACCAGAATTTGTAGCCTATTTCCAATATAGAACTGCCATAAACTAAATGGCAATAACTGTATGAACTTAATCTTAGTCTTACTGGATTTAGCACCATTTTCTAGACTATTTCCAACACAAAATGCATAAACTCAAGGGAAATTACTGTATGAACTTAATCTAAGTCTTATTAGATTCACCAGAATTTGTAGCCTATTTCCAATATAGAACTGCCATAAACTAAATGGCAATAACTGTATGAAGTTAATCTTAGTCTTACATGATTTAGCACCATTTTCTAGACTATTTCCAACACAAAAATGGCATAAAATCAAGGGAAATTACTATATGAACTTAATCTAAGTCTTATTAGATTCACCAGAATTTGTAGCCTATTTCCAATATAGAACTGCCATAAACTAAATGGCAATAACTGTATGAACTTAATCTTAGTTTTACTTGATTTAGCACCATTTTCTAGACTATTTCGAACATAAAAATGGCATAAAATCAAGGGAAATTACTGTATGAACTTAATCTAAGTCTTATTTGATTCACCAGAATTTGTAGCCTATTTCCAATATAGAACTGCCATAAACTAAATGGCAATAACTGTATGAAGTTAATCTTAGTCTTACATGATTTAGCACCATTTTCTAGACTATTTCCAACACAAAAATGGCATAAAATCAAGGGAAATTACTGTATGAACTTGATCTAAGTCTTATTAGATTCACCAGAATTTGTAGCCTATTTCCAATATAGAACTGCCATAAACTAAATGGCAATAATTGTATGAAGTTAATCTTAGTCTTACATGATTTAGCACCATTTTCTAGACTATTTCCAACACAAAAATGGCATAAAATCAAGGGAAATTACTGTATGAACTTGATCTAAGTCTTATTAGATTCACCAGAATTTGTAGCCTATTTCCAATATAGAACTGCCATAAACAAAATGGCAATAACTGTATGAAGTTAATCTTAGTCTTACATGATTTAGCACCATTTTCTAGACTATTTCCAACACAAAAATGGCATAAAATCAAGGGAAATTACTGTATGAACTTAATCTAAGTCTTATTAGATTCACCAGAATTTGTAGCCTATTTCCAATATAGAACTGCCATAAACTAAATGGCAATAACTGTATGAACTTAATCTTAGTCTTACATGATTTAGCACGATTTTCTAGACTATTTCCAACATAAAAATGGCATAAACTCAAGGGAAATTACTGTATGAACTTAATCTAAGTCTTATTAGATTCACCAGAATGTTTAGCCTATTTCCAATATAGAACTGCCATAAACTAAATGGCAATAACTGTATGAACTTAATCTTAGTCTTACTGGATTTAGCACAATTTTCTAGAATATTTCCAACACAAACTGCATAAACTCAAGGGAAATTACTGTATGAACTTAATCTAAGTCTTATTAGATTCACCAGAATTTTTAGCCTATTTCCAATATAGAACTGCCATAAACTAAATGGCAATAACTGTATGAACTTAATCTTAGTCTTACTGGATTTAGCACAATTTTCTAGACTATTTCCAACACAAAATGCATAAACTCAAGGGAAATTACTGTATGAACTTAATCTAAGTCTTATTAGATTCACCAGAATTTGTAGCCTATTTCCAATATAGAACTGCCATAAACTAAATGGCAATAACTGTATGAACTTAATCTTAGTCTTACATGATTTAGCACCATTTTCTAGACTATTTCCAACACAAAATGCATAAACTCAAGGGAAATTACTGTATGAACTTAATCTAAGTCTTATTAGATTCACCAGAATTTGTAGCCTATTTCCAATATAGAACTGCCATAAACTAAATGGCAATAACTGTATGAAGTTAATCTTAGTCTTACATGATTTAGCACCATTTTCTAGACTATTTCCAACACAAAAATGGCATAAAATCAAGGGAAATTACTGTATGAACTTGATCTAAGTCTTATTAGATTCACCTGAATTTGTAGCCTATTTCCAATATAGAACTGCCATAAACTAAATGGCAATAATTGTATGAAGTTAATCTTAGTCTTACATGATTTAGCACCATTTTCTAGACTATTTCCAACACAAAAATGGCATAAAATCAAGGGAAATTACTGTATGAACTTGATCTAAGTCTTATTAGATTCACCAGAATTTGTAGCCTATTTCCAATATAGAACTGCCATAAACAAAATGGCAATAACTGTATGAAGTTAATCTTAGTCTTACATGATTTAGCACCATTTTCTAGACTATTTCCAACACAAAAATGGCATAAAATCAAGGGAAATTACTGTATGAACTTAATCTAAGTCTTATTAGATTCACCAGAATTTTTAGCCTATTTCCAATATAGAACTGCCATAAACTAAATGGCAATAACTGTATGAACTTAATCTTAGTCTTACATGATTTAGCACGATTTTCTAGACTATTTCCAACATAAAAATGGCATAAACTCAAGGGAAATTACTGTATGAACTTAATCTAAGTCTTATTAGATTCACCAGAATGTTTAGCCTATTTCCAATATAGAACTGCCATAAACTAAATGGCAATAACTGTATGAACTTAATCTTAGTCTTACTGGATTTAGCACAATTTTCTAGACTATTTCCAACACAAAATGCATAAACTCAAGGGAAATTACTGTATGAACTTAATCTAAGTCTTATTAGATTCACCAGAATTTTTAGCCTATTTCCAATATAGAACTGCCATAAACTAAATGGCAATAACTGTATGAACTTAATCTTAGTCTTACTGGATTTAGCACAATTTTCTAGACTATTTCCAACACAAAATGCATAAACTCAAGGGAAATTACTGTATGAACTTAATCTAAGTCTTATTAGATTCACCAGAATTTGTAGCCTATTTCCAATATAGAACTGCCATAAACTAAATGGCAATAACTGTATGAACTTAATCTTAGTCTTACATGATTTAGCACCATTTTCTAGACTATTTCCAACACAAAATGCATAAACTCAAGGGAAATTACTGTATCAACTTAATCTAAGTCTTATTAGATTCACCAGAATTTGTAGCCTATTTCCAATATAGAACTGCCATAAACTAAATGGCAATAACTGTATGAAGTTAATCTTAGTCTTACATGATTTAGCACCATTTTCTAGACTATTTCCAACACAAAAATGGCATAAAATCAAGGGAAATTACTGTATGAACTTGATCTAAGTCTTATTAGATTCACCAGAATTTGTAGCCTATTTCCAATATAGAACTGCCATAAACTAAATGGCAATAATTGTATGAAGTTAATCTTAGTCTTACATGATTTAGCACCATTTTCTAGACTATTTCCAACACAAAAATGGCATAAAATCAAGGGAAATTACTGTATGAACTTGATCTAAGTCTTATTAGATTCACCAGAATTTGTAGCCTATTTCCAATATAGAACTGCCATAAACTAAATGGCAATAACTGTATGAAGTTAATCTTAGTCTTACATGATTTAGCACCATTTTCTAGACTATTTCCAACACAAAAATGGCATAAAATCAAGGGAAATTACTGTATGAACTTAATCTAAGTCTTATTAGATTCACCAGAATTTGTAGCCTATTTCCAATATAGAACTGCCATAAACTAAATGGCAATAACTGTATGAACTTAATCTTAGTCTTACATGATTTAGCACGATTTTCTAGACTATTTCCAACATAAAAATGGCATAAACTCAAGGGAAATTACTGTATGAACTTAATCTAAGTCTTATTAGATTCACCAGAATGTTTAGCCTATTTCCAATATAGAACTGCCATAAACTAAATGGCAATAACTGTATGAACTTAATCTTAGTCTTACTGGATTTAGCACAATTTTCTAGACTATTTCCAACACAAAATGCATAAACTCAAGGGAAATTACTGTATGAACTTAATCTAAGTCTTATTAGATTCACCAGAATTTTTAGCCTATTTCCAATATAGAACTGCCATAAACTAAATGGCAATAACTGTATGAACTTAATCTTAGTCTTACTGGATTTAGCACAATTTTCTAGACTATTTCCAACACAAAATGCATAAACTCAAGGGAAATTACTGTATGAACTTAATCTAAGTCTTATTAGATTCACCAGAATTTGTAGCCTATTTCCAATATAGAACTGCCATAAACTAAATGGCAATAACTGTATGAACTTAATCTTAGTCTTACTGGATTTAGCACCATTTTCTAGACTATTTCCAACACAAAATGCATAAACTCAAGGGAAATTACTGTATGAACTTAATCTAAGTCTTATTAGATTCACCAGAATTTTTAGCCTATTTCCAATATAGAACTGCCATAAACTAAATGGCAATAACTGTATGAACTTAATCTTAGTCTTACTGGATTTAGCACAATTTTCTAGACTATTTCCAACACAAAATGCATAAACTCAAGGGAAATTACTGTATGAACTTAATCTAAGTCTTATTAGATTCACCAGAATTTTTAGCCTATTTCCAATATAGAACTGCCATAAACTAAATGGCAATAACTGTATGAACTTAATCTTAGTCTTACTGGATTTAGCACAATTTTCTAGACTATTTCCAACACAAAATGCATAAACTCAAGGGAAATTACTGTATGAACTTAATCTAAGTCTTATTAGATTCACCAGAATTTTTAGCCTATTTCCAATATAGAACTGCCATAAACTAAATGGCAATAACTGTATGAACTTAATCTTAGTCTTACTGGATTTAGCACCATTTTCTAGACTATTTCCAACACAAAATGCATAAACTCAAGGGAAATTACTGTATGAACTTAATCTAAGTCTTATTAGATTCACCAGAATTTGTAGCCTATTTCCAATATAGAACTGCCATAAACTAAATGGCAATAACTGTATGAACTTAATCTTAGTCTTACTGGATTTAGCACCATTTTCTAGACTATTTCCAACACAAAATGCATAAACTCAAGGGAAATTACTGTATGAACTTAATCTAAGTCTTATTAGATTCACCAGAATTTTTAGCCTATTTCCAATATAGAACTGCCATAAACTAAATGGCAATAACTGTATGAACTTAATCTTAGTCTTACTGGATTTAGCACAATTTTCTAGACTATTTCCAACACAAAATGCATAAACTCAAGGGAAATTACTGTATGAACTTAATCTAAGTCTTATTAGATTCACCAGAATTTGTAGCCTATTTCCAATATAGAACTGCCATAAACTAAATGGCAATAACTGTATGAACTTAATCTTAGTCTTACTGGATTTAGCACCATTTTCTAGACTATTTCCAACACAAAATGCATAAACTCAAGGAAAATTACTGTATGAACTTAATCTAAGTCTTATTAGATTCACCAGAATTTTTAGCCTATTTCCAATATAGAACTGCCATAAACTAAATGGCAATAACTGTATGAACTTAATCTTAGTCTTACTGGATTTAGCACCATTTTCTAGACTATTTCCAACACAAAATGCATAAACTCAAGGGAAATTACTGTATGAACTTAATCTAAGTCTTATTAGATTCACCAGAATTTTTAGCCTATTTCCAATATAGAACTGCCATAAACTAAATGGCAATAACTGTATGAACTTAATCTTAGTCTTACTGGATTTAGCACCATTTTCTAGACTATTTCCAACACAAAATGCATAAACTCAAGGGAAATTACTGTATGAACTTAATCTAAGTCTTATTAGATTCACCAGAATTTGTAGCCTATTTCCAATATAGAACTGCCATAAACTAAATGGCAATAACTGTATGAACTTAATCTTAGTCTTACTGGATTTAGCACCATTTTCTAGACTATTTCCAACACAAAATGCATAAACTCAAGGGAAATTACTGTATGAACTTAATCTAAGTCTTATTAGATTCACCAGAATTTGTAGCCTATTTCCAATATAGAACTGCCATAAACTAAATGGCAATAACTGTATGAACTTAATCTTAGTCTTACTGGATTTAGCACCATTTTCTAGACTATTTCCAACACAAAATGCATAAACTCAAGGGAAATTACTGTATGAACTTAATCTAAGTCTTATTAGATTCACCAGAATTTGTAGCCTATTTCCAATATAGAACTGCCATAAACTAAATGGCAATAACTGTATGAACTTAATCTTAGTCTTACTGGATTTAGCACCATTTTCTAGACTATTTCCAACACAAAAATGGCATAAAATCAAGGGAAATTACTGTATGAACTTAATCTAAGTCTTATTAGATTCACAAGAATTTTTAGCCTATTTCCAATATAGAACTGCCATAAACTAAATGGCAATAACTGTATGAACTTAATCTTAGTCTTACTGGATTTAGCACAATTTTCTAGACTATTTCCAACACAAAAATGGCATAAAATCAAGGGAAATTACTGTATGAACTTAATCTAAGTCTTATTAGATTCACAAGAATTTTTAGCCTATTTCCAATATAGAACTGCAATAAACTAAATGGCAATAACTGTATGAACTTAATCTTAGTCTTACTGGATTTAGCACCATTTTCTAGACTATTTCCAACACAAAAATGGCATAAAATAATGGGAAATTACTGTATGAACTTAATCTAAGTCTTATTAGATTCACAAGAATTTTTAGCCTATTTCCAATATAGAACTGCCATAAACTAAATGGCAATAACTGTATGAACTTAATCTTAGTCTTACTGGATTTAGCACAATTTTCTAGACTATTTCCAACACAAAAATGGCATAAAATCAAGGGAAATTACTGTATGAACTTAATCTAAGTCTTATTAGATTCACAAGAATTTTTAGCCTATTTCCAATATAGAACTGCAATAAACTAAATGGCAATAACTGTATGAACTTAATCTTAGTCTTACTGGATTTAGCACCATTTTCTAGACTATTTCCAACACAAAAATGGCATAAAATCAAGGGAAATTACTGTATGAACTTAATCTAAGTCTTATTAGATTCACAAGAATTTTTAGCCTATTTCCAATATAGAACTGCCATAAACTAAATGGCAATAACTGTATGAACTTAATCTTAGTCTTACTGGATTTAGCACAATTTTCTAGACTATTTCCAACACAAAAATGGCATAAAATCAAGGGAAATTACTGTATGAACTTAATCTAAGTCTTATTAGATTCACAAGAATTTTTAGCCTATTTCCAATATAGAACTGCAATAAACTAAATGGCAATAACTGTATGAACTTAATCTTAGTCTTACTGGATTTAGCACCATTTTCTAGACTATTTCCAACACAAAAATGGCATAAAATCAAGGGAAATTACTGTATGAACTTAATCTAAGTCTTATTAGATTCACAAGAATTTTTAGCCTATTTCCAATATAGAACTGCCATAAACTAAATGGCAATAACTGTATGAACTTAATCTTAGTCTTACTGGATTTAGCACCATTTTCTAGACTATTTCCAACACAAAAATGGCATAAAATCAAGGGAAATTACTGTATGAACTTAATCTAAGTCTTATTAGATTCACCAGAATTTTTAGCCTATTTCCAATATAGAACTGCCATAAACTAAATGGCAATAACTGTATGAACTTAATCTTAGTCTTACTGGATTTAGCACCATTTTCTAGACTATTTCCAACACAAAAATGGCATAAAATCAAGGGAAATTACTGTATGAACTTAATCTAAGTCTTATTAGATTCACCAGAATTTTTAGCCTATGTCCAATATAGAACTGCCATAAACTAAATGGCAATAACTGTATGAACTTAATCTTAGTCTTACTTTATTTAGCACCATTTTCTAGACTATTTCCAACAGAAAAATTGCATAAAATCAAGGGAAATTACTGTATGAACTTAATCTAAGTCTTATTAGATTCACCAGAATTTTTAGCCTATTTCCAATATAGAACTGCCATAAACTAAATGGCAATAACTGTATGAACTTAATCTTAGTCTTACTGGATTTAGCACCATTTTCTAGACTATTTCCAACACAAAAATGGCATAAAATCAAGGGAAATTACTGTATGAACTTAATCTAAGTCTTATTAGATTCACCAGAATTTTTAGCCTATTTCCAATATAGAACTGCCATAAACTAAATGGCAATAACTGTATGAACTTAATCTAAGTCTTACTGGATTTAGCACCATTTTCTAGACTATTTCCAACACAAAAATAGCATAAAATCAAGGGAAATTACTGTATGAACTTAATCTAAGTCTTATTAGATTCACCAGAATTTTTAGCCTATGTCCAATATAGAACTGCCATGAACTAAATGGCAATAACTGTATGAACTTAATCTTAGTCTTACTTTATTTAGAACAATTTTCTAGACTATTTCCAACAGAAAAATGGCATAAAATCAAGGGAAATTACTGTATGAACTGTATCTAAGTCTTATTAGATTCACCAGAATTTTTAGCCTATGTCCAATATAGAACTGCCATAAACTAAATGGCAATAACTGTATGAACTTAATCTTAGTCTTACTTTATTTAGCACAATTTTCTAGACTATTTCCAACAGAAAAATGGCATAAAATCAAGGGAAATTACTGTATGAACTTAATCTAAGTCTTATTAGATTCACCAGAATTTGTAGCCTATTTCCAATATAGAACTGCCATAAACTAAATGGCAATAACTGTATGAACTTAATCTTAGTCTTACTGGATTTAGCACCATTTTCTAGACTATTTCCAACACAAAAATTGCATAAAATCAAGGGAAATTACTGTATGAACTTAATCTAAGTCTTATTAGATTCACCAGAATTTTTAGCCTATTTCCAATATAGAACTGCCATAAACTAAATGGCAATAACTGTATGAACTTAATCTTTGTCTTACTGGATTTAGCACCATTTTCTAGACTTTTTCCAACACAAAATGCATAAACTCAAGGGAAATTACTGTATGAACTTAATCTAAGTCTTATTAGATTCACAAGAATTTGTAGCCTATTTCCAATATAGAACTGCCATAAACTAAATGGCAATAACTGTATGAACTTAATCTTAGTCTTACTGGATTTAGCACCATTTTCTAGACTATTTCCAACGCAAAAATGGCATAAAATCAAGGGAAATTACTGTATGAACTTAATCTAAGTCTTATTAGATTCACAAGAATTTTTAGCCTATTTCCAATATAGAACTGCAATAAACTAAATGGCAATAACTGTATGAACTTAATCTTAGTCTTACTGGATTTAGCACAATTTTCTAGACTATTTCCAACAGAAAATGCATAAACGCAAGGGAAATTACTGTATGAACTTAATCTAAGTCTTATTAGATTCACCAGAATTTGTAGCCTATTTCCAATATAGAACTGCCATAAACTAAATGGCAATAACTGTATGAACTTAATCTTAGTCTTACTGGATTTAGCACCATTTTCTAGACTATTTCCAACACAAAAATGGCATAAAATCAAGGGAAATTACTGTATGAACTTAATCTAAGTTTTATTAGATTCACCAGAATTTGTAGCCTATTTCCAATATAGAACTGCCATAAACTAAATGGCAATAACTGTATGAACTTAATCTTTGTCTTACTGGATTTAGCACAATTTTCTAGACTATTTCCAACACAAAATGCATAAACTCAAGGGAAATTACTGTATTAACTTAATCTAAGTCTTATTAGATTCACTAGAATTTTTAGCCTATTTCCAATATAGAACTGCCATAAACTAAATGGCAATAACTGTATGAACTTAATCTTAGTCTTACTGGATTTAGCACCATTTTCTAGACTATTTCCAACACAAAAATGGCATAAAATCAAGGGAAATTACTCTATGAACTTAATCTAAGTCTTATTAGATTCACAAGAATTTTTAGCCTATTTCCAATATAGAACTGCAATAAACTAAATGGCAATAACTGTATGAACTTAATCTTAGTCTTACTGGATTTAGCACCATTTTCTACACTATTTCCAACAGAAAAATTGCATAAAATCAAGGGAAATTACTGTATGAACTTAATCTAAGTCTTATTAGATTCACCAGAATTTTTAGCCTATTTCCAATATAGAACTGCCATAAACTAAATGGCAATAACTGTATGAACTTAATCTTAGTCTTACTGGATTTAGCACAATTTTCTAGACTATTTCCAACACAAAATGCATAAACTCAAGGGAAATTACTGTATGAACTTAATCTAAGTCTTATTAGATTCACCAGAATTTTTAGCCTATTTCCAATATAGAACTGCAATAAACTAAATGGCAATAACTGTATGAACTTAATCTTAGGCTTAATGGATTTAGCACCATTTTCTAGACTATTTCCAACACAAAAATTTTCATAAAATCAAGGGAAATTACTGTATGAACTTAATCTAAGTCTTATTAGATTCACCAGAATTTTTAGCCTATTTCCAATATAGAACTGCAATAAACTAAATGGCAATAACTGTATGAACTTAATCTTAGTCTTACTGGATTTAGCACCATTTTCTAGACTATTTCCAACACAAAAATGGCATAAAATCAAGGGAAATTACTGTATGAACTTAATCTAAGTCTTATTAGATTCACCAGAATTTTTAGCCTATTTCCAATATAGAACTGCCATAAACTAAATGGCAATAACTGTATGAACTTAATCTTAGTCTTACTGGATTTAGCACCATTTTCTAGACTATTTCCAACACAAAATGCATAAACTCAAGGGAAATTACTGTATGAACTTAATCTAAGTCTTATTAGATTCACCAGAATTTGTAGCCTATTTCCAATATAGAACTGCCATAAACTAAATGGCAATAACTGTATGAACTTAATCTTAGTCTTACTGGATTTAGCACAATTTTCTATACTATTTCCAACACAAAATGCATAAACTCAAGGGAAATTACTGTATGAACTTAATCTAAGTCTTATTAGATTCACCAGAATTTGTAGCCTATTTCCAATATAGAACTGCCATAAACTAAATGGCAATAACTGTATGAACTTAATCTTAGTCTTACTGGATTTAGCACAATTTTCTAGACTATTTCCAACAGAAAATGCATAAACTCAAGGGAAATTACTGTATGAACTTAATCTAAGTCTAATTAGATTCACCAGAATTTGTAGCCTATTTCCAATATAGAACTGCCATAAACTAAATGGCAATAACTGTATCAACTTAATCTTAGTCTTACTGGATTTAGCACCATTTTCTAGACTATTTCCAACACAAAAATGGCATAAAATCAAGGGAAATTACTGTATGAACTTAATCTAAGTCTTATTAGATTCACCAGAATTTTTAGCCTATTTCCAATATAGAACTGCCATAAACTAAATGGCAATAACTGTATGAACTTAATCTTTGTCTTACTGGATTTAGCACAATTTTCTAGACTATTTCCAACACAAAATGCATAAACTCAAGGGAAATTACTGTATGAACTTAATCTAAGTCTTATTAGATTCACCAGAATTTGTAGTCTATTTCCAATATAGAACTGCCATAAACTAAATGGCAATAACTGTATGAACTTAATCTTAGTCTTACTGGATTTAGCACCATTTTCTAGACTATTTCCAACACAAAAATGGCATAACATCAAGGGAAATTACTGTATGAACTTAATCTAAGTCTTATTAGATTCACAAGAATTTTCGCCTATTTCCAATATAGAACTGCAATAAACTAAATGGCAATAACTGTATGAACTTAATCTTAGTCTTACTGGATTTAGCACCATTTTCTAGACTATTTCCAACACAAAAATGGCATAAAATCAAGGGAAATTACTGTATGAACTTAATCTAAGTCTTATTAGATTCACCAGAATTTTTAGCCTATTTCCAATATAGAACTTCCATAAACTAAATGGCAATAACTGTATGAACTTAATCTTAGTCTTACTGGATTTAGCACAATTTTCTAGACTATTTCCAACACAAAATGCATAAACTTAAGGGAAATTACTGTATGAACTTAATCTAAGTCTTATTAGATTCACAAGAATTTTTAGCCTATTTCCAATATAGAACTGCCATAAACTAAATGGCAATAACTGTATGAACTTAATCTTAGTCTTACAGGATTTAGCACCATTTTCTAGACTATTTCCAACACAAAAAGAGCATAAAATCAAGGGAAATTACTGTATGAACTTAATCTAAGTCTTATTAGATTCACCAGAATTTTTAGCCTATTTCCAATATAGAACTGCCATAAACTAAATGGCAATAACTGTATGAACTTAATCTTAGTCTTACTGGATTTAGCACCATTTTCTAGACTATTTCCAACACAAAAATGGCATAAAATCAAGGGAAATTACTGTATGAACTTAATCTAAGTCTTATTAGATTCACCAGAATTTTTAGCCTATGTCCAATATAGAACTGCCATAAACTAAATGGCAATAACTGTATGAACGTAATCTAAGTCTTACATTATTTAGCACAATTTTCTAGACTATTTCCAACAGAAAAATGGCATAAAATCAAGGGAAATTACTGTATGAACTTAATCTAAGTCTTATTAGATTCACCAGAATTTGTAGCCTATTTCCAATATAGAACTGCCATAAACTAAATGGCAATAACTGTATGAACTTAATCTTAGTCTTACTGGATTTAGCACCATTTTCTAGACTATTTCCAACACAAAAATGGCATAAAATCAAGGGAAATTACTGTATGAACTTAATCTAAGTCTTATTAGATTCACCAGAATTTGTAGCCTATTTCCAATATAGAACTGCCATAAACTAAATGGCAATAACTGTATGAACTTAATCTTTGTCTTACTGGATTTAGCACCATTTTCTAGACTATTTCCAACACAAAAATGGCATAAAATCAAGGGAAATTACTGTATGAACTTAATCTAAGTCTTATTAGATTCACCAGAATTTGTAGCCTATTTCCAATATAGAACTGCCATAAACTAAATGGCAATAACTGTATGAACTTAATCTTAGTCTTACTGGATTTAGCACCATTTTCTAGACTATTTCCAACACAAAATGCATAAAATCAAGGGAAATTACTGTATGAACTTAATCTAAGTTTTATTAGATTCACCAGAATTTTTAGCCTATGTCCAATATAGAACTGCCATGAACTAAATGGCAATAACTGTATGAACTTAATCTTAGTCTTACTTTATTTAGCACAATTTTCTAGACTATTTCCAACAGAAAAATGGCATAAAATCAAGGGAAATTACTGTATGAACTGTATCTAAGTCTTATTAGATTCACCAGAATTTTTAGCCTATTTCGCTTATAGAACTGCCATAAACTAAATGGCAATAACTGTATGAACTTAATCTTTGTCTTACTGGATTTAGCACAATTTTCTAGACTATTTCCAACACAAAATGCATAAACTCAAGGGAAATTACTGTATGAACTTAATCTAAGTCTTATTAGATTCACAAGAATTTTTAGCCTATTTCCAATATAGAACTGCCATAAACTAAATGGCAATAACTGTATGAACTTAATCTTAGTCTTACTGGATTTAGCACCATTTTCTAGACTATTTCCAACACTAAAATGTCATAAAATCAAGGGAAATTACTGTATGAACTTAATCTAAGTCTTATTAGATTCACAAGAATTTTTAGCCTATTTCCAATATAGAACTGCAATAAACTAAATGGCAATAACTGTATGAACTTAATCTTAGTCTTACTTGATTTAGCACCATTTTCTAGACTATTTCCAACACAAAAATGGCATAAAATCAAGGGAAATTACTGTATGAACTTAATCTAAGTCTTATTAGATTCACCAGAATTTTTAGCCTATTTCCAATATAGAACTGCCATAAACTAAATGGCAATAACTGTATGAACTTAATCTTAGTCTTACTGGAATTAGCACCATTTTCTAGACTATTTCCAACACAAAAATGGCATAAAATCAAGGGAAATTACTGTATGAACTTAATCTAAGTCTTATTAGATTCACCAGAATTTTTAGCCTATTTCCAATATAGAACTGCAATAAACTAAATGGCAATAACTGTATGAACTTAATCTTAGTCTTACTTTATTTAGCACAATTTTCTAGACTATTTCCAACAGAAAAATGGCATAAAATCAAGGGAAATTACTGTATGAACTTAATCTAAGTCTTATTAGATTCACCAGAATTTGTAGCCTATTTCCAATATAGAACTGCCATAAACTAAATGGCAATAACTGTATGAACTTAATCTTAGTCTTACTGGATTTAGCACCATTTTCTAGACTATTTCCAACAGAAAAATGGCATAAAATCAAGGGAAATTACTGTATGAACTTAATCTAAGTCTTATTAGATTCACCAGAATTTGTAGCCTATTTCCAATATAGAACTGCAATAAACTAAATGGCAATAACTGTATGAACTTAATCTTAGTCTTACTGGATTTAGCACCATTTTCTAGACTATTTCCAACACAAAAATGGCATAAAATCAAGGGAAATTACTGTATGAACTTAATCTAAGTCTTATTAGATTCACCAGAATTTTTAGCCTATATCAAATATAGAACTGCCATGAACTAAATGGCAATAACTGTATGAACTTAATCTTAGTCTTACTTTATTTAGCACAATTTTCTAGACTATTTCCAACAGAAAAATGGCATAAAATCAAGGGAAATTACTGTATGAACTGTATCTAAGTCTTATTAGATTCACCAGAATTTTTAGCCTATGTCCAATATAGAACTGCCATAAACTAAATGGCAATAACTGTATGAACTTAATCTTAGTCTTACTTTATTTAGCACTATTTTCTATACTATTTCCAAAAGAAAAATGGCATAAAACCAAGGGAAATTACTGTATGAACTTAATCTAAGTCTTATTAGATTCACCAGAATTTGTAGCCTATTTCCAATATAGAACTGCCATAAACTAAATGGCAATAACTGTATGAACTTAATCTTAGTCTTACTGGATTTAGCACCATTTTCTAGACTATTTCCAACACAAAAATTGCATAAAATCAAGGGAAATTACTGTATGAACTTAATCTAAGTCTTATTAGATTCACCAGAATTTTTAGCCTATTTCCAATATAGAACTGCCATAAACTAAATGGCAATAACTGTATGAACTTAATCTAAGTCTTACTTGATTTAGCACCATTTTCTAGACTATTTCCAACACAAAATACATAAAATCAAGGGAAATTACTGTATGAACTTAATCTAAGTCTTATTAGATTCACCAGTATTTTTAGCCTATTTCCAATATAGAACTGCCATAAACTAAATGGCAATAACTGTATGAACTTAATCTTAGTCTTACTGGATTTAGCACAATTTTCTTGACTATTTCCAACACAAAAATGGCATAAAATCAAGGGAAATTACTGTATGAACTTAATTTAAGTCTTATTAGATTCACCAGAATTTTTAGCCTATTTCCAATATAGAACTGCCATAAACTAAATGGCAATAACTGTATGAACTTAATCTTAGTCTTACTTGATTTAGCACAATTTTCTAGACTATTTCCAACACAAAATACATAAACTCAAGGGAAATTACTGTATGAACTTAATCTAAGTCTTATTAGATTCACAAGAATTTTTAGCCTATTTCCAATATAGAACTGCCATAAACTAAATGGCAATAACTGTATGAACTTAATCTTAGTCTTACTGGATTTAGCACCATTTTCTAGACTATTTCCAACACTAAAATGTCATAAAATCAAGGGAAATTACTGTATGAACTTAATCTAAGTCTTATTAGATTCACAAGAATTTTTAGCCTATTTCCAATATAGAACTGCAATAAACTAAATGGCAATAACTGTATGAACTTAATCTTAGTCTTACTTGATTTAGCACCATTTTCTAGACTATTTCCAACACAAAAATGTCATAAAATCAAGGGAAATTACTGTATGAACTTAATCTAAGTCTTATTAGATTCACCAGAATTTTTAGCCTATTTCCAATATAGAACTGCCATAAACTAAATGGCAATAACTGTATGAACTTAATCTTAGTCTTACTGGATTTAGCACCATTTTCTAGACTATTTCCAACACAAAAATGGCATAAAATCAAGGGAAATTACTGTATGAACTTAATCTAAGTCTTATTAGATTCACCAGAATTTTTAGCCTATTTCCAATATAGAGTTGCCATAAACTAAATGGCAATAACTGTATGAACTTAATCTTAATCTTACGGGATTTAGCACAATTTTCTAGACTATTTCCAACACAAAAATGGCATAAAATCAAGGGAAATTACTGTATGAACTTAATCTAAGTCTTATTAGATTCACCAGAATTTTTAGCCTATGTCCAATATAGAACTGCCATAAACTAAATGGCAATAACTGTATGAACTTAATCTTAGTCTTACATTATTTAGCACAATTTTCTAGACTATTTCCAACAGAAAAATGGCATAAAATAAAGGAAATTACTGTATGAACTTAATCTAAGTCTTATTAGATTCACCAGAATTTGTAGCCTATTTCCAATATAGAACTGCCATAAACTAAATGGCAATAACTGTATGAACTTAATCTTAGTCTTACTGGATTTAGCACCATTTTCTAGACTATTTCCAACACAAAAATGGCATAAAATCAAGGGAAATTACTGTATGAACTTAATCTAAGTCTTATTAGATTCACCAGAATTTGTAGCCTATGTCCAATATAGAACTGCCATAAACTAAATGGCAATAACTGTATGAACTTAATCTTAGTCTTACTTTATTTAGCACTATTTTCTATACTATTTCCAAAAGAAAAATGGCAAAAAACCAAGGGAAATTACTGTATGAACTTAATCTAAGTCTTATTAGATTCACCAGAATTTGTAGCCTATTTCCAATATAGAACTGCCATAAACTAAATGGCAATAACTGTATGAACTTAATCTTAGTCTTACTGGATTTAGCACCATTTTCTAGACTATTTCCAACACAAAAATGGCATAAAATAAAGGGAAATTACTGTATGAACTTAATCTAAGTCTTATTAGATTCACCAGAATTTTTAGCCTATTTCCAATATAGAACTGCCATAAACTAAATGGCAATAACTGTATGAACTTAATCTAAGTCTTACTTGATTTAGCACCATTTTCTAGACTATTTCCAACACAAAATGCATAACTTCAAGGGAAATTACTGTATGAACTTAATCTTAGTCTTATTAGATTCACAAGAATTTTTAGCCTATTTCCAATATAGAACTGCCATAAACTACATGGCAATAACTGTATGAACTTAATCTTTGTCTTACTGGATTTAGCACAATTTTCTAGACTATTTCCAACACAAAATACATAAAATCAAGGGAAATTACTGTATGAACTTAATCTAAGTCTTATTAGATTCACCAGTATTTTTAGCCTATTTCCAATATAGAACTGCCATAAACTAAATGGCAATAACTGTATGAACTTAATCTTAGTCTTACTGGATTTAGCACAATTTTCTTGACTATTTCCAACACAAAAATGGCATAAAATCAAGGGAAATTACTGTATAAACTTAATTTAAGTCTTATTAGATTCACAAGAATTTTTAGCCTATTTCCAATATAGAACTGCCATAAACTACATGGCAATAACTGTATGAACTTAATCTTAGTCTTACTGGATTTAGCACAATTTTCTAGACTATTTCCAACACAAAATACATAAAATCAAGGGAAATTACTGTATGAACTTAATCTAAGTCTTATTAGATTCACCAGTATTTTTAGCCTATTTCCAATATAGAACTGCCATAAACTAAATGGCAATAACTGTATGAACTTAATCTTAGTCTTACTGGATTTAGCACAATTTTCTTGACTATTTCCAACACAAAAATGGCATAAAATCAAGGGAAATTACTGTATGAACTTAATCTAAGTCTTATTAGATTCACCAGAATTTTTAGCCTATTTCCAATATAGAACTGCAATAAACTAAATTGCAATAACTGTATGAACTTAATCTTAGTCTTACTAGATTTAGCACCATTTTCTAGACTATTTCCAACACAAAAATGGCATAAAATCAAGGGAAATTACTGTATGAACTTAATCTAAGTCTTATTAGATTCACCAGTATTTTTAGCCTATTTCCAATATAGAACTGCCATAAACTAAATGGCAATAACTGTATGAACTTAATCTTAGTCTTACTGGATTTAGCACAATTTTCTTGACTATTTCCAACAGAAAAATGGCATAAAATCAAGGGAAATTACTGTATGAACTTAATCTAAGTCTTATTAGATTCACCAGAATTTTTAGCCTATTTCCAATATAGAACTGCCATAAACTAAATGGCAATAACTGTATGAACTTAATCTTAGTCTTACTTGATTTAGCACAATTTTCTAGACTATTTCCAACACAAAATACATAAACTCAAGGGAAATTACTGTATGAACTTAATCTAAGTCTTATTAGATTCACAAGAATTTTTAGCCTATTTCCAATATAGAACTGCAATAAACTAAATGGAAATAACTGTATGAACTTAATCTTAGTCTTACTGGATTTAGCACCATTTTCTAGACTATTTCCAACACAAAATGCATAAACTCAAGGGAAATTACTGTATGAACTTAATCTAAGTCTTATTAGATTCACAAGAATTTTTAGCCTATTTCCAATATAGAACTGCAATAAACTAAATTGCAATAACTGTATGAACTTAATCTTAGTCTTACTAGATTTAGCACCATTTTCTAGACTATTTCCAACACAAAAATGGCATAAAATCAAGGGAAATTACTGTATGAACTTAATCTAAGTCTTATTAGATTCACCAGAATTTTTAGCCTATGTCCAATATAGAACTGCCATAAACTAAATGGCAATAACTGTATGAACTTAATCTTAGTCTTACTGGATTATGCACAATTTTCCAGACTATTTCCAACAGAAAATGCATAAACTCAAGGGAAATTACTGTATGAACTTAATCTAAGTCTTATTAGATTCACCAGAATTTTTAGCCTATTTCCAATATAGAACTGCCATAAACAAAATGGCAATAACTGTATGAACTTAATCTTAGTCTTACTGGATTTAGCACAATTTACTAGACTATTTCCAACACAAAAATGGCATAAAATCAAGGGAAATTACTGTATGAACTTAATCTAAGTCTTATTAGATTCACCAGAATTTTTAGCCTATGTCCAATATAGAACTGCCATAAACTAAATGGCAATAACTGTATGAACTTAATCTTAGTCTTACTTTATTTAGCACAATTTTCTAGACTATTTCCAACAGAAAAATGGCATAAAATCAAGGGAAATTACTGTATGAACTTAATCTAAGTCTTATTAGATTCACCAGAATTTTTAGCCTATTTCCAATATAGAACTGCCATAAACTAAATGGCAATAACTGTATGAACTTAATCTTAGTCTTACTGGATTTAGCACAATTTTCTTGACTATTTCCAACACAAAAATGGCATAAAATAAAGGGAAATTACTGTATGAACTTAATCTAAGTCTTATTAGATTCACCAGAATTTGTAGCCTATTTTTAATATAGAACTGCCATAAACTAAATGGCAATAACTGTATGAACTTAATCTTAGTCTTACTGGATTTAGCACCATTTTCTAGACTATTTCCAACACAAAAATGGCATAAAATCAAGGGAAATTACTGTATGAACTTAATCTAAGTCTTATTAGATTCACCAGAATTTGTAGCCTATTTCCAATATAGAACTGCCATAAACTAAATGGCAATAACTGTATGAACTTAATCTTAGTCTTACTGGATTTAGCACCATTTTCTAGACTATTTCCAACACAAAAATGGCATAAAATCAAGGGAAATTACTGTATGAACTTAATCTAAGTCTTATTAGATTCACCAGAATTTTTAGCCTATGTCCAATATAGAACTGCCATGAACTAAATGGCAATAACTGTATGAACTTAATCTTAGTCTTACTTTATTTAGCACAATTTTCTAGACTATTTCCAACAGAAAAATGGCATAAAATCAAGGGAAATTACTGTATGAACTTAATCTAAGTCTTATTAGATTCACCAGAATTATTAGCCTATGTCCAATATAGAACTGCCATAAACTAAATGGCAATAACTGTATGAACTTAATCTTAGTCTTACTTTATTTAGCACAATTTTCTAGACTATGTCCAACAGAAAAATGGCATAAAATCAAGGGAAATTACTGTATGAACTTAATCTAAGTCTTATTAGATTCACCAGAATTTGTAGCCTATTTCCAATATAGAACTGCCATAAACTAAATGGCAATAACTGTATGAACTTAATCTTAGTCTTACTGGATTTAGCACCATTTTCTAGACTATTTCCAACACAAAAATGGCATAAAATCAAGGGAAATTACTGTATGAACTTAATCTAAGTCTTATTAGATTCACCAGAATTTTTAGCCTATTTCCAATATAGAACTGCCATAAACTAAATGGCAATAACTGTATGAACTTAATCTAAGTCTTACTTGATTTAGCACCATTTTCTAGACTATTTCCAACACAAAATGCATAAACTCAAGGGAAATTACTGTATGAACTTAATCTAAGTCTTATTAGATTCACAAGAATTTTTAGCCTATTTCCAATATAGAACTGCCATAAACTACATGGCAATAACTGTATGAACTTAATCTTAGTCTTACTGGATTTAGCACAATTTTCTAGACTATTTCCAACACAAAATACATAAACTCAAGGGAAATTACTGTATGAACTTAATCTAAGTCTTATTAGATTCACAAGAATTTTTAGCCTATTTCCAATATAGAACTGCCATAAACTAAATGGCAATAACTGTATGAAATTAATCTTAGTCTTACTGGATTAAGCACCATTTTCTTGACTATTTCCAACATAAAAATGGCATAAAATCAAGGGAAATTACTGTATGAACTTAATCTAAGTCTTATTAGATTCACCAGAATTTTTAGCCTATTTCCAATATAGAACTGCCATAAACTAAATGGCAATAACTGTATGAACTTAATCTTAGTCTTACTGGATTTAGCACAATTTTCTTGACTATTTCCAACACAAAAATGGCATAAAATCAAGGGAAATTACTGTATGAACTTAATCTAAGTCTTATTAGATTAACCAGAATTTTTAGCCTATTTCCAATATAGAACTGCCATAAACTAAATGGCAATAACTGTATGAACTTAATCTTAGTCTTACTGGGTTTAGCACAATTTTCTAGACTATTTCCAACACAAAATACATAAACTCAAGGGAAATTACTGTATGAACTTAATCTAAGTCTTATTAGATTCACAAGAATTTTTAGCCTATTTCCAATATAGAACTGCCATAAACTAAATGGCAATAACTGTATGAACTTAATCTTAGTCTTACTTGATTTAGCACCATTTTCTAGACTATTTCCAACACAGAAATGGCATAAAATCAAGGGAAATTACTGTATGAACTTAATCTAAGTCTTATTAGATTCACCAGAATTTTTAGCCTATGTCCAATATAGAACTGCCATGAACTAAATGGCAATAACTGTATGAACTTAATCTTAGTCTTACTTTATTTAGCACAATTTTCTAGACTATTTCCAACAGAAAAATGGCATAAAATCAAGGGAAATTACTGTATGAACTGTATCTAAGTCTTATTAGATTCACCAGAATTTTTAGCCTATGTCCAATATAGAACTGCCATAAACTAAATGGCAATAACTGTATGAACTTAATCTTAGTCTTACTTTATTTAGCACAATTTTCTAGACTATTTCCAACAGAAAAATGGCATAAAATCAAGGGAAATTACTGTATGAACTTAATCTAAGTCTTATTAGATTCACCAGAATTTGTAGCCTATTTCCAATATAGAACTGCCATAAACTAAATGGCAATAACTGTATGAACTTAATCTTAGTCTTACTGGATTTAGCACCATTTTCTAGACTATTTCCAACACAAAAATTGCATAAAATCAAGGGAAATTACTGTATGAACTTAATCTAAGTCTTATTAGATTCACCAGAATTTTTAGCCTATTTCCAATATAGAACTGCCATAAACTAAATGGCAATAACTGTATGAACTTAATCTAAGTCTTACTTGATTTAGCACCATTTTCTAGACTATTTCCAACACAAAATGCATAAACTCAAGGGAAATTACTGTATGAACTTAATCTAAGTCTTATTAGATTCACAAGAATTTTTAGCCTATTTCCAATATAGAACTGCCATAAACTACATGGCAATAACTGTATGAACTTAATCTTAGTCTTACTGGATTTAGCACAATTTTCTAGACTATTTCCAACACAAAATACATAAACTCAAGGGAAATTACTGTATGAACTTAATCTAAGTCTTATTAGATTCACAAGAATTTTTAGCCTATTTCCAATATAGAACTGCCATAAACTAAATGGCAATAACTGTATGAACTTAATCTTAGTCTTACTGGATTTAGCACCATTTTCTTGACTATTTCCAACATAAAAATGGCATAAAATCAAGGGAAATTACTGTATGAACTTAATTCAAGTCTTATTAGATTCACCAGAATTTTTAGCCTATTTCCAATATAGAGTTGCCATAAACTAAATGGCAATAACTGTATGAACTTAATCTTAATCTTACGGGATTTAGCACAATTTTCTAGACTATTTCCAACACAAAAATGGCATAAAATCAAGGGAAATTACTGTATGAACTTAATCTAAGTCTTATTAGATTCACCAGAATTTTTAGCATATGTCCAATATAGAACTGCCATAAACTAAATGGCAATAACTGTATGAACTTAATCTTAGTCTTACATTATTTAGCACAATTTTCTAGACTATTTCCAACAGAAAAATGGCATAAAATCAAGGGAAATTACTGTATGAACTTAATCTAAGTCTTATTAGATTCACCAGAATTTGTAGCCTATTTCCAATATAGAACTGCCATAAACTAAATGGCAATAACTGTATGAACTTAATCTTAGTCTTACTTTATTTAGCACAATTTTCTAGACTATTTCCAACAGAAAAATGGCATAAAATCAAGGGAAATTACTGTATGAACTTAATCTAAGTCTTATTAGATTCACCAGAATTTTTAGCCTATTTCCAATATAGAACTGCAATAAACTAAATGGCAATAACTGTATGAACTTAATCTTAGTCTTACTGGATTTAGCACAATTTACTAGACTATTTCCAACACAAAAATGGCATAAAATCAAGGGAAATTACTGTATGAACTTAATCTAAGTCTTATTAGATTCACCAGAATTTTTAGCCTATGTCCAATATAGAACTGCAATAAACTAAATGGCAATAACTGTATGAACTTAATCTTAGTCTTACTTGATTTAGCACCATTTTCTAGACTATTTCCAACACAAAATGCATAAACTAAAGGGAAATTACTGTATGAACTTAATCTAAGTCTTATTAGATTCACAAGAATTTTTAGCCTATTTCCAATATAGAACTGCAATAAACTAAATGGCAATAACTGTATGAACTTAATCTTAGTCTTACTGGATTTAGCACCATTTTCTAGACTATTTCCAACACAAAAATGGCATAAAATCAAGGGAAATTACTGTATGAACTTAATCTAAGTCTTATTAGATTCACCAGAATTTGTAGCCTATGTCCAATATAGAACTGCCATAAACTAAATGGCAATAACTGTATGAACTTAATCTTAGTCTTACTTTATTTAGCACAATTTTCTAGACTATTTCCAACAGAAAAATGGCATAAAATCAAGGGAAATTACTGTATGAACTTAATCTAAGTCTTATTAGATTCACCAGAATTTTTAGCCTATTTCCAATATAGAACTGCAATAAACTAAATGGCAATAACTGTATGAACTTAATCTTAGTCTTACTGGATTTAGCACAATTTACTAGACTATTTCCAACACAAAAATGGCATAAAATCAAGGGAAATTACTGTATGAACTTAATCTAAGTCTTATTAGATTCACCAGAATTTTTAGCCTATGTCCAATATAGAACTGCAATAAACTAAATGGCAATAACTGTATGAACTTAATCTTAGTCTTACTTGATTTAGCACCATTTTCTAGACTATTTCCAACACAAAAATTGCATAAAATCAAGGGAAATTACTGTATGAACTTAATCTAAGTCTTATTAGATTCACCAGAATTTTTAGCCTATTTCCAATATAGAGTTGCCATAAACTAAATGGCAATAACTGTATGAACTTAATCTTAGTCTTACTGGATTTAGCACCATTTTCTAGACTATTTCCAACACAAAAATGGCATAAAATCAAGGGAAATTACTGTATGAACTTAATCTAAGTCTTATTAGATTCACCAGAATTTTTAGCCTATTTCCAATATAGAACTGCAATAAACTAAATGGCAATAACTGTATGAACTTAATCTTAGTCTTACTTTATTTAGCACAATTTTCTAGACTATTTCCAACAGAAAAATGGCATAAAATCAAGGGAAATTACTGTATGAACTGTATCTAAGTCTTATTAGATTCACCAGAATTTTTAGCCTATTTCCAATATAGAACTGCCATAAACTAAATGGCAATAACTGTATGAACTTAATCTTTGTCTTACTGGATTTAGCACAATTTTCTAGACTATTTCCAACACAAAATGCATAAACTCAAGGGAAATTACTGTATGAACTTAATCTAAGTCTTATTAGATTCACCAGAATTTGTAGCCTATTTTTAATATAGAACTGCCATAAACTAAATGGCAATAACTGTATGAACTTAATCTTAGTCTTACTGGGTTTAGCACAATTTTCTAGACTATTTCCAACACAAAATACATAAACTCAAGGGAAATTACTGTATGAACTTAATCTAAGTCTTATTAGATTCACAAGAATTTTTAGCCTATTTCCAATATAGAACTGCCATAAACTAAATGGCAATAACTGTATGAACTTAATCTTAGTCTTACTGGATTTAGCACCATTTTCTAGACTATTTCCAACACAAAAATGGCATAAAATCAAGGGAAATTACTGTATGAACTTAATCTAAGTCTTATTAGATTCACCAGAATTTTTAGCCTATGTCCAATATAGAACTGCCATGAACTAAATGGCAATAACTGTATGAACTTAATCTTAGTCTTACTTTATTTAGCACAATTTTCTAGACTATTTCCAACTGAAAAATGGCATAAAATCAAGGGAAATTACTGTATGAACTGTATCTAAGTCTTATTAGATTCACCAGAATTTTTAGCCTATGTCCAATATAGAACTGCCATAAACTAAATGGCAATAACTGTATGAACTTAATCTTAGTCTTACTTTATTTAGCACAATTTTCTAGACTATTTCCAACAGAAAAATGGCATAAAATCAAGGGAAATTACTGTATGAACTTAATCTAAGTCTTATTAGATTCACCAGTATTTGTACCCTATTTCCAATATAGAACTGCCATAAACTAAATGGCAATAACTGTATGAACTTAATCTTAGTCTTACTTGATTTAGCACAATTTTCTGGACTATTTCCAACAGAAAAATGGCATAAAATCAAGGGAAATTACTGTATGAACTTAATCTAAGTCTTATTAGATTCACCAGAATTTGTAGCCTATTTCCAATATAGAACTGCCATAAACTAAATGGCAATAACTGTATGAACTTAATCTTAGTCTTACTTGATTTAGCACCATTTTCTAGACTATTTCCAACACAAAAATTGCATAAAATCAAGGGAAATTACTGTATGAACTTAATCTAAGTCTTATTAGATTCACCAGAATTTTTAGCCTATTTCCAATATAGAACTGCCATAAACTAAATGGCAATAACTGTATGAACTTAATCTAAGTCTTACTTGATTTAGCACCATTTTCTATACTATTTCCAACACAAAATGCATAAACTCAAGGGAAATTACTGTATGAACTTAATCTAAGTCTTATTAGATTCACAAGAATTTTTAGCCTATTTCCAATATAGAACTGCCATAAACTACATGGCAATAACTCTATGAACTTAATCTTAGTCTTACTGGATTTAGCACAATTTTCTAGACTATTTCCAACACAAAATACATAAACTCAAGGGAAATTACTGTATGAACTTAATCTAAGTCTTATTAGATTCACAAGAATTTTTAGCCTATTTCCAATATAGAACTGCCATAAACTAAATGGCAATAACTGTATGAACTTAATCTTAGTCTTACTGGATTTAGCACCATTTTCTTGACTATTTCCAACATAAAAATGGCATAAAATCAAGGGAAATTACTGTATGAACTTAATCTAAGTCTTATTAGATTCACCAGTATTTTTAGCCTATGTCCAATATAGAACTGCCATAAACTAAATGGCAATAACTGTATGAACTTAATCTTAGTCTTACTGGATTTAGCACAATTTTCTTGACTATTTCCAACACAAAAATGGCATAAAATCAAGGGAAATTACTGTATGAACTTAATCTAAGTCTTATTAGATTCACCAGAACTTTTAGCCTATTTCCAATATAGAACTGCCATAAACTAAATGGCAATAACTGTATGAACTTAATCTTAGTCTTACTTGATTTAGCACCATTTTCTAGACTATTTCCAACACAAAATACATAAACTCAAGGGAAATTACTGTATGAACTTAATCTAAGTCTTATTAGATTCACCAGAATTTTTAGCCTATTTCCAATATAGAACTGCCATAAACTAAATGGCAATAACTGTATGAACTTAATCTTAGTCTTACTGGATTTAGCACAATTTTCTAGACTATTTCAAACACAAAATGCATAAACTAAAGGGAAATTACTGTATGAACTTAATCTAAGTCTTATTAGATTCACCAGAATTTTTAGCCTATTTCCAATATAGAACTGCCATAAACTAAATGGCAATAACTGTATGAACTTAATCTTAGTCTTACTGGATTTAGCACAATTTTCTAGACTATTTCCAACACAAAAATGGCATAAAATCAGGGGAAATTACTGTATGAACTTAATCTAAGTCTTATTAGATTCACCAGAATTTGTAGCCTATGTCCAATATAGAACTGCCATAAACTACATGGCAATAACTGTATGAACTTAATCTTAGTCTTACATTATTTAGCACAATTTTCTAGACTATTTCCAACAGAAAAATGGCATAAAATCAAGGGAAATTACTGTATGAACTTAATCTAAGTCTTATTAGATTCACCAGAATTTTTAGCCTATTTCCAATATAGAACTGCAATAAACTAAATGGCAATAACTGTATGAACTTAATCTTAGGCTTACTGGATTTAGCACAATTTTCTTGACTATTTCCAACACAAAAATGGCATAAAATCAAGGGAAATTACTGTATGAACTTAATCTAAGTCTTATTAGATTCACCAGAATTTGTAGCCTATTTTTAATATAGAACTGCCATAAACTAAATGGCAATAACTGTATGAACTTAATCTTAGTCTTACTGGATTTAGCACCATTTTCTAGACTATTTCCAACACAAAAATGGCATAAAATCAAGGGAAATTACTGTATGAACTTAATCTAAGTCTTATTAGATTCACCAGAATTTGTACCCTATTTCCAATATAGAACTGCCATAAACTAAATGGCAATAACTGTATGAACTTAATCTTAGTCTTACTGGATTTAGCACCATTTTCTAGACTATTTCCAACACAAAAATGGCATAAAATCAAGGGAAATTACTGTATGAACTTAATCTAAGTCTTATTAGATTCACCAGTATTTTTAGCCTATGTCCAATATAGAACTGCCATGAACTAAATGGCAATAACTGTATGAACTTAATCTTAGTCTTACTTTATTTAGCACAATTTTCTAGACTATTTCCAACAGAAAAATGGCATAAAATCAAGGGAAATTACTGTATGAACTGTATCTTAGTCTTATTAGATTCACCAGAATTTTAAGCCTATGTCCAATATAGAACTGCCATAAACTAAATGGCAATAACTGTATGAACTTAATCTTAGTCTTACTTGATTTAGCACCATTTTCTAGACTATGTCCAACAGAAAAATGGCATAAAATCAAGGGAAATTACTGTATGAACTTAATCTAAGTCTTATTAGATTCACAAGAATTTGTAGCCTATTTCCAATATAGAACTGCCATAAACTAAATGGCAATAACTGTATGAACTTAATCTAAGTCTTACTTGATTTAGCACCATTTTCTAGACTATTTCCAACACAAAATGCATAAACTCAAGGGAAATTACTGTATGAACTTAATCTAAGTCTTATTAGATTCACAAGAATTTTTAGCCTATTTCCAATATAGAACTGCCATAAACTACATGGCAATAACTGTATGAACTTAATCTTAGTCTTACTGGATTTAGCACAATTTTGTAGACTATTTCCAACACAAAATACATAAACTCAAGGGAAATTACTGTATGAACTTAATCTAAGTCTTATTAGATTCACAAGAATTTTTAGCCTATTTCCAATATAGAACTGCCATAAACTAAATGGCAATAACTGTATGAACTTAATCTTAGTCTTACTTGATTTAGCACCATTTTCTTGACTATTTCCAACATAAAAATGGCATAAAATCAAGGGAAATTACTGTATGAACTTAATCTAAGTCTTATTAGATTCACCAGAATTTTTAGCCTATTTCCAATATAGAACTGCCATAAACTAAATGGCAATAACTGTATGAACTTAATCTTAGTCTTACTGGATTTAGCACAATTTTCTTGACTATTTCCAACACAAAAATGGCATAAAATCAAGGGAAATTACTGTATGAACTTAATCTAAGTCTTATTAGATTCACCAGAATTTTTAGCCTATTTCCAATATAGACCTGCCATAAACTAAATGGCAATAACTGTATGAACTTAATCTTAGTCTTACTGGATTTAGCACAATTTTCTAGACTATTTCCAACACAAAATGCATAAACTAAAGGGAAATTACTGTATGAACTTAATCTAAGTCTTATTAGATTCACAAGAATTTGTAGCCTATTTCCAATATAGAACTGCCATAAACTACATGGCAATAACTGTATGAACCTTATCTTAGTCTTACTGGATTTAGCACAATTTTGTAGACTATTTCCAACACAAAATACATAAACTCAAGGGAAATTACTGTATGAACTTAATCTAAGTCTTATTAGATTCACAAGAATTTTTAGCCTATTTCCAATATAGAACTGCCATAAACTACATGGCAATAACTGTATGAACTTAATCTTAGTCTTACTGGATTTAGCACAATTTTCTTGACTATTTCCAACACAGAAATGGCATAAAATCAAGGGAAATTACTGTATGAACTTAATCTAAGTCTTATTAGATTCACCAGAATTTTTAGCCTATTTCCAATATAGAACTGCCATAAACTAAATGGCAATAACTGTATGAACTTAATCTTAGTCTTACTGGATTTAGCACAATTTTCTTGACTATTTCCAACACAAAAATGGCATAAAATCAAGGGAAATTACTGTATGAACTTAATCTAAGTCTTATTAGATTCACCAGAATTTTTAGCCTATTTCCAATATAGAACTGCCATAAACTAAATGGCAATAACTGTATGAACTTAATCTTAGTCTTACTGGATTTAGCACAATTTTCTTGACTATTTCCAACACAAAAATGGCATAAAATCAAGGGAAATTACTGTATGAACTTAATCTAAGTCTTATTAGATTCACCAGAATTCTTAGCCTATTTCCAATATAGAACTGCCATAAACTAAATGGCAATAACTGTATGAACTTAATCTTAGTCTTACTGGATTTAGCACAATTTTCTAGACTATTTCCAACACAAAATGCATAAACTAAAGGGAAATTACTGTATGAACTTAATCTAAGTCTTATTAGATTCACAAGAATTTTTAGCCTATTTCCAATATAGAACTGCCATAAACTACATGGCAATAACTGTATGAACTTAATCTTAGTCTTACTGGATTAAGCACAATTTTGTAGACTATTTCCAACACAAAATACATAAACTCAAGGGAAATTACTGTATGAACTTAATCTAAGTCTTATTAGATTCACAAGAATTTTTAGCCTATTTCCAATATAGAACTGCCATAAACTAAATGGCAATAACTGTATGAACTTAATCTTAGTCTTACTGGATTTAGCACAATTTTCTTGACTATTTCTAACACAAAAATGGCATAAAATCAAGGGAAATTACTGTATGAACTTAATCTAAGTCTTATTAGATTCACCAGAATTTTTAGCCTATTTCCAATATAGAACTGCCATAAACTAAATGGCAATAACTGTATGAACTTAATCTTAGTCTTACTGGATTTAGCACAATTTTCTAGACTATTTCCAACACAAAATGCATAAACTAAAGGGAAATTACTGTATGAACTTAATCTAAGTCTTATTAGATTCACAAGAATTTTTAGCCTATTTCCAATATAGAACTGCCATAAACTACATGGCAATAACTGTATGAACTTAATCTTAGTCTTACTGGATTTAGCACCATTTTCTAGACTATTTCTAACACAAAAATGGCATAAAATCAAGGGAAATTACTGTATGAACTTAATCTAAGTCTTATTAGATTCACCAGAATTTTTAGCCTATTTCCAATATAGAACTGCCATAAACTAAATGGCAATAACTGTATGAACTTAATCTTAGTCTTACTGGATTTAGCACAATTTTCTAGACTATTTCCAACACAAAATGCATAAACTAAAGGGAAATTACTGTATGAACTTAATCTAAGTCTTATTAGATTCACAAGAATTTTTAGCCTATTTCCAATATAGAACTGCCATAAACTAAATGGCAATAACTGTATGAACTTAATCTTAGTCTTACTTGATTTAGCACCATTTCCTAGACTATTTCAACATAAAAATGGCATAAAATCAAGGGAAATTACTGTATGAACTTAATCTAAGTCTTATTTGATTCACCAGAATTTGTAGCCTATTTCCAATATAGAACTGCCATAAACTAAAGGGCAATAACTGTATGAACTTAATCTTAGTCTTACTTGATTTAGCACCATTTCCTAGACTATTTCAACATAAAAATGGCATAAAATCAAGGGAAATTACTGTATGAACTTAATCTAAGTCTTATTTGATTCACCAGAATTTGTAGCCTATTTCCAATATAGAACTGCCATAAACTAAAGGGCAATAACTGTATGAACTTAATCTAATCTTACTTGATTTAGCACCATTTCCTAGACTATTTCCAACAGAAAAATGGCATAAAATCAAGGGAAATTACTGTATGAACTTAATCTAAGTCTTATTTGATTCACCAGAATTTGTAGCCTATTTCCAATATAGAACTGCCATAAACTAAAGGGCAATAACTGTATGAACTTAATCTTAGTCTTACTTGATTTAGCACCATTTCCTAGACTATTTCAACATAAAAATGGCATAAAATCAAGGGAAATTACTGTATGAACTTAATCTAAGTCTTATTTGATTCACCAGAATTTGTAGCCTATTTCCAATATAGAACTGCCATAAACTAAAGGGCAATAACTGTATGAACTTAGTCTAATCTTACTTGATTTAGCACCATTTCCTAGACTATTTCAACATAAAAATGGCATAAAATCAAGGGAAATTACTGTATGAACTTAATCTAAGTCTTATTTGATTCACCAGAATTTGTAGCCTATTTCCAATATAGAACTGCCATAAACTAAATGGCAATAACTGTATGAACTTAATCTTAGTCTTACTTGATTTAGCACCATTTCCTAGACTATTTCCAACAGAAAAATGGCATAAAATCAAGGGAAATTACTGTATGAACTTAATCTAAGTCTTATTTGATTCACCAGAATTTGTAGCCTATTTCCAATATAGAACTGCCATAAACTAAAGGGCAATAACTGTATGAACTTAATCTTAGTCTTACTTGATTTAGCACCATTTCCTAGACTATTTCAACATAAAAATGGAATAAAATCAAGGGAAATTACTGTATGAACTTAATCTAAGTCTTATTTGATTCACCAGAATTTGTAGCCTATTTCCAATATAGAACTGCCATAAACTAAATGGCAATAACTGTATGAACTTAATCTTAGTCTTACTTGATTTAGCACCATTTCCTAGACTATTTCCAACAGAAAAATGGCATAAAATCAAGGGAAATTACTGTATGAACTTAATCTAAGTCTTATTTGATTCACCAGAATTTGTAGCCTATTTCCAATATAGAACTGCCATAAACTAAAGGGCAATAACTGTATGAACTTAATCTAAGTCTTACTTGATTTAGCACCATTTCCTAGACTATTTCCAACAGAAAAATGGCATAAAATCAAGGGAAATTACTGTATGAACTTAATCTAAGTCTTATTTGATTCACCAGAATTTGTAGCCTATTTCCAATATAGAACTGCCATAAACTAAACGGCAATAACTGTATGAACTTAATCTTAGTCTTACTTGATTTAGCACCATTTCCTAGACTATTTCAACATAAAAATGGAATAAAATCAAGGGAAATTACTGTATGAACTTAATCTAAGTCTTATTTGATTCACCAGAATTTGTAGCCTATTTCCAATATAGAACTCCCATAAACTAAAGGGCAATAACTGTATGAACTTAATCCTAGTCTTGCTTGATTTAGCACCATTTTCTAGACTATTTCCAACATAAAAATGGAATAAAATCAAGGGAAATTACTGTATGAACTTAATCTAAGTCTTATTTGATTCACCAGAATTTGTAGCCTATTTCCAATATAGAACTGCCATAAACTAAATGGCAATAACTGTATGAACTTAATCTTAGTCTTACTTGATTTAGCACCATTTTCTAGACTATTTCCAACAGAAAAATGGCATAAAATCAAGGGAAATTACTGTATGAACTTAATCTAAGTCTTATTTGATTCACCAGAATTTGTAGCCTATTTCCAATATAGAACTGCCATAAACTAAAGGGCAATAACTGTATGAACTTAATCTTAGTCTTACTTGATTTAGCACAATTTCCTAGACTATTTCCAACAGAAAAATGGCATAAAATCAAGGGAAATTACTGTATGAACTTAATCTAAGTCTTATTTGATTCACCAGAATTTGTAGCCTATTTCCAATATAGAACTGCCATAAACTAAATGGCAATAACTGTATGAACTTAATCTTAGTCTTACATGATTTAGCACCATTTCCTAGACTATTTCAACATAAAAATGGAATAAAATCAAGGGAAATTACTGTATGAACTTAATCTAAGTCTTATTTGATTCACCAGAATTTGTAGCCTATTTCCAATATAGAACTGCCATAAACTAAACGGCAATAACTGTATGAACTTAATCTTTGTCTTACTTGATTTAGCACCATTTCCTAGACTATTTCAACATAAAAATGGAATAAAATCAAGGGAAATTACTGTATGAACTTAATCTAAGTCTTATTTGATTCACCAGAATTTGTAGCCTATTTCCAATATAGAACTGCCATAAACTAAAGGGCAATAACTGTATGAACTTAATCCTAGTCTTGCTTGATTTAGCACCATTTTCTAGACTATTTCCAACATAAAAATGGAATAAAATCAAGGGAAATTACTGTATGAACTTAATCTAAGTCTTATTAGATTCACCAGAATTTGTAGCCTATTTCCAATATAGAACTGCCATAAACTAAATGGCAATAACTGTATGAACTTAATCTTAGTCTTACTTGATTTAGCACCATTTTCTAGACTATTTCCAACAGAAAAATGGCATAAAATCAAGGGAAATTACTGTATGAACTTAATCTAAGTCTTATTTGATTCACCAGAATTTGTAGCCTATTTCCAATATAGAACTGCCATAAACTAAAGGGCAATAACTGTATGAACTTAATCTTAGTCTTACTTGATTTAGCACCATTTCCTAGACTATTTCCAACATAAAAATGGCATAAAATCAAGGGAAATTACTGTATGAACTTAATCTAAGTCTTATTTGATTCACCAGAATTTGTAGCCTATTTCCAATATAGAACTGCCATAAACTAAAGGGCAATAACTGTATGAACTTAATCTTAGTCTTACTTGATTTAGCACCATTTCCTAGACTATTTCCAACAGAAAAATGGCATAAAATCAAGGGAAATTACTGTATGAACTTAATCTAAGTCTTATTTGATTCACCAGAATTTGTAGCCTATTTCCAATATAGAACTGCCATAAACTAAACGGCAATAACTGTATGAACTTAATCTTAGTCTTACTTGATTTAGCACCATTTCCTAGACTATTTCAACATAAAAATGGAATAAAATCAAGGGAAATTACTGTATGAACTTAATCTAAGTCTTATTTGATTCACCAGAATTTGTAGCCTATTTCCAATATAGAACTGCCATAAACTAAAGGGCAATAACTGTATGAACTTAATCCTAGTCTTGCTTGATTTAGCACCATTTTCTAGACTATTTCCAACATAAAAATGGAATAAAATCAAGGGAAATTACTGTATGAACTTAATCTAAGTCTTATTTGATTCACCAGAATTTGTAGCCTATTTCCAATATAGAACTGCCATAAACTAAATGGCAATAACTGTATGAACTTAATCTTAGTCTTACTTGATTTAGCACCATTTTCTAGACTATTTCCAACAGAAAAATGGCATAAAATCAAGGGAAATTACTGTATGAACTTAATCTAAGTCTTATTTGATTCACCAGAATTTGTAGCCTATTTCCAATATAGAACTGCCATAAACTAAAGGGCAATAACTGTATGAACTTAATCTTAGTCTTACTTGATTTAGCACCATTTCCTAGACTATTTCCAACAGAAAAATGGCATAAAATCAAGGGAAATTACTGTATGAACTTAATCTAAGTCTTATTTGATTCACCAGAATTTGTAGCCTATTTCCAATATAGAACTGCCATAAACTAAATGGCAATAACTGTATGAACTTAATCTTAGTCTTACTTGATTTAGCACCATTTCCTAGACTATTTCAACATAAAAATGGAATAAAATCAAGGGAAATTACTGTATGAACTTAATCTAAGTCTTATTTGATTCACCAGAATTTGTAGCCTATTTCCAATATAGAACTGCCATAAACTAAACGGCAATAACTGTATGAACTTAATCTTTGTCTTACTTGATTTAGCACCATTTCCTAGACTATTTCAACATAAAAATGGAATAAAATCAAGGGAAATTACTGTATGAACTTAATCTAAGTCTTATTTGATTCACCAGAATTTGTAGCCTATTTCCAATATAGAACTGCCATAAACTAAAGGGCAATAACTGTATGAACTTAATCCTAGTCTTGCTTGATTTAGCACCATTTTCTAGACTATTTCCAACATAAAAATGGAATAAAATCAAGGGAAATTACTGTATGAACTTAATCTAAGTCTTATTAGATTCACCAGAATTTGTAGCCTATTTCCAATATAGAACTGCCATAAACTAAATGGCAATAACTGTATGAACTTAATCTTAGTCTTACTTGATTTAGCACCATTTTCTAGACTATTTCCAACAGAAAAATGGCATAAAATCAAGGGAAATTACTGTATGAACTTAATCTAAGTCTTATTTGATTCACCAGAATTTGTAGCCTATTTCCAATATAGAACTGCCATAAACTAAAGGGCAATAACTGTATGAACTTAATCTTAGTCTTACTTGATTTAGCACCATTTCCTAGACTATTTCCAACATAAAAATGGCATAAAATCAAGGGAAATTACTGTATGAACTTAATCTAAGTCTTATTTGATTCACCAGAATTTGTAGCCTATTTCCAATATAGAACTGCCATAAACTAAAGGGCAATAACTGTATGAACTTAATCTAATCTTACTTGATTTAGCACCATTTCCTAGACTATTTCCAACAGAAAAATGGAATAAAATCAAGGGAAATTACTGTATGAACTTAATCTAAGTCTTATTTGATTCACCAGAATTTGTAGCCTATTTCCAATATAGAACTGCCATAAACTAAAGGGCAATAACTGTATGAACTTAATCTTAGTCTTACTTGATTTAGCACCATTTCCTAGACTATTTCCAACAGAAAAATGGCATAAAATCAAGGGAAATTACTGTATGAACTTAATCTAAGTCTTATTTGATTCACCAGAATTTGTAGCCTATTTCCAATATAGAACTGCCATAAACTAAAGGGCAATAACTGTATGAACTTAATCTTAGTCTTACTTGATTTAGCACCATTTCCTAGACTATTTCCAACATAAAAATGGCATAAAATCAAGGGAAATTACTGTATGAACTTAATCTAAGTCTTATTTGATTCACCAGAATTTGTAGCCTATTTCCAATATAGAACTGCCATAAACTAAAGGGCAATAACTGTATGAACTTAATCTAATCTTACTTGATTTAGCACCATTTCCTAGACTATTTCCAACAGAAAAATGGAATAAAATCAAGGGAAATTACTGTATGAACTTAATCTAAGTCTTATTTGATTCACCAGAATTTGTAGCCTATTTCCAATATAGAACTGCCATAAACTAAAGGGCAATAACTGTATGAACTTAATCTTAGTCTTACTTGATTTAGCACCATTTCCTAGACTATTTCCAACAGAAAAATGGCATAAAATCAAGGGAAATTACTGTATGAACTTAATCTAAGTCTTATTTGATTCACCAGAATTTGTAGCCTATTTCCAATATAGAACTGCCATAAACTAAAGGGCAATAACTGTATGAACTTAATCTAATCTTACTTGATTTAGCACCATTTCCTAGACTATTTCAACATAAAAATGGAATAAAATCAAGGGAAATTACTGTATGAACTTAATCTAAGTCTTATTTGATTCACCAGTATTGGTAGCCTATTTCCAATATAGAACTGCCATAAACTAAATGGCAATAACTGTATGAACTTAATCTTAGTCTTACTTGATTTAGCACCATTTCCTAGACTATTTCCAACAGAAAAATGGCATAAAATCAAGGGAAATTACTGTATGAACTTAATCTAAGTCTTATTAGATTCACCAGTATTTGTAGTCTATTTCAAATATAGAACTGCCATAAACTAAAGGGCAATAACTGTATGAACTTAATCTTAGTCTTACTTGATTTAGCACCATTTCCTAGACTATTTCCAACAGAAAAATGGCATAAAATCAAGGGAAATTACTGTATGAACTTAATCTAAGTCTTATTTGATTCACCAGAATTTGTAGCCTATTTCCAATATAGAACTGCCATAAACTAAATGGCAATAACTGTATGAACTTAATCTAAGTCTTACTTGATTTAGCACCATTTCCTAGACTATTTCCAACAGAAAAATGGCATAAAATCAAGGGAAATTACTGTATGAACTTAATCTAAGTCTTATTTGATTCACCAGAATTTGTAGCCTATTTCCAATATAGAACTGCCATAAACTAAAGGGCAATAACTGTATGAACTTAATCTTAGTCTTACTTGATTTAGCACCATTTCCTAGACTATTTCAACATAAAAATGGAATAAAATCAAGGGAAATTACTGTATGAACTTAATCTAAGTCTTATTTGATTCACCAGAATTTGTAGCCTATTTCCAATATAGAACTGCCATAAACTAAATGGCAATAACTGTATGAACTTAATCTAAGTCTTACTTGATTTAGCACCATTTCCTAGACTATTTCCAACAGAAAAATGGCATAAAATCAAGGGAAATTACTGTATGAACTTAATCTAAGTCTTATTTGATTCACCAGAATTTGTAGCCTATTTCCAATATAGAACTGCCATAAACTAAATGGCAATAACTGTATGAACTTAATCTAATCTTACTTGATTTAGCACCATTTCCTAGACTATTTCCAACAGAAAAATGGCATAAAATCAAGGGAAATTACTGTATGAACTTAATCTAAGTCTTATTAGATTAACCAGTATTTGTAGTCTATTTCCAATATAGAACTGCCATAAACTAAAGGGCAATAACTGTATGAACTTAATCTTAGTCTTACTTGATTTAGCACCATTTTCTAGACTATTTCCAACAGACAAATGGAATAAAATCAAGGGAAATTACTGTATAAACTTAATCTAAGTCTTATTTGATTCACCAGAATTTGTAGCCTATTTCCAATATAGAACTGCCATAAATTAAATGGCAATAACTGTATGAACTTAATCTTAGTCTTACTTGATTTAGCACCATTTCCTAGACTATTTCCAACAGAAAAATGGAATAAAATCAAGGGAAATTACTGTATGAACTTAATCTAAGTCTTATTTGATTCACCAGAATTTGTAGCCTATTTCCAATATAGAACTGCCATAAACTAAAGGGCAATAACTGTATGAACTTAATCTTAGTCTTACTTGATTTAGCACCATTTCCTAGACTATTTCAACATAAAAATGGAATAAAATCAAGGGAAATTACTGTATGAACTTAATCTAAGTCTTATTTGATTCACCAGAATTTGTAGCCTATTTCCAATATAGAACTGCCATAAACTAAAGGGCAATAACTGTATGAACTTAATCTTAGTCTTACTTGATTTAGCACCATTTCCTAGACTATTTCAACATAAAAATGGAATAAAATCAAGGGAAATTACTGTATGAACTTAATCTAAGTCTTATTTGATTCACCAGAATTTGTAGCCTATTTCCAATATAGAACTGCCATAAACTAAATGGCAATAACTGTATGAACTTAATCTAATCTTACTTGATTTAGCACCATTTCCTAGACTATTTCCAACAGAAAAATGGCATAAAATCAAGGGAAATTACTGTATGAACTTAATCTAAGTCTTATTAGATTCACCAGTATTTGTAGTCTATTTCCAATATAGAACTGCCATAAACTAAAGGGCAATAACTGTATGAACTTAATCTTAGTCTTACTTGATTTAGCACCATTTTCTAGACTATTTCCAACAGAAAAATGGCATAAAATCAAGGGAAATTACTGTATGAACTTAATCTAAGTCTTATTTGATTCACCAGAATTTGTAGCCTATTTCCAATATAGAACTGCCATAAACTAAAGGGCAATAACTGTATGAACTTAATCTTAGTCTTACTTGATTTAGCACCATTTCCTAGACTATTTCCAACATAAAAATGGCATAAAATCAAGGGAAATTACTGTATGAACTTAATCTAAGTCTTATTTGATTCACCAGAATTTGTAGCCTATTTCCAATATAGAACTGCCATAAACTAAAGGGCAATAACTGTATGAACTTAATCTAATCTTACTTGATTTAGCACCATTTCCTAGACTATTTCCAACAGAAAAATGGAATAAAATCAAGGGAAATTACTGTATGAACTTAATCTAAGTCTTATTTGATTCACCAGAATTTGTAGCCTATTTCCAATATAGAACTGCCATAAACTAAAGGGCAATAACTGTATGAACTTAATCTTAGTCTTACTTGATTTAGCACCATTTCCTAGACTATTTCCAACAGAAAAATGGCATAAAATCAAGGGAAATTACTGTATGAACTTAATCTAAGTCTTATTTGATTCACCAGAATTTGTAGCCTATTTCCAATATAGAACTGCCATAAACTAAAGGGCAATAACTGTATGAACTTAATCTTAGTCTTACTTGATTTAGCACCATTTCCTAGACTATTTCCAACATAAAAATGGCATAAAATCAAGGGAAATTACTGTATGAACTTAATCTAAGTCTTATTTGATTCACCAGAATTTGTAGCCTATTTCCAATATAGAACTGCCATAAACTAAAGGGCAATAACTGTATGAACTTAATCTAATCTTACTTGATTTAGCACCATTTCCTAGACTATTTCCAACAGAAAAATGGAATAAAATCAAGGGAAATTACTGTATGAACTTAATCTAAGTCTTATTTGATTCACCAGAATTTGTAGCCTATTTCCAATATAGAACTGCCATAAACTAAAGGGCAATAACTGTATGAACTTAATCTTAGTCTTACTTGATTTAGCACCATTTCCTAGACTATTTCCAACAGAAAAATGGCATAAAATCAAGGGAAATTACTGTATGAACTTAATCTAAGTCTTATTTGATTCACCAGAATTTGTAGCCTATTTCCAATATAGAACTGCCATAAACTAAAGGGCAATAACTGTATGAACTTAATCTAATCTTACTTGATTTAGCACCATTTCCTAGACTATTTCAACATAAAAATGGAATAAAATCAAGGGAAATTACTGTATGAACTTAATCTAAGTCTTATTTGATTCACCAGTATTGGTAGCCTATTTCCAATATAGAACTGCCATAAACTAAATGGCAATAACTGTATGAACTTAATCTTAGTCTTACTTGATTTAGCACCATTTCCTAGACTATTTCCAACAGAAAAATGGCATAAAATCAAGGGAAATTACTGTATGAACTTAATCTAAGTCTTATTAGATTCACCAGTATTTGTAGTCTATTTCAAATATAGAACTGCCATAAACTAAAGGGCAATAACTGTATGAACTTAATCTTAGTCTTACTTGATTTAGCACCATTTCCTAGACTATTTCCAACAGAAAAATGGCATAAAATCAAGGGAAATTACTGTATGAACTTAATCTAAGTCTTATTTGATTCACCAGAATTTGTAGCCTATTTCCAATATAGAACTGCCATAAACTAAATGGCAATAACTGTATGAACTTAATCTAAGTCTTACTTGATTTAGCACCATTTCCTAGACTATTTCCAACAGAAAAATGGCATAAAATCAAGGGAAATTACTGTATGAACTTAATCTAAGTCTTATTTGATTCACCAGAATTTGTAGCCTATTTCCAATATAGAACTGCCATAAACTAAAGGGCAATAACTGTATGAACTTAATCTTAGTCTTACTTGATTTAGCACCATTTCCTAGACTATTTCAACATAAAAATGGAATAAAATCAAGGGAAATTACTGTATGAACTTAATCTAAGTCTTATTTGATTCACCAGAATTTGTAGCCTATTTCCAATATAGAACTGCCATAAACTAAATGGCAATAACTGTATGAACTTAATCTAATCTTACTTGATTTAGCACCATTTCCTAGACTATTTCCAACAGAAAAATGGCATAAAATCAAGGGAAATTACTGTATGAACTTAATCTAAGTCTTATTAGATTCACCAGTATTTGTAGTCTATTTCCAATATAGAACTGCCATAAACTAAAGGGCAATAACTGTATGAACTTAATCTTAGTCTTACTTGATTTAGCACCATTTTCTAGACTATTTCCAACAGAAAAATGGAATAAAATCAAGGGAAATTACTGTATAAACTTAATCTAAGTCTTATTTGATTCACCAGAATTTGTAGCCTATTTCCAATATAGAACTGCCATAAATTAAATGGCAATAACTGTATGAACTTAATCTTAGTCTTACTTGATTTAGCACCATTTCCTAGACTATTTCCAACAGAAAAATGGAATAAAATCAAGGGAAATTACTGTATGAACTTAATCTAAGTCTTATTTGATTCACCAGAATTTGTAGCCTATTTCCAATATAGAACTGCCATAAACTAAAGGGCAATAACTGTATGAACTTAATCTTAGTCTTACTTGATTTAGCACCATTTCCTAGACTATTTCAACATAAAAATGGAATAAAATCAAGGGAAATTACTGTATGAACTTAATCTAAGTCTTATTTGATTCACCAGAATTTGTAGCCTATTTCCAATATAGAACTGCCATAAACTAAAGGGCAATAACTGTATGAACTTAATCTTAGTCTTACTTGATTTAGCACCATTTCCTAGACTATTTCAACATAAAAATGGAATAAAATCAAGGGAAATTACTGTATGAACTTAATCTAAGTCTTATTTGATTCACCAGAATTTGTAGCCTATTTCCAATATAGAACTGCCATAAACTAAATGGCAATAACTGTATGAACTTAATCTAATCTTACTTGATTTAGCACCATTTCCTAGACTATTTCCAACAGAAAAATGGCATAAAATCAAGGGAAATTACTGTATGAACTTAATCTAAGTCTTATTAGATTCACCAGTATTTGTAGTCTATTTCCAATATAGAACTGCCATAAACTAAAGGGCAATAACTGTATGAACTTAATCTTAGTCTTACTTGATTTAGCACCATTTTCTAGACTATTTCCAACAGAAAAATGGCATAAAATCAAGGGAAATTACTGTATAAACTTAATCTAAGTCTTATTTGATTCACCAGAATTTGTAGCCTATTTCCAATATAGAACTGCCATAAACTAAAGGGCAATAACTGTATGAACTTAATCTAAGTCTTACTTGATTTAGCACCATTTCCTAGACTATTTCCAACAGAAAAATGGAATAAAATCAAGGGAAATTACTGTATGAACTTAATCTAAGTCTTATTTGATTCACCAGAATTTGTAGCCTATTTCCAATATAGAACTGCCATAAACTAAAGGGCAATAACTGTATGAACTTAATCTTAGTCTTACTTGATTTAGCACCATTTCCTAGACTATTTCAACATAAAAATGGCATAAAATCAAGGGAAATTACTGTATGAACTTAATCTAAGTCTTATTTGATTCACCAGAATTTGTAGCCTATTTCCAATATAGAACTGCCATAAACTAAATGGCAATAACTGTATGAACTTAATCTTAGTCTTACTTGATTTAGCACCATTTCCTAGACTATTTCCAACAGAAAAATGGCATAAAATCAAGGGAAATTACTGTATGAACTTAATCTAAGTCTTATTTGATTCACCAGAATTTGTAGCCTATTTCCAATATAGAACTGCCATAAACTAAACGGCAATAACTGTATGAACTTAATCTTAGTCTTACTTGATTTAGCACCATTTCCTAGACTATTTCAACATAAAAATGGAATAAAATCAAGGGAAATTACTGTATGAACTTAATCTAAGTCTTATTTGATTCACCAGAATTTGTAGCCTATTTCCAATATAGAACTGCCATAAACTAAAGGGCAATAACTGTATGAACTTAATCCTAGTCTTGCTTGATTTAGCACCATTTTCTAGACTATTTCCAACATAAAAATGGAATAAAATCAAGGGAAATTACTGTATGAACTTAATCTAAGTCTTATTTGATTCACCAGAATTTGTAGCCTATTTCCAATATAGAACTGCCATAAACTAAATGGCAATAACTGTATGAACTTAATCTTAGTCTTACTTGATTTAGCACCATTTTCTAGACTATTTCCAACAGAAAAATGGCATAAAATCAAGGGAAATTACTGTATGAACTTAATCTAAGTCTTATTTGATTCACCAGAATTTGTAGCCTATTTCCAATATAGAACTGCCATAAACTAAAGGGCAATAACTGTATGAACTTAATCTTAGTCTTACTTGATTTAGCACCATTTCCTAGACTATTTCCAACAGAAAAATGGCATAAAATCAAGGGAAATTACTGTATGAACTTAATCTAAGTCTTATTTGATTCACCAGAATTTGTAGCCTATTTCCAATATAGAACTGCCATAAACTAAAGGGCAATAACTGTATGAACTTAATCTTAGTCTTACTTGATTTAGCACCATTTCCTAGACTATTTCCAACAGAAAAATGGCATAAAATCAAGGGAAATTACTGTATGAACTTAATCTAAGTCTTATTTGATTCACCAGAATTTGTAGCCTATTTCCAATATAGAACTGCCATAAACTAAAGGGCAATAACTGTATGAACTTAATCTTAGTCTTACTTGATTTAGCACCATTTCCTAGACTATTTCCAACATAAAAATGGCATAAAATCAAGGGAAATTACTGTATGAACTTAATCTAAGTCTTATTTGATTCACCAGAATTTGTAGCCTATTTCCAATATAGAACTGCCATAAACTAAAGGGCAATAACTGTATGAACTTAATCTTAGTCTTACTTGATTTAGCACCATTTCCTAGACTATTTCAACATAAAAATGGAATAAAATCAAGGGAAATTACTGTATGAACTTAATCTAAGTCTTATTTGATTCACCAGAATTTGTAGCCTATTTCCAATATAGAACTGCCATAAACTAAATGGCAATAACTGTATGAACTTAATCTAATCTTACTTGATTTAGCACCATTTCCTAGACTATTTCCAACAGAAAAATGGCATAAAATCAAGGGAAATTACTGTATGAACTTAATCTAAGTCTTATTAGATTCACCAGTATTTGTAGTCTATTTCCAATATAGAACTGCCATAAACTAAAGGGCAATAACTGTATGAACTTAATCTTAGTCTTACTTGATTTAGCACCATTTTCTAGACTATTTCCAACAGAAAAATGGCATAAAATCAAGGGAAATTACTGTATGAACTTAATCTAAGTCTTATTTGATTCACCAGAATTTGTAGCCTATTTCCAATATAGAACTGCCATAAACTAAAGGGCAATAACTGTATGAACTTAATCTTAGTCTTACTTGATTTAGCACCATTTCCTAGACTATTTCCAACATAAAAATGGCATAAAATCAAGGGAAATTACTGTATGAACTTAATCTAAGTCTTATTTGATTCACCAGAATTTGTAGCCTATTTCCAATATAGAACTGCCATAAACTAAAGGGCAATAACTGTATGAACTTAATCTAATCTTACTTGATTTAGCACCATTTCCTAGACTATTTCAACATAAAAATGGAATAAAATCAAGGGAAATTACTGCATGAACTTAATCTAATTCTTATTTGATTCACCAGAATTTGTAGCCTATTTCCAATATAGAACTGCCATAAACTAAAGGGCAATAACTGTATGAACTTAATCTTAGTCTTACTTGATTTAGCACCATTTTCTAGACTATTTCCAACAGAAAAATGGCATAAAATCAAGGGAAATTACTGTATAAACTTAATCTAAGTCTTATTTGATTCACCAGAATTTGTAGCCTATTTCCAATATAGAACTGCCATGAACTAAATGGCAATAACTGTATGAACTTAATCTTAGTCTTACTTGATTTAGCACCATTTCCTAGACTATTTCCAACAGAAAAATGGCATAAAATCAAGGGAAATTACTGTATGAACTTAATCTAAGTCTTATTTGATTCACCAGAATTTGTAGCCTATTTCCAATATAGAACTGCCATAAACTAAAGGGCAATAACTGTATGAACTTAATCTAATCTTACTTGATTTAGCACCATTTCCTAGACTATTTCAACATAAAAATGGAATAAAATCAAGGGAAATTACTGTATGAACTTAATCTAATTCTTATTTGATTCACCAGAATTTGTAGCCTATTTCCAATATAGAACTGCCATAAACTAAAGGGCAATAACTGTATGAACTTAATCTTAGTCTTACTTGATTTAGCACCATTTTCTAGACTATTTCCAACAGAAAAATGGCATAAAATCAAGGGAAATTACTGTATAAACTTAATCTAAGTCTTATTTGATTCACCAGAATTTGTAGCCTATTTCCAATATAGAACTGCCATGAACTAAATGGCAATAACTGTATGAACTTAATCTTAGTCTTACTTGATTTAGCACCATTTCCTAGACTATTTCCAACAGAAAAATGGCATAAAATCAAGGGAAATTACTGTATGAACTTAATCTAAGTCTTATTTGATTCACCAGAATTTGTAGCCTATTTCCAATATAGAACTGCCATAAACTAAAGGGCAATAACTGTATGAACTTAATCTAATCTTACTTGATTTAGCACCATTTCCTAGACTATTTCCAACAGAAAAATGGAATAAAATCAAGGGAAATTACTGTATGAACTTAATCTAAGTCTTATTTGATTCACCAGAATTTGTAGCCTATTTCCAATATAGAACTGCCATAAACTAAAGGGCAATAACTGTATGAACTTAATCTAATCTTACTTGATTTAGCACCATTTCCTAGACTATTTCAACATAAAAATGGAATAAAATCAAGGGAAATTACTGTATGAACTTAATCTAATTCTTATTTGATTCACCAGAATTTGTAGCCTATTTCCAATATAGAACTGCCATAAACTAAAGGGCAATAACTGTATGAACTTAATCTTAGTCTTACTTGATTTAGCACCATTTTCTAGACTATTTCCAACAGAAAAATGGCATAAAATCAAGGGAAATTACTGTATAAACTTAATCTAAGTCTTATTTGATTCACCAGAATTTGTAGCCTATTTCCAATATAGAACTGCCATGAACTAAATGGCAATAACTGTATGAACTTAATCTTAGTCTTACTTGATTTAGCACCATTTCCTAGACTATTTCCAACAGAAAAATGGCATAAAATCAAGGGAAATTACTGTATGAACTTAATCTAAGTCTTATTTGATTCACCAGAATTTGTAGCCTATTTCCAATATAGAACTGCCATAAACTAAAGGGCAATAACTGTATGAACTTAATCTAATCTTACTTGATTTAGCACCATTTCCTAGACTATTTCCAACAGAAAAATGGAATAAAATCAAGGGAAATTACTGTATGAACTTAATCTAAGTCTTATTTGATTCACCAGAATTTGTAGCCTATTTCCAATATAGAACTGCCATAAACTAAAGGGCAATAACTGTATGAACTTAATCTAATCTTACTTGATTTAGCACCATTTCCTAGACTATTTCAACATAAAAATGGAATAAAATCAAGGGAAATTACTGTATGAACTTAATCTAATTCTTATTTGATTCACCAGAATTTGTAGCCTATTTCCAATATAGAACTGCCATAAACTAAAGGGCAATAACTGTATGAACTTAATCTTAGTCTTACTTGATTTAGCACCATTTTCTAGACTATTTCCAACAGAAAAATGGCATAAAATCAAGGGAAATTACTGTATAAACTTAATCTAAGTCTTATTTGATTCACCAGAATTTGTAGCCTATTTCCAATATAGAACTGCCATGAACTAAATGGCAATAACTGTATGAACTTAATCTTAGTCTTACTTGATTTAGCACCATTTCCTAGACTATTTCCAACAGAAAAATGGCATAAAATCAAGGGAAATTACTGTATGAACTTAATCTAAGTCTTATTTGATTCACCAGAATTTGTAGCCTATTTCCAATATAGAACTGCCATAAACTAAAGGGCAATAACTGTATGAACTTAATCTTAGTCTTACTTGATTTAGCACCATTTTCTAGACTATTTCCAACAGAAAAATGGCATAAAATCAAGGGAAATTACTGTATAAACTTAATCTAAGTCTTATTTGATTCACCAGAATTTGTAGCCTATTTCCAATATAGAACTGCCATGAACTAAATGGCAATAACTGTATGAACTTAATCTTAGTCTTACTTGATTTAGCACCATTTCCTAGACTATTTCCAACAGAAAAATGGCATAAAATAAAGGGAAATTACTGTATAAACTTAATCTAAGTCTTATTTGATTCACCAGAATTTGTAGCCTATTTCCAATATAGAACTGCCATAAACTAAAGGGCAATAACTGTATGAACTTAATCTAATCTTACTTGATTTAGCACCATTTCCTAGACTATTTCAACATAAAAATGGAATAAAATCAAGGGAAATTACTGTATGAACTTAATCTAAGTCTTATTTGATTCACCAGAATTTGTAGCCTATTTCCAATATAGAACTGCCATAAACTAAAGGGCAATAACTGTATGAACTTAATCTAATCTTACTTGATTTAGCACCATTTCCTAGACTATTTCAACAGAAAAATGGAATAAAATCAAGGGAAATTACTGTATGAACTTAATCTAAGTCTTATTTGATTCACCAGAATTTGTAGCCTATTTCCAATATAGAACTGCCATAAACTAAATGGCAATAACTGTATGAACTTAATCTAATCTTACTTGATTTAGCACCATTTCCTAGACTATTTCCAACAGAAAAATGGAATAAAATCAAGGGAAATTACTGTATGAACTTAATCTAAGTCTTATTTGATTCACCAGAATTTGTAGCCTATTTCCAATATAGAACTGCCATAAACTAAAGGGCAATAACTGTATGAACTTAATCTAATCTTACTTGATTTAGCACCATTTCCTAGACTATTTCAACATAAAAATGGAATAAAATCAAGGGAAATTACTGTATGAACTTAATCTAAGTCTTATTTGATTCACCAGAATTTGTAGCCTATTTCCAATATAGAACTGCCATAAACTAAATGGCAATAACTGTATGAACTTAATCTAATCTTACTTGATTTAGCACCATTTCCTAGACTATTTCAACAGAAAAATGGAATAAAATCAAGGGAAATTACTGTATGAACTTAATCTAAGTCTTATTTGATTCACCAGAATTTGTAGCCTATTTCCAATATAGAACTGCCATAAACTAAAGGGCAATAACTGTATGAACTTAATCTAATCTTACTTGATTTAGCACCATTTCCTAGACTATTTCAACAGAAAAATGGAATAAAATCAAGGGAAATTACTGTATGAACTTAATCTAAGTCTTATTTGATTCACTAGAATTTGTAGCCTATTTCCAATATAGAACTGCCATAAACTAAAGGGCAATAACTGTATGAACTTAATCTAATCTTACTTGATTTAGCACCATTTCCTAGACTATTTCAACAGAAAAATGGAATAAAATCAAGGGAAATTACTGTATGAACTTAATCTAAGTCTTATTTGATTCACCAGAATTTGTAGCCTATTTCCAATATAGAACTGCCATAAACTAAAGGGCAATAACTGTATGAACTTAATCTAATCTTACTTGATTTAGCACCATTTCCTAGACTATTTCAACAGAAAAATGGAATAAAATCAAGGGAAATTACTGTATGAACTTAATCTAAGTCTTATTTGATTCACCAGAATTTGTAGCCTATTTCCAATATAGAACTGCCATAAACTAAATGGCAATAACTGTATGAACTTAATCTAATCTTACTTGATTTAGCACCATTTCCTAGACTATTTCAACAGAAAAATGGAATAAAATCAAGGGAAATTACTGTATGAACTTAATCTAAGTCTTATTTGATTCACCAGAATTTGTAGCCTATTTCCAATATAGAACTGCCATAAACTAAAGGGCAATAACTGTATGAACTTAATCTAATCTTACTTGATTTAGCACCATTTCCTAGACTATTTCAACAGAAAAATGGAATAAAATCAAGGGAAATTACTGTATGAACTTAATCTAAGTCTTATTTGATTCACCAGAATTTGTAGCCTATTTCCAATATAGAACTGCCATAAACTAAAGGGCAATAACTGTATGAACTTAATCTAATCTTACTTGATTTAGCACCATTTCCTAGACTATTTCAACAGAAAAATGGAATAAAATCAAGGGAAATTACTGTATGAACTTAATCTAAGTCTTATTTGATTCACCAGAATTTGTAGCCTATTTCCAATATAGAACTGCCATAAACTAAATGGCAATAACTGTATGAACTTAATCTAATCTTACTTGATTTAGCACCATTTCCTAGACTATTTCAACAGAAAAATGGAATAAAATCAAGGGAAATTACTGTATGAACTTAATCTAAGTCTTATTTGATTCACCAGAATTTGTAGTCTATTTCCAATATAGAACTGCCATAAACTAAAGGGCAATAACTGTATGAACTTAATCTAATCTTACTTGATTTAGCACCATTTCCTAGACTATTTCAACAGAAAAATGGAATAAAATCAAGGGAAATTACTGTATGAACTTAATCTAAGTCTTATTTGATTCACCAGAATTTGTAGCCTATTTCCAATATAGAACTGCCATAAACTAAAGGGCAATAACTGTATGAACTTAATCTAATCTTACTTGATTTAGCACCATTTCCTAGACTATTTCAACAGAAAAATGGAATAAAATCAAGGGAAATTACTGTATGAACTTAATCTAAGTCTTATTTGATTCACCAGAATTTGTAGCCTATTTCCAATATAGAACTGCCATAAACTAAAGGGCAATAACTGTATGAACTTAATCTAATCTTACTTGATTTAGCACCATTTCCTAGACTATTTCAACAGAAAAATGGAATAAAATCAAGGGAAATTACTGTATGAACTTAATCTAAGTCTTATTTGATTCACCAGAATTTGTAGCCTATTTCCAATATAGAACTGCCATAAACTAAAGGGCAATAACTGTATGAACTTAATCTAATCTTACTTGATTTAGCACCATTTCCTAGACTATTTCAACAGAAAAATGGAATAAAATCAAGGGAAATTACTGTATGAACTTAATCTAAGTCTTATTTGATTCACCAGAATTTGTAGCCTATTTCCAATATAGAACTGCCATAAACTAAAGGGCAATAACTGTATGAACTTAATCTAATCTTACTTGATTTAGCACCATTTCCTAGACTATTTCAACAGAAAAATGGAATAAAATCAAGGGAAATTACTGTATGAACTTAATCTAAGTCTTATTTGATTCACCAGAATTTGTAGCCTATTTCCAATATAGAACTGCCATAAACTAAATGGCAATAACTGTATGAACTTAATCTAATCCTACTTGATTTAGCACCATTTTCTAGACTATTTCCAACATAAAAATGGCATAAAATCAAGGGAAATTACTGTATGAACTTAATCTAAGTCTTATTTGATTCACCAGAATTTGTAGCCTATTTCCAATATAGAACTGCCATAAACTAAAGGGCAATAACTGTATGAACTTAATCTTAGTCTTACTTGATTTAGCACCATTTCCTAGACTATTTCCAACAGAAAAATGGCATAAAATCAAGGGAAATTACTGTATGAACTTAATCTAAGTCTTATTTGATTCACCAGAATTTGTAGCCTATTTCCAATATAGAACTGCCATAAACTAAAGGGCAATAACTGTATGAACTTAATCTTAGTCTTACTTGATTTAGCACCATTTTCTAGACTATTTCCAACAGAAAAATGGCATAAAATCAAGGGAAATTACTGTATAAACTTAATCTAAGTCTTATTTGATTCACCAGAATTTGTAGCCTATTTCCAATATAGAACTGCCATAAACTAAAGGGCAATAACTGTATGAACTTAATCTTAGTCTTACTTGATTTAGCACCATTTTCTAGACTATTTCCAACAGAAAAATGGCATAAAATCAAGGGAAATTACTGTATGAACTTAATCTAAGTCTTATTTAATTCACCAGAATTTGTAGCCTATTTCCAATATAGAACTGCCATAAACTAAAGGGCAATAACTGTATGAACTTAATCTAATCTTACTTGATTTAGCACCATTTCCTAGACTATTTCCAACAGAAAAATGGAATAAAATCAAGGGAAATTACTGTATGAACTTAATCTAAGTCTTATTTGATTCACCAGAATTTGTAGCCTATTTCCAATATAGAACTGCCATAAACTAAAGGGCAATAACTGTATGAACTTAATCTTAGTCTTACTTGATTTAGCACCATTTCCTAGACTATTTCAACATAAAAATGGAATAAAATCAAGGGAAATTACTGTATGAACTTAATCTAAGTCTTATTTGATTCACCAGAATTTGTAGCCTATTTCCAATATAGAACTGCCATAAACTAAAGGGCAATAACTGTATGAACTTAATCTTAGTCTTACTTGATTTAGCACCATTTTCTAGACTATTTCCAACAGAAAAATGGCATAAAATCAAGGGAAATTACTGTATAAACTTAATCTAAGTCTTATTTGATTCACCAGAATTTGTAGCCTATTTCCAATATAGAACTGCCATAAACTAAAGGGCAATAACTGTATGAACTTAATCTTAGTCTTACTTGATTTAGCACCATTTCCTAGACTATTTCCAACAGAAAAATGGCATAAAATCAAGGGAAATTACTGTATGAACTTAATCTAAGTCTTATTAGATTCACCAGTATTTGTAGCCTATTTCCAATATAGAACTGCCATAAACTAAAGGGCAATAACTGTATGAACTTAATCTTAGTCTTACTTGATTTAGCACCATTTTCTAGACTATTTCCAACAGAAAAATGGCATAAAATCAAGGGAAATTACTGTATAAACTTAATCTAAGTCTTATTTGATTCACCAGAATTTGTAGCCTATTTCCAATATAGAACTGCCATGAACTAAATGGCAATAACTGTATGAACTTAATCTTAGTCTTACTTGATTTAGCACCATTTCCTAGACTATTTCCAACAGAAAAGTGCATAAAATCAAGGGAAATTACTGTATGAACTTAATCTAAGTCTTATTTGATTCACCAGAATTTGTAGCCTATTTCCAATATAGAACTGCCATAAACTAAACGGCAATAACTGTATGAACTTAATCTTAGTCTTACTTGATTTAGCACCATTTCCTAGACTATTTCAACATAAAAATGGAATAAAATCAAGGGAAATTACTGTATGAACTTAATCTAAGTCTTATTTGATTCACCAGAATTTGTAGCCTATTTCCAATATAGAACTGCCATAAACTAAAGGGCAATAACTGTATGAACTTAATCTTAGTCTTACTTGATTTAGCACCATTTCCTAGACTATTTCCAACAGAAAAATGGCATAAAATCAAGGGAAATTACTGTATGAACTTAATCTAAGTCTTATTTGATTCACCAGAATTTGTAGCCTATTTCCAATATAGAACTGCCATAAACTAAAGGGCAATAACTGTATGAACTTAATCTAATCTTACTTGATTTAGCACCATTTCCTAGACTATTTCAACATAAAAATGGAATAAAATCAAGGGAAATTACTGTATGAACTTAATCTAAGTCTTATTTGATTCACCAGAATTTGTAGCCTATTTCCAATATAGAACTGCCATAAACTAAATGGCAATAACTGTATGAACTTAATCTTATCTTACTTGATTTAGCACCATTTCCTAGACTATTTCCAACAGAAAAATGGCATAAAATCAAGGGAAATTACTGTATGAACTTAATCTAAGTCTTATTTGATTCACCAGAATTTGTAGCCTATTTCCAATATAGAACTGCCATAAACTAAAGGGCAATAACTGTATGAACTTAATCTTAGTCTTACTTGATTTAGCACCATTTCCTAGACTATTTCCAACAGAAAAATGGCATAAAATCAAGGGAAATTACTGTATGAACTTAATCTAAGTCTTATTTGATTCACCAGAATTTGTAGCCTATTTCCAATATAGAACTGCCATAAACTAAAGGGCAATAACTGTATGAACTTAATCTTAGTCTTACTTGATTTAGCACCATTTCCTAGACTATTTCAACATAAAAATGGCATAAAATCAAGGGAAATTACTGTATGAACTTAATCTAAGTCTTATTTGATTCACCAGAATTTGTAGCCTATTTCCAATATAGAACTGCCATAAACTAAATGGCAATAACTGTATGAACTTAATCTAATCTTACTTGATTTAGCACCATTTCCTAGACTATTTCCAACAGAAAAATGGCATAAAATCAAGGGAAATTACTGTATGAACTTAATCTAAGTCTTATTTGATTCACCAGAATTTGTAGCCTAGTTCCAATATAGAACTGCCATAAACTAAAGGGCAATAACTGTATGAACTTAATCTAATCTTACTTGATTTAGCACCATTTCCTAGACTATTTCAACATAAAAATGGAATAAAATCAAGGGAAATTACTGTATGAACTTAATCTAAGTCTTATTTGATTCACCAGAATTTGTAGCCTATTTCCAATATAGAACTGCCATAAACTAAATGGCAATAACTGTATGAACTTAATCTAATCTTACTTGATTTAGCACCATTTCCTAGACTATTTCCAACAGAAAAATGGCATAAAATCAAGGGAAATTACTGTATGAACTTAATCTAAGTCTTATTTGATTCACCAGAATTTGTAGCCTATTTCCAATATAGAACTGCCATAAACTAAAGGGCAATAACTGTATGAACTTAATCTTAGTCTTACTTGATTTAGCACCATTTCCTAGACTATTTCCAACAGAAAAATGGCATAAAATCAAGGGAAATTACTGTATGAACTTAATCTAAGTCTTATTTGATTCACCAGAATTTGTAGCCTATTTCCAATATAGAACTGCCATAAACTAAATGGCAATAACTGTATGAACTTAATCTAATCTTACTTGATTTAGCACCATTTCCTAGACTATTTCCAACAGAAAAATGGCATTAAATCAAGGGAAATTACTGTATGAACTTAATCTAAGTCTTATTTGATTCACCAGAATTTGTAGCCTATTTCCAATATAGAACTGCCATAAACTAAATGGCAATAACTGTATGAACTTAATCTTAGTCTTACTTGATTTAGCACCATTTCCTAGACTATTTCAACATAAAAATGGCATAAAATCAAGGGAAATTACTGTATGAACTTAATCTAAGTCTTATTTGATTCACCAGAATTTGTAGCCTATTTCCAATATAGAACTGCCATAAACTAAAGGGCAATAACTGTATGAACTTAATCTTAGTCTTACTTGATTTAGCACCATTTTCTAGACTATTTCCAACATAAAAATGTAATAAAATCAAGGGAAATTACTGTATGAACTTAATCTAAGTCTTATTTGATTCACCAGAATTTGTAGCCTATTTCCAATATAGAACTGCCATAAACTAAATGGCAATAACTGTATGAACTTAATCTTAGTCTTACTTGATTTAGCACCATTTCCTAGACTATTTCCAACAGAAAAATGGCATAAAATCAAGGGAAATTACTGTATGAACTTAATCTAAGTCTTATTTGATTCACCAGAATTTGTAGCCTATTTCCAATATAGAACTGCCATAAACTAAAAGGCAATAACTGTATGAACTTAATCTAATCTTACTTGATTTAGCACCATTTCCTAGACTATTTCCAACAGAAAAATGGCATAAAATCAAGGGAAATTACTGTATGAACTTAATCTAAGTCTTATTTGATTCACCAGAATTTGTAGCCTATTTCCAATATAGAACTGCCATAAACTAAAGGGCAATAACTGTATGAACTTAATCTAATCTTACTTGATTTAGCACCATTTCCTAGACTATTTCCAACAGAAAAATGGCATAAAATCAAGGGAAATTACTGTATGAACTTAATCTAAGTCTTATTTGATTCACCAGAATTTGTAGCCTATTTCCAATATAGAACTGCCATAAACTAAATGACAATAACTGTATGAACTTAATCTTAGTCTTACTTTATTTAGCACCATTTTCTAGACTATTTCCAACAGAAAAATGGCATAAAATCAAGGGAAATTACTGTATGAACTTAATCTAAGTCTTATTTGATTCACCAGAATTTGTAGCCTATTTCCAATATAGAACTGCCATAAACTAAATGACAATAACTGTATGAACTTAATCTTAGTCTTACTTGATTTAGCACCATTTCCTAGACTATTTCCAACAGAAAAATGGCATAAAATCAAGGGAAATTACTGTATGAACTTAATCTAAGTCTTATTTGATTCACCAGAATTTGTAGCCTATTTCCAATATAGAACTGCCATAAACTAAAGGGCAATAACTGTATTAACTTAATCTTAGTCTTACTTGATTTAGCACCATTTCCTAGACTATTTCAACATAAAAATGGAATAAAATCAAGGGAAATTACTGTATGAACTTAATCTAAGTCTTATTTGATTCACCAGAATTTGTAGCCTATTTCCAATATAGAACTGCCATAAACTAAATGACAATAACTGTATGAACTTAATCTTAGTCTTACTTTATTTAGCACCATTTTCTAGACTATTTCCAACAGAAAAATGGCATAAAATCAAGGGAAATTACTGTATGAACTTAATCTAAGTCTTATTTGATTCACCAGAATTTGTAGCCTATTTCCAATATAGAACTGCCATAAACTAAACGGCAATAACTGTATGAACTTAATCTTAGTCTTACTTGATTTAGCACCATTTCCTAGACTATTTCAACATAAAAATGGAATAAAATCAAGGGAAATTACTGTATGAACTTAATCTAAGTCTTATTTGATTCACCAGAATTTGTAGCCTATTTCCAATATAGAACTGCCATAAACTAAACGGCAATAACTGTATGAACTTAATCTAAGTCTTACTTGATTTAGCACCATTTCCTAGACTATTTCAACATAAAAATGGAATAAAATCAAGGGAAATTACTGTATGAACTTAATCTAAGTCTTATTTGATTCACCAGAATTTGTAGCCTATTTCCAATATAGAACTGCCATAAACTAAATGGCAATAACTGTATGAACTTAATCTTAGTCTTACTTGATTTAGCACCATTTCCTAGACTATTTCCAACAGAAAAATGGCATAAAATCAAGGGAAATTACTGTATGAACTTAATCTAAGTCTTATTTGATTCACCAGAATTTGTAGCCTATTTCCAATATAGAACTGCCATAAACTAAACGGCAATAACTGTATGAACTTAATCTAAGTCTTACTTGATTTAGCACCATTTCCTAGACTATTTCAACATAAAAATGGAATAAAATCAAGGGAAATTACTGTATGAACTTAATCTAAGTCTTATTTGATTCACCAGAATTTGTAGCCTATTTCCAATATAGAACTGCCATAAACTAAACGGCAATAACTGTATGAACTTAATCTTAGTCTTACTTGATTTAGCACCATTTCCTAGACTATTTCCAACAGAAAAATGGAATAAAATCAAGGGAAATTACTGTATGAACTTAATCTAAGTCTTATTTGATTCACCAGAATTTGTAGCCTATTTCCAATATAGAACTGCAATAAATTAAAGGGCAATAACTGTATGAACTTAATCTAATCTTACTTGATTTAGCACCATTTCCTAGACTATTTCCAACAGAAAAATGGCATAAAATCAAGGGAAATTACTGTATGAACTTAATCTAAGTCTTATTTGATTCACCAGAATTTGTAGCCTATTTCCAATATAGAACTGCCATAAACTAAATGACAATAACTGTATGAACTTAATCTTAGTCTTACTTGATTTAGCACCATTTCCTAGACTATTTCCAACAGAAAAATGGCATAAAATCAAGGGAAATTACTGTATGAACTTAATCTAAGTCTTATTTGATTCACCAGAATTTGTAGCCTATTTCCAATATAGAACTGCCATAAACTAAAGGGCAATAACTGTATTAACTTAATCTTAGTCTTACTTGATTTAGCACCATTTCCTAGACTATTTCAACATAAAAATGGAATAAAATCAAGGGAAATTACTGTATGAACTTAATCTAAGTCTTATTTGATTCACCAGAATTTGTAGCCTATTTCCAATATAGAACTGCCATAAACTAAATGACAATAACTGTATGAACTTAATCTTAGTCTTACTTTATTTAGCACCATTTTCTAGACTATTTCCAACAGAAAAATGGCATAAAATCAAGGGAAATTACTGTATGAACTTAATCTAAGTCTTATTTGATTCACCAGAATTTGTAGCCTATTTCCAATATAGAACTGCCATAAACTAAACGGCAATAACTGTATGAACTTAATCTTAGTCTTACTTGATTTAGCACCATTTCCTAGACTATTTCAACATAAAAATGGAATAAAATCAAGGGAAATTACTGTATGAACTTAATCTAAGTCTTATTTGATTCACCAGAATTTGTAGCCTATTTCCAATATAGAACTGCCATAAACTAAACGGCAATAACTGTATGAACTTAATCTAAGTCTTACTTGATTTAGCACCATTTCCTAGACTATTTCAACATAAAAATGGAATAAAATCAAAGGAAATTACTGTATGAACTTAATCTAAGTCTTATTTGATTCACCAGAATTTGTAGCCTATTTCCAATATAGAACTGCCATAAACTAAATGGCAATAACTGTATGAACTTAATCTTAGTCTTACTTGATTTAGCACCATTTCCTAGACTATTTCCAACAGAAAAATGGCATAAAATCAAGGGAAATTACTGTATGAACTTAATCTAAGTCTTATTTGATTCACCAGAATTTGTAGCCTATTTCCAATATAGAACTGCCATAAACTAAACGGCAATAACTGTATGAACTTAATCTAAGTCTTACTTGATTTAGCACCATTTCCTAGACTATTTCAACATAAAAATGGAATAAAATCAAGGGAAATTACTGTATGAACTTTATCTAAGTCTTATTTGATTCACCAGAATTTGTAGCCTATTTCCAATATAGAACTGCCATAAACTAAACGGCAATAACTGTATGAACTTAATCTTAGTCTTACTTGATTTAGCACCATTTCCTAGACTATTTCAACATAAAAATGGAATAAAATCAAGGGAAATTACTGTATGAACTTAATCTAAGTCTTATTTGATTCACCAGAATTTGTAGCCTATTTCCAATATAGAACTGCCATAAACTAAAGGGCAATAACTGTATGAACTTAATCTAATCTTACTTGATTTAGCACCATTTCCTAGACTATTTCCAACAGAAAAATGGCATAAAATCAAGGGAAATTACTGTATGAACTTAATCTATGTCTTATTTGATTCACCAGAATTTGTAGCCTATTTCCAATATAGAACTGCCATAAACTAAATGGCAATAACTGTATGAACTTAATCTTAGTCTTACTTGATTTAGCACCATTTCCTAGACTATTTCCAACAGAAAAATGGCATAAAATCAAGGGAAATTACTGTATGAACTTAATCTAAGTCTTATTTGATTCACCAGAATTTGTAGCCTATTTCCAATATAGAACTGCCATAAACTAAACGGCAATAACTGTATGAACTTAATCTTAGTCTTACTTGATTTAGCACCATTTCCTAGACTATTTCCAACAGAAAAATGGCATAAAATCAAGGGAAATTACTGTATGAACTTAATCTAAGTCTTATTTGATTCACCAGAATTTGTAGCCTATTTCCAATATAGAACTGCCATAAACTAAACGGCAATAACTGTATGAACTTAATCTTAGTCTTACTTGATTTAGCACCATTTCCTAGACTATTTCCAACAGAAAAATGGCATAAAATCAAGGGAAATTACTGTATGAACTTAATCTTAGTCTTATTTGATTCACCAGAATTTGTAGCCTATTTCCAATATAGAACTGCCATAAACTAAACGGCAATAACTGTATGAACTTAATCTTAGTCTTACTTGATTTAGCACCATTTCCTAGACTATTTCCAACAGAAAAATGGCATAAAATCAAGGGAAATTACTGTATGAACTTAATCTAAGTCTTATTTGATTCACCAGAATTTGTAGCCTATTTCCAATATAGAACTGCCATAAACTAAAGGGCAATAACTGTATGAACTTAATCTAATCTTACTTGATTTAGCACCATTTCCTAGACTATTTCCAACAGAAAAATGGCATAAAATCAAGGGAAATTACTGTATGAACTTAATCTATGTCTTATTTGATTCACCAGAATTTGTAGCCTATTTCCAATATAGAACTGCCATAAACTAAATGGCAATAACTGTATGAACTTAATCTTAGTCTTACTTGATTTAGCACCATTTCCTAGACTATTTCCAACAGAAAAATGGCATAAAATCAAGGGAAATTACTGTATGAACTTAATCTAAGTCTTATTTGATTCACCAGAATTTGTAGCCTATTTCCAATATAGAACTGCCATAAACTAAACGGCAATAACTGTATGAACTTAATCTTAGTCTTACTTGATTTAGCACCATTTCCTAGACTATTTCCAACAGAAAAATGGCATAAAATCAAGGGAAATTACTGTATGAACTTAATCTAAGTCTTATTTGATTCACCAGAATTTGTAGCCTATTTCCAATATAGAACTGCCATAAACTAAAGGGCAATAACTGTATGAACTTAATCTAAGTCTTACTTGATTTAGCACCATTTCCTAGACTATTTCCAACATAAAAATGGAATAAAATCAAGGGAAATTACTGTATGAACTTAATCTAAGTCTTATTTGATTCACCAGAATGTGTAGCCTATTTCCAATATAGAACTGCCAAACACTAAATGGCAATAACTGTATGAACTTAATCTTAGTCTTACTTGATTTAGCACCATTTCCTAGACTATTTCCAACAGAAAAATGGCATAAAATCAAGGGAAATTACTGTATGAACTTAATCTTAGTCTTACTTGATTTAGCACCATTTCCTAGACTATTTCCAACAGAAAAATGGCATAAAATCAAGGGAAATTACTGTATGAACTTAATCTAAGTCTTATTTGATTCACCAGAATTTGTAGCCTATTTCCAATATAGAACTGCCATAAACAAAATGGCAATAACTGTATGAACTTAATCTTAGTCTTACTTGATTTAGCACCATTTCCTAGACTATTTCCAACATAAAAATGGCATAAAATCAAGGGAAATTACTGTATGAACTTAATCTAAGTCTTATTTGATCTACCAGAATTTGTAGCCTATTTCCAATATAGAACTGCCATAAACAAAATGGCAATAACTGTATGAACTTAATCTTAGTCTTACTTGATTTAGCACCATTTCCTAGACTATTTCCAACAGAAAAATGGCATAAAATCAAGGGAAATTACTGTATGAACTTAATCTAAGTCTTATTTGATTCACCAGAATTTGTAGCCTATTTCCAATATAGAACTGCCATAAACTAAAGGGCAATAACTGTATGAACTTAATCTAAGTCTTACTTGATTTAGCACCATTTCCTAGACTATTTCCAACATAAAAATGGAATAAAATCAAGGGAAATTACTGTATGAACTTAATCTAAGTCTTATTTGATTCACCAGAATTTGTAGCCTATTTCCAATATAGAACTGCCATAAACTAAATGGCAATAACTGTATGAACTTAATCTTAGTCTTACTTGATTTAGCACCATTTCCTAGACTATTTCCAACAGAAAAATGGCATAAAATCAAGGGAAATTACTGTATGAACTTAATCTAAGTCTTATTTGATTCACCAGAATTTGTAGCCTATTTCCAATATAGAACTGCCATAAACTAAAGGGAAATAACTGTATGAACTTAATCTTAGTCTTACTTGATTTAGCACCATTTCCTAGACTATTTCCAACATAAAAATGGAATAAAATCAAGGGAAATTACTGTATGAACTTAATCTAAGTCTTATTTGATTCACCAGAATTTGTAGCCTATTTCCAATATAGAACTGCCATAAACTAAATGGCAATAACTGTATGAACTTAATCTTAGTCTTACTTGATTTAGCACCATTTTCTAGACTATTTCCAACAGAAAAATGGCATAAAATCAAGGGAAATTACTGTATGAACTTAATCTAAGTCTTATTTGATTCACCAGAATTTGTAGCCTATTTCCAATATAGAACTGCCATAAACTAAATGGCAATAACTGTATGAACTTAATCTTAGTCTTACTTGATTTAGCACCATTTCCTAGACTATTTCCAACATAAAAATGGCATAAAATCAAGGGAAATTACTGTATGAACTTAATCTAAGTCTTATTTGATTCACCAGAATTTGTAGCCTATTTCCAATATAGAACTGCCATAAACTAAACGGCAATAACTGTATGAACTTAATCTTAGTCTTACTTGATTTAGCACCATTTCCTAGACTATTTCAACATAAAAATGGAATAAAATCAAGGGAAATTACTGTATGAACTTAATCTAAGTCTTATTTGATTCACCAGAATTTGTAGCCTATTTCCAATATAGAACTGCCATAAACTAAACGGCAATAACTGTATGAACTTAATCTAAGTCTTACTTGATTTAGCACCATTTCCTAGACTATTTCAACATAAAAATGGAATAAAATCAAGGGAAATTACTGTATGAACTTAATCTAAGTCTTATTTGATTCACCAGAATTTGTAGCCTATTTCCAATATAGAACTGCCATAAACTAAATGGCAATAACTGTATGAACTTAATCTTAGTCTTACTTGATTTAGCACCATTTCCTAAACTATTTCCAACAGAAAAATGGCATAAAATCAAGGGAAATTACTGTATGAACTTAATCTAAGTCTTATTTGATTCACCAGAATTTGTAGCCTATTTCCAATATAGAACTGCCATAAACTAAACGGCAATAACTGTATGAACTTAATCTAAGTCTTACTTGATTTAGCACCATTTCCTAGACTATTTCAACATAAAAATGGAATAAAATCAAGGGAAATTACTGTATGAACTTAATCTAAGTCTTATTTGATTCACCAGAATTTGTAGCCTATTTCCAATATAGAACTGCCATAAACTAAACGGCAATAACTGTATGAACTTAATCTTAGTCTTACTTGATTTAGCACCATTTCCTAGACTATTTCCAACAGAAAAATGGAATAAAATCAAGGGAAATTACTGTATGAACTTAATCTAAGTCTTATTTGATTCACCAGAATTTGTAGCCTATTTCCAATATAGAACTGCCATAAACTAAAGGGCAATAACTGTATGAACTTAATCTAATCTTACTTGATTTAGCACCATTTCCTAGACTATTTCAACATAAAAATGGAATAAAATCAAGGGAAATTACTGTATGAACTTAATCTAAGTCTTATTTGATTCACCAGAATTTGTAGCCTATTTCCAATATAGAACTGCCATAAACTAAAGGGCAATAACTGTATGAACTTAATCTAATCTTACTTGATTTAGCACCATTTCCTAGACTATTTCAACATAAAAATGGAATAAAATCAAGGGAAATTACTGTATGAACTTAATCTAAGTCTTATTTGATTCACCAGAATTTGTAGCCTATTTCCAATATAGAACTGCCATAAACTAAATGGCAATAACTGTATGAACTTAATCTTAGTCTTACTTGATTTAGCACCATTTCCTAGACTATTTCCAACAGAAAAATGGCATAAAATCAAGGGAAATTACTGTATGAACTTAATCTATGTCTTATTTGATTCACCAGAATTTGTAGCCTATTTCCAATATAGAACTGCCATAAACTAAACGGCAATAACTGTATGAACTTAATCTAAGTCTTACTTGATTTAGCACCATTTCCTAGACTATTTCAACATAAAAATGGAATAAAATCAAGGGAAATTACTGTATGAACTTAATCTAAGTCTTATTTGATTCACCAGAATTTGTAGCCTATTTCCAATATAGAACTGCCATAAACTAAATGGCAATAACTGTATGAACTTAATCTTAGTCTTACTTGATTTAGCACCATTTCCTAGACTATTTCCAACAGAAAAATGGCATAAAATCAAGGGAAATTACTGTATGAACTTAATCTAAGTCTTATTTGATTCACCAGAATTTGTAGCCTATTTCCAATATAGAACTGCCATAAACTAAACGGCAATAACTGTATGAACTTAATCTAAGTCTTACTTGATTTAGCACCATTTCCTAGACTATTTCAACATAAAAATGGAATAAAATCAAGGGAAATTACTGTATGAACTTAATCTAAGTCTTATTTGATTCACCAGAATTTGTAGCCTATTTCCAATATAGAACTGCCATAAACTAAACGGCAATAACTGTATGAACTTAATCTTAGTCTTACTTGATTTAGCACCATTTCCTAGACTATTTCCAACAGAAAAATGGCATAAAATCAAGGGAAATTACTGTATGAACTTAATCTAAGTCTTATTTGATTCACCAGAATTTGTAGCCTATTTCCAATATAGAACTGCCATAAACTAAAGGGCAATAACTGTATGAACTTAATCTAATCTTACTTGATTTAGCACCATTTCCTAGACTATTTCAACATAAAAATGGAATAAAATCAAGGGAAATTACTGTATGAACTTAATCTAAGTCTTATTTGATTCACCAGAATTTGTAGCCTATTTCCAATATAGAACTGCCATAAACTAAAGGGCAATAACTGTATGAACTTAATCTAATCTTACTTGATTTAGCACCATTTCCTAGACTATTTCAACATAAAAATGGAATAAAATCAAGGGAAATTACTGTATGAACTTAATCTAAGTCTTATTTGATTCACCAGAATTTGTAGCCTATTTCCAATATAGAACTGCCATAAACTAAATGGCAATAACTGTATGAACTTAATCTTAGTCTTACTTGATTTAGCACCATTTCCTAGACTATTTCCAACAGAAAAATGGCATAAAATCAAGGGAAATTACTGTATGAACTTAATCTATGTCTTATTTGATTCACCAGAATTTGTAGCCTATTTCCAATATAGAACTGCCATAAACTAAACGGCAATAACTGTATGAACTTAATCTAAGTCTTACTTGATTTAGCACCATTTCCTAGACTATTTCAACATAAAAATGGAATAAAATCAAGGGAAATTACTGTATGAACTTAATCTAAGTCTTATTTGATTCACCAGAATTTGTAGCCTATTTCCAATATAGAACTGCCATAAACTAAATGGCAATAACTGTATGAACTTAATCTTAGTCTTACTTGATTTAGCACCATTTCCTAGACTATTTCCAACAGAAAAATGGCATAAAATCAAGGGAAATTACTGTATGAACTTAATCTAAGTCTTATTTGATTCACCAGAATTTGTAGCCTATTTCCAATATAGAACTGCCATAAACTAAACGGCAATAACTGTATGAACTTAATCTTAGTCTTACTTGATTTAGCACCATTTCCTAGACTATTTCCAACAGAAAAATGGCATAAAATCAAGGGAAATTACTGTATGAACTTAATCTAAGTCTTATTTGATTCACCAGAATTTGTAGCCTATTTCCAATATAGAACTGCCATAAACTAAACGGCAATAACTGTATGAACTTAATCTTAGTCTTACTTGATTTAGCACCATTTCCTAGACTATTTCCAACAGAAAAATGGCATAAAATCAAGGGAAATTACTGTATGAACTTAATCTAAGTCTTATTTGATTCACCAGAATTTGTAGCCTATTTCCAATATAGAACTGCCATAAACTAAAGGGCAATAACTGTATGAACTTAATCTAATCTTACTTGATTTAGCACCATTTCCTAGACTATTTCAACATAAAAATGGAATAAAATCAAGGGAAATTACTGTATGAACTTAATCTAAGTCTTATTTGATTCACCAGAATTTGTAGCCTATTTCCAATATAGAACTGCCATAAACTAAAGGGCAATAACTGTATGAACTTAATCTAATCTTACTTGATTTAGCACCATTTCCTAGACTATTTCAACATAAAAATGGAATAAAATCAAGGGAAATTACTGTATGAACTTAATCTAAGTCTTATTTGATTCACCAGAATTTGTAGCCTATTTCCAATATAGAACTGCCATAAACTAAATGGCAATAACTGTATGAACTTAATCTTAGTCTTACTTGATTTAGCACCATTTCCTAGACTATTTCCAACAGAAAAATGGCATAAAATCAAGGGAAATTACTGTATGAACTTAATCTAAGTCTTATTTGATTCACCAGAATTTGTAGCCTATTTCCAATATAGAACTGCCATAAACTAAACGGCAATAACTGTATGAACTTAATCTTAGTCTTACTTGATTTAGCACCATTTCCTAGACTATTTCAACATAAAAATGGAATAAAATCAAGGGAAATTACTGTATGAACTTAATCTAAGTCTTATTTGATTCACCAGAATTTGTAGCCTATTTCCAATATAGAACTGCCATAAACTAAAGGGCAATAACTGTATGAACTTAATCTAAGTCTTACTTGATTTAGCACCATTTCCTAGACTATTTCAACATAAAAATGGAATAAAATCAAGGGAAATTACTGTATGAACTTAATCTAAGTCTTATTTGATTCACCAGAATTTGTAGCCTATTTCCAATATAGAACTGCCATAAACTAAATGGCAATAACTGTATGAACTTAATCTTAGTCTTACTTGATTTAGCACCATTTCCTAGACTATTTCCAACAGAAAAATGGCATAAAATCAAGGGAAATTACTGTATGAACTTAATCTAAGTCTTATTTGATTCACCAGAATTTGTAGCCTATTTCCAATATAGAACTGCCATAAACTAAAGGGCAATAACTGTATGAACTTAATCTTAGTCTTACTTGATTTAGCACCATTTCCTAGACTATTTCAACATAAAAATGGAATAAAATCAAGGGAAATTACTGTATGAACTTAATCTAAGTCTTATTTGATTCACCAGAATTTGTAGCCTATTTCCAATATAGAACTGCCATAAACTAAATGGCAATAACTGTATGAACTTAATCTTAGTCTTACTTGATTTAGCACCATTTTCTAGACTATTTCCAACATAAAAATGGCATAAAATCAAGGGAAATTACTGTATGAACTTAATCTAAGTCTTATTTGATTCACCAGAATTTGTAGCCTATTTCCAATATAGAACTGCCATAAACTAAATGGCAATAACTGTATGAACTTAATCTTAGTCTTACTTGATTTAGCACCATTTCCTAGACTATTTCCAACAGAAAAATGGCATAAAATCAAGGGAAATTACTGTATGAACTTAATCTAAGTCTTATTTGATTCACCAGAATTTGTAGCCTATTTCCAATATAGAACTGCCATAAACTAAACGGCAATAACTGTATGAACTTAATCTTAGTCTTACTTGATTTAGCACCATTTCCTAGACTATTTCAACATAAAAATGGAATAAAATCAAGGGAAATTACTGTATGAACTTAATCTAAGTCTTATTTGATTCACCAGAATTTGTAGCCTATTTCCAATATAGAACTGCCATAAACTAAATGGCAATAACTGTATGAACTTAATCTTAGTCTTACTTGATTTAGCACCATTTCCTAGACTATTTCCAACAGAAAAATGGCATAAAATCAAGGGAAATTACTGTATGAACTTAATCTAAGTCTAATTTGATTCACCAGAATTTGTAGCCTATTTCCAATATAGAACTGCCATAAACTAAACGGCAATAACTGTATGAACTTAATCTTAGTCTTACTTGATTTAGCACCATTTCCTAGACTATTTCAACATAAAAATGGAATAAAATCAAGGGAAATTACTGTATGAACTTAATCTAAGTCTTATTTGATTCACCAGAATTTGTAGCCTATTTCCAATATAGAACTGCCATAAACTAAATGGCAATAACTGTATGAAATTAATCTTAGTCTTACTTGATTTAGCACCATTTCCTAGACTATTTCCAACAGAAAAATGGCATAAAATCAAGGGAAATTACTGTATGAACTTAATCTAAGTCTTATTTGATTCACCAGAATTTGTAGCCTATTTCCAATATAGAACTGCCATAAACTAAACGGCAATAACTGTATGAACTTAATCTTAGTCTTACTTGATTTAGCACCATTTCCTAGACTATTTCAACATAAAAATGGAATAAAATCAAGGGAAATTACTGTATGAACTTAATCTAAGTCTTATTTGATTCACCAGAATTTGTAGCCTATTTCCAATATAGAACTGCCATAAACTAAATGGCAATAACTGTATGAACTTAATCTTAGTCTTACTTGATTTAGCACCATTTCCTAGACTATTTCCAACAGAAAAATGGCATAAAATCAAGGGAAATTACTGTATGAACTTAATCTAAGTCTTATTTGATTCACCAGAATTTGTAGCCTATTTCCAATATAGAACTGCCATAAACTAAACGGCAATAACTGTATGAACTTAATCTTAGTCTTACTTGATTTAGCACCATTTCCTAGACTATTTCAACATAAAAATGGCATAAAATCAAGGGAAATTACTGTATGAACTTAATCTTAGTCTTATTTGATTCACCAGAATTTGTAGCCTATTTCCAATATAGAACTGCCATAAACTAAATGGCAATAACTGTATGAACTTAATCTTAGTCTTACTTGATTTAGCACCATTTCCTAGACTATTTCAACATAAAAATGGAATAAAATCAAGGGAAATTACTGTATGAACTTAATCTAGTTCTTATTTGATTCACCAGAATTTGTAGCCTATTTCCAATATAGAACTGCCATAAACTAAAGGGCAATAACTGTATGAACTTAATCCTAGTCTTGCTTGATTTAGCACCATTTTCTAGACTATTTCCAACATAAAAATGGAATAAAATCAAGGGAAATTACTGTATGAACTTAATCTAAGTCTTATTTGATTCACCAGAATTTGTAGCCTATTTCCAATATAGAACTGCCATAAACTAAATGGCAATAACTGTATGAACTTAATCTTAGTCTTACTTGATTTAGCACCATTTTCTAGACTATTTCCAACAGAAAAATGGCATAAAATCAAGGGAAATTACTGTATGAACTTAATCTAAGTCTTATTTGATTCACCAGAATTTGTAGCCTATTTCCAATATAGAACTGCCATAAACTAAATGGCAATAACTGTATGAACTTAATCTTAGTCTTACTTGATTTAGCACCATTTCCTAGACTATTTCCAACAGAAAAATGGCATAAAATCAAGGGAAATTACTGTATGAACTTAATCTAAGTCTTATTTGATTCACCAGAATTTGTAGCCTATTTCCAATATAGAACTGCCATAAACTAAAGGGCAATAACTGTATGAACTTAATCTTAGTCTTACTTGATTTAGCACCATTTCCTAGACTATTTCCAACATAAAAATGGCATAAAATCAAGGGAAATTACTGTATGAACTTAATCTAAGTCTTATTTGATTCACCAGAATTTGTAGCCTATTTCCAATATAGAACTGCCATAAACTAAATGGCAATAACTGTATGAACTTAATCTTAGTCTTACTTGATTTAGCACCATTTCCTAGACTATTTCCAACAGAAAAATGGCATAAAATCAAGGGAAATTACTGTATGAACTTAATCTAAGTCTTATTTGATTCACCAGAATTTGTAGCCTATTTCCAATATAGAACTGCCATAAACTAAATGGCAATAACTGTATGAACTTAATCTTAGTCTTACTTGATTTAGCACCATTTCCTAGACTATTTCCAACAGAAAAATGGCATAAAATCAAGGGAAATTACTGTATGAACTTAATCTAAGTCTTATTTGATTCACCAGAATTTGTAGCCTATTTCCAATATAGAACTGCCATAAACTAAAGGGCAATAACTGTATGAACTTAATCTTAGTCTTACTTGATTTAGCACCATTTCCTAGACTATTTCCAACAGAAAAATGGCATAAAATCAAGGGAAATTACTGTATGAACTTAATCTAAGTCTTATTTGATTCACCAGAATTTGTAGCCTATTTCCAATATAGAACTGCCATAAACTAAATGGCAATAACTGTATGAACTTAATCTTAGTCTTACTTGATTTAGCACCATTTCCTAGACTATTTCCAACAGAAAAATGGCATAAAATCAAGGGAAATTACTGTATGAACTTAATCTAAGTCTTATTTGATTCACCAGAATTTGTAGCCTATTTCCAATATAGAACTGCCATAAACTAAATGGCAATAACTGTATGAACTTAATCTTAGTCTTACTTGATTTAGCACCATTTCCTAGACTATTTCCAACAGAAAAATGGCATAAAATCAAGGGAAATTACTGTATGAACTTAATCTAAGTCTTATTTGATTCACCAGAATTTGTAGCCTATTTCCAATATAGAACTGCCATAAACTAAAGGGCAATAACTGTATGAACTTAATCTTAGTCTTACTTGATTTAGCACCATTTTCTAGACTATTTCCAACAGAAAAATGGCATAAAATCAAGGGAAATTACTGTATGAACTTAATCTAAGTCTTATTTGATTCACCAGAATTTGTAGCCTATTTCCAATATAGAACTGCCATAAACTAAATGGCAATAACTGTATGAACTTAATCTTAGTCTTACTTGATTTAGCACCATTTCCTAGACTATTTCCAACAGAAAAATGGCATAAAATCAAGGGAAATTACTGTATGAACTTAATCTAAGTCTTATTTGATTCACCAGAATTTGTAGCCTATTTCCAATATAGAACTGCCATAAACTAAATGGCAATAACTGTATGAACTTAATCTTAGTCTTACTTGATTTAGCACCATTTCCTAGACTATTTCCAACAGAAAAATGGCATAAAATCAAGGGAAATTACTGTATGAACTTAATCTAAGTCTTATTTGATTCACCAGAATTTGTAGCCTATTTCCAATATAGAACTGCCATAAACTAAAGGGCAATAACTGTATGAACTTAATCTTAGTCTTACTTGATTTAGCACCATTTCCTAGACTATTTCCAACAGAAAAATGGCATAAAATCAAGGGAAATTACTGTATGAACTTAATCTTAGTCTTATTTGATTCACCAGAATTTGTAGCCTATTTCCAATATAGAACTGCCATAAACTAAACGGCAATAACTGTATGAACTTAATCTTAGTCTTACTTGATTTAGCACCATTTCCTAGACTATTTCCAACAGAAAAATGGCATAAAATCAAGGGAAATTACTGTATGAACTTAATCTTAGTCTTATTTGATTCACCAGAATTTGTAGCCTATTTCCAATATAGAACTGCCATAAACTAAAGGGCAATAACTGTATGAACTTAATCTTAGTCTTACTTGATTTAGCACCATTTTCTAGACTATTTCCAACAGAAAAATGGCATAAAATCAAGGGAAATTACTGTATGAACTTAATCTAAGTCTTATTTGATTCACCAGAATTTGTAGCCTATTTCCAATATAGAACTGCCATAAACTAAATGGCAATAACTGTATGAACTTAATCTTAGTCTTACTTGATTTAGCACCATTTCCTAGACTATTTCCAACAGAAAAATGGCATAAAATCAAGGGAAATTACTGTATGAACTTAATCTAAGTCTTATTTGATTCACCAGAATTTGTAGCCTATTTCCAATATAGAACTGCCATAAACTAAACGGCAATAACTGTATGAACTTAATCTTAGTCTTACTTGATTTAGCACCATTTCCTAGACTATTTCCAACATAAAAATGGCATAAAATCAAGGGAAATTACTGTATGAACTTAATCTAAGTCTTATTTGATTCACCAGAATTTGTAGCCTATTTCCAATATAGAACTGCCATAAACTAAATGGCAATAACTGTATGAACTTAATCTTAGTCTTACTTGATTTAGCACCATTTCCTAGACTATTTCCAACAGAAAAATGGCATAAAATCAAGGGAAATTACTGTATGAACTTAATCTAAGTCTTATTTGATTCACCAGAATTTGTAGCCTATTTCCAATATAGAACTGCCATAAACTAAATGGCAATAACTGTATGAACTTAATCTTAGTCTTACTTGATTTAGCACCATTTCCTAGACTATTTCCAACAGAAAAATGGCATAAAATCAAGGGAAATTACTGTATGAACTTAATCTAAGTCTTATTTGATTCACCAGAATTTGTAGCCTATTTCCAATATAGAACTGCCATAAACTAAAGCGCAATAACTGTATGAACTTAATCTTAGTCTTACTTGATTTAGCACCATTTCCTAGACTATTTCCAACAGAAAAATGGCATAAAATCAAGGGAAATTACTGTATGAACTTAATCTAAGTCTTATTTGATTCACCAGAATTTGTAGCCTATTTCCAATATAGAACTGCCATAAACTAAATGGCAATAACTGTATGAACTTAATCTTAGTCTTACTTGATTTAGCACCATTTCCTAGACTATTTCCAACAGAAAAATGGCATAAAATCAAGGGAAATTACTGTATGAACTTAATCTAAGTCTTATTTGATTCACCAGAATTTGTAGCCTATTTCCAATATAGAACTGCCATAAACTAAATGGCAATAACTGTATGAACTTAATCTTAGTCTTACTTGATTTAGCACCATTTCCTAGACTATTTCCAACAGAAAAATGGCATAAAATCAAGGGAAATTACTGTATGAACTTAATCTAAGTCTTATTTGATTCACCAGAATTTGTAGCCTATTTCCAATATAGAACTGCCATAAACTAAAGGGCAATAACTGTATGAACTTAATCTTAGTCTTACTTGATTTAGCACCATTTTCTAGACTATTTCCAACAGAAAAATGGCATAAAATCAAGGGAAATTACTGTATGAACTTAATCTAAGTCTTATTTGATTCACCAGAATTTGTAGCCTATTTCCAATATAGAACTGCCATAAACTAAATGGCAATAACTGTATGAACTTAATCTTAGTCTTACTTGATTTAGCACCATTTCCTAGACTATTTCCAACAGAAAAATGGCATAAAATCAAGGGAAATTACTGTATGAACTTAATCTAAGTCTTATTTGATTCACCAGAATTTGTAGCCTATTTCCAATATAGAACTGCCATAAACTAAAGGGCAATAACTGTATGAACTTAATCTTAGTCTTACTTGATTTAGCACCATTTCCTAGACTATTTCCAACAGAAAAATGGCATAAAATCAAGGGAAATTACTGTATGAACTTAATCTAAGTCTTATTTGATTCACCAGAATTTGTAGCCTATTTCCAATATAGAACTGCCATAAACTAAAGGGCAATAACTGTATGAACTTAATCTTAGTCTTACTTGATTTAGCACCATTTCCTAGACTATTTCCAACAGAAAAATGGCATAAAATCAAGGGAAATTACTGTATGAACTTAATCTTAGTCTTATTTGATTCACCAGAATTTGTAGCCTATTTCCAATATAGAACTGCCATAAACTAAACGGCAATAACTGTATGAACTTAATCTTAGTCTTACTTGATTTAGCACCATTTCCTAGACTATTTCCAACAGAAAAATGGCATAAAATCAAGGGAAATTACTGTATGAACTTAATCTTAGTCTTATTTGATTCACCAGAATTTGTAGCCTATTTCCAATATAGAACTGCCATAAACTAAAGGGCAATAACTGTATGAACTTAATCTTAGTCTTACTTGATTTAGCACCATTTTCTAGACTATTTCCAACAGAAAAATGGCATAAAATCAAGGGAAATTACTGTATGAACTTAATCTAAGTCTTATTTGATTCACCAGAATTTGTAGCCTATTTCCAATATAGAACTGCCATAAACTAAATGGCAATAACTGTATGAACTTAATCTTAGTCTTACTTGATTTAGCACCATTTCCTAGACTATTTCCAACAGAAAAATGGCATAAAATCAAGGGAAATTACTGTATGAACTTAATCTTAGTCTTATTTGTATTCACCAGAATTTGTAGCCTATTTCCAATATAGAACTGCCATAAACTAAAGGGCAATAACTGTATGAACTTAATCTTAGTCTTACTTGATTTAGCACCATTTCCTAGACTATTTCCAACAGAAAAATGGCATAAAATCAAGGGAAATTACTGTATGAACTTAATCTTAGTCTTATTTGATTCACCAGAATTTGTAGCCTATTTCCAATATAGAACTGCCATAAACTAAAGGGCAATAACTGTATGAACTTAATCTTAGTCTTACTTGATTTAGCACCATTTTCTAGACTATTTCCAACAGAAAAATGGCATAAAATCAAGGGAAATTACTGTATGAACTTAATCTAAGTCTTATTTGATTCACCAGAATTTGTAGCCTATTTCCAATATAGAACTGCCATAAACTAAAGGGCAATAACTGTATGAACTTAATCTTAGTCTTACTTGATTTAGCACCATTTCCTAGACTATTTCCAACAGAAAAATGGCATAAAATCAAGGGAAATTACTGTATGAACTTAATCTAAGTCTTATTAGATTCACCAGAATTTGTAGCCTATTTCCAATATAGAACTGCCATAAACTAAACGGCAATAACTGTATGAACTTAATCTTAGTCTTACTTGATTTAGCACCATTTCCTAGACTATTTCCAACAGAAAAATGGAATAAAATCATGGGAAATTACTGTATGAACTTAATCTAAGTCTTATTTGATTCACCAGAATTTGTAGCCTATTTCCAATATAGAACTGCCATAAACTAAACGGCAATAACTGTATGAACTTAATCTTAGTCTTACTTGATTTAGCACCATTTTCTAGACTATTTCCAACAGAAAAATGGCATAAAATCAAGGGAAATTACTGTATGAACTTAATCTAAGTCTTATTTGATTCACCAGAATTTGTAGCCTATTTCCAATATAGAACTGCCATAAACTAAAGGGCAATAACTGTATTAACTTAATCTTAGTCTTACTTGATTTAGCACCATTTCCTAGACTATTTCCGACAGAAAAATGGCATAAAATCAAGGGAAATTACTGTATGAACTTAATCTAAGTCTTATTTGATTCACCAGAATTTGTAGCCTATTTCCAATATAGAACTGCCATAAACTAAAGGGCAATAACTGTATGAACTTAATCTTAGTCTTACTTGATTTAGCACCATTTCCTAGACTATTTCCAACAGAAAAATGGCATAAAATCAAGGGAAATTACTGTATGAACTTAATCTAAGTCTTATTTGATTCACCAGAATTTGTAGCCTATTTCCAATATAGAACTGCCATAAACTAAAGGGCAATAACTGTATGAACTTAATCTTAGTCTTACTTGATTTAGCACCATTTCCTAGACTATTTCCAACAGAAAAATGGCATAAAATCAAGGGAAATTACTGTATGAACTTAATCTAAGTCTTATTTGATTCACCAGAATTTGTAGCCTATTTCCAATATAGAACTGCCATAAACTAAAGGGCAATAACTGTATGAACTTAATCTTAGTCTTACTTGATTTAGCACCATTTCCTAGACTATTTCCAACAGAAAAATGGCATAAAATCAAGGGAAATTACTGTATGAACTTAATCTAAGTCTTATTTGATTCACCAGAATTTGTAGCCTATTTCCAATATAGAACTGCCATAAACTAAACGGCAATAACTGTATGAACTTAATCTTAGTCTTACTTGATTTAGCACCATTTCCTAGACTATTTCCAACAGAAAAATGGCATAAAATCAAGGGAAATTACTGTATGAACTTAATCTAAGTCTTATTTGATTCACCAGAATTTGTAGCCTATTTCCAATATAGAACTGCCATAAACTAAAGGGCAATAACTGTATGAACTTAATCTTAGTCTTACTTGATTTAGCACCATTTCCTAGACTATTTCCAACAGAAAAATGGCATAAAATCAAGGGAAATTACTGTATGAACTTAATCTAAGTCTTATTTGATTCACCAGAATTTGTAGCCTATTTCCAATATAGAACTGCCATAAACTAAAGGGCAATAACTGTATGAACTTAATCTTAGTCTTACTTGATTTAGCACCATTTCCTAGACTATTTCCAACAGAAAAATGGCATAAAATCAAGGGAAATTACTGTATGAACTTAATCTAAGTCTTATTTGATTCACCAGAATTTGTAGCCTATTTCCAATATAGAACTGCCATAAACTAAAGGGCAATAACTGTATGAACTTAATCTTAGTCTTACTTGATTTAGCACCATTTCCTAGACTATTTCCAACAGAAAAATGGCATAAAATCAAGGGAAATTACTGTATGAACTTAATCTAAGTCTTATTTGATTCACCAGAATTTGTAGCCTATTTCCAATATAGAACTGCCATAAACTAAAGGGCAATAACTGTATGAACTTAATCTTAGTCTTACTTGATTTAGCACCATTTCCTAGACTATTTCCAACAGAAAAATGGCATAAAATCAAGGGAAATTACTGTATGAACTTAATCTAAGTCTTATTTGATTCACCAGAATTTGTAGCCTATTTCCAATATAGAACTGCCATAAACTAAAGGGCAATAACTGTATGAACTTAATCTTAGTCTTACTTGATTTAGCACCATTTCCTAGACTATTTCCAACAGAAAAATGGCATAAAATCAAGGGAAATTACTGTATGAACTTAATCTTAGTCTTATTTGATTCACCAGAATTTGTAGCCTATTTCCAATATAGAACTGCCATAAACTAAAGGGCAATAACTGTATGAACTTAATCTTAGTCTTACTTGATTTAGCACCATTTCCTAGACTATTTCCAACAGAAAAATGGCATAAAATCAAGGGAAATTACTGTATGAACTTAATCTAAGTCTTATTTGATTCACCAGAATTTGTAGCCTATTTCCAATATAGAACTGCCATAAACTAAAGGGCAATAACTGTATGAACTTAATCTTAGTCTTACTTGATTTAGCACCATTTCCTAGACTATTTCCAACAGAAAAATGGCATAAAATCAAGGGAAATTACTGTATGAACTTAATCTAAGTCTTATTTGATTCACCAGAATTTGTAGCCTATTTCCAATATAGAACTGCCATAAACTAAACGGCAATAACTGTATGAACTTAATCTTAGTCTTACTTGATTTAGCACCATTTCCTAGACTATTTCAACATAAAAATGGAATAAAATCAAGGGAAATTACTGTATGAACTTAATCTAAGTCTTATTTGATTCACCAGAATTTGTAGCCTATTTCCAGTATAGAACTGCCATAAACTAAAGGGCAATAACTGTATGAACTTAATCCTAGTCTTGCTTGATTTAGCACCATTTTCTAGACTATTTCCAACATAAAAATGGCATAAAATCAAGGGAAATTACTGTATGAACTTAATCTAAGTCTTATTTGATTCACCAGAATTTGTAGCCTATTTCCAATATAGAACTGCCATAAACTAAACGGCAATAACTGTATGAACTTAATCTTAGTCTTACTTGATTTAGCACCATTTCCTAGACTATTTCAACATAAAAATGGAATAAAATCAAGGGAAATTACTGTATGAACTTAATCTAAGTCTTATTTGATTCACCAGAATTTGTAGCCTATTTCCAATATAGAACTGCCATAAACTAAAGGGCAATAACTGTATGAACTTAATCCTAGTCTTGCTTGATTTAGCACCATTTTCTAGACTATTTCCAACATAAAAATGGAATAAAATCAAGGGAAATTACTGTATGAACTTAATCTAAGTCTTATTTGATTCACCAGAATTTGTAGCCTATTTCCAATATAGAACTGCCATAAACTAAATGGCAATAACTGTATGAACTTAATCTTAGTCTTACTTGATTTAGCACCATTTTCTAGACTATTTCCAACAGAAAAATGGCATAAAATCAAGGGAAATTACTGTATGAACTTAATCTAAGTCTTATTTGATTCACCAGAATTTGTAGCCTATTTCCAATATAGAACTGCCATAAACTAAAGGGCAATAACTGTATGAACTTAATCTTAGTCTTACTTGATTTAGCACCATTTCCTAGACTATTTCCAACAGAAAAATGGCATAAAATCAAGGGAAATTACTGTATGAACTTAATCTAAGTCTTATTTGATTCACCAGAATTTGTAGCCTATTTCCAATATAGAACTGCCATAAACTAAAGGGCAATAACTGTATGAACTTAATCTAATCTTACTTGATTTAGCACCATTTCCTAGACTATTTCAACATAAAAATGGCATAAAATCAAGGGAAATTACTGTATGAACTTAATCTAAGTCTTATTTGATTCACCAGAATTTGTAGCCTATTTCCAATATAGAACTGCCATAAACTAAAGGGCAATAACTGTATGAACTTAATCTAATCTTACTTGATTTAGCACCATTTCCTAGACTATTCCAACATAAAAATGGAATAAAATCAAGGGAAATTACTGTATGAACTTAATCTAAGTCTTATTTGATTCACCAGAATTTGTAGCCTATTTCCAATATAGAACTGCCATAAACTAAATGGCAATAACTGTATGAACTTAATCTTAGTCTTACTTGATTTAGCACCATTTTCTAGACTATTTCCAACAGAAAAATGGCATAAAATCAAGGGAAATTACTGTATAAACTTAATCTAAGTCTTATTTGATTCACCAGAATTTGTAGCCTATTTCCAATATAGAACTGCCATGAACTAAATGGCAATAACTGTATGAACTTAATCTTAGTCTTACTTGATTTAGCACCATTTCCTAGACTATTTCCAACAGAAAAATGGCATAAAATCAAGGGAAATTACTGTATAAACTTAATCTAAGTCTTATTTGATTCACCAGAATTTGTAGCCTATTTCCAATATAGAACTGCCATAAACTAAAGGGCAATAACTGTATGAACTTAATCTAATCTTACTTGATTTAGCACCATTTCCTAGACTATTTCCAACAGAAAAATGGAATAAAATCAAGGGAAATTACTGTATGAACTTAATCTAAGTCTTATTTGATTCACCAGAATTTGTAGCCTATTTCCAATATAGAACTGCCATAAACTAAATGGCAATAACTGTATGAACTTAATCTAATCTTACTTGATTTAGCACCATTTCCTAGACTATTTCAACATAAAAATGGAATAAAATCAAGGGAAATTACTGTATGAACTTAATCTAAGTCTTATTTGATTCACCAGAATTTGTAGCCTATTTCCAATATAGAACTGCCATAAACTAAAGGGCAATAACTGTATGAACTTAATCTTAGTCTTACTTGATTTAGCACCATTTTCTAGACTATTTCCAACAGAAAAATGGCATAAAATCAAGGGAAATTACTGTATAAACTTAATCTAAGTCTTATTTGATTCACCAGAATTTGTAGCCTATTTCCAATATAGAACTGCCATGAACTAAATGGCAATAACTGTATGAACTTAATCTTAGTCTTACTTGATTTAGCACCATTTCCTAGACTATTTCCAACAGAAAAATGGCATAAAATCAAGGGAAATTACTGTATGAACTTAATCTAAGTCTTATTTGATTCACCAGAATTTGTAGCCTATTTCCAATATAGAACTGCCATAAACTAAAGGGCAAATACTGTATGAACTTAATCTTAGTCTTACTTGATTTAGCACCATTTCCTAGACTATTTCCAACAGAAAAATGGCATAAAATCAAGGGAAATTACTGTATAAACTTAATCTAAGTCTTATTTGATTCACCAGAATTTGTAGCCTATTTCCAATATAGAACTGCCATGAACTAAATGGCAATAACTGTATGAACTTAATCTTAGTCTTACTTGATTTAGCACCATTTCCTAGACTATTTCCAACAGAAAAATGGCATAAAATCAAGGGAAATTACTGTATAAACTTAATCTAAGTCTTATTTGATTCACCAGAATTTGTAGCCTATTTCCAATATAGAACTGCCATAAACTAAAGGGCAATAACTGTATGAACTTAATCTAATCTTACTTGATTTAGCACCATTTCCTAGACTATTTCCAACAGAAAAATGGAATAGAATCAAGGGAAATTACTGTATGAACTTAATCTAAGTCTTATTTGATTCACCAGAATTTGTAGCCTATTTCCAATATAGAACTGCCATAAACTAAAGGGCAATAACTGTATGAACTTAATCTAATCTTACTTGATTTAGCACCATTTCCTAGACTATTTCAACAGAAAAATGGCATAAAATCAAGGGAAATTACTGTATGAACTTAATCTAAGTCTTATTTGATTCACCAGAATTTGTAGCCTATTTCCAATATAGAACTGCCATAAACTAAATGGCAATAACTGTATGAACTTAATCTAATCTTACTTGATTTAGCACCATTTCCTAGACTATTTCAACAGAAAAATGGAATAAAATCAAGGGAAATTACTGTATGAACTTAATCTAAGTCTTATTTGATTCACCAGAATTTGTAGCCTATTTCCAATATAGAACTGCCATAAACTAAATGGCAATAACTGTATGAACTTAATCTAATCTTACTTGATTTAGCACCATTTCCTAGACTATTTCCAACAGAAAAATGGAATAAAATCAAGGGAAATTACTGTATGAACTTAATCTAAGTCTTATTTGATTCACCAGAATTTGTAGCCTATTTCCAATATAGAACTGCCATAAACTAAAGGGCAATAACTGTATGAACTTAATCTAATCTTACTTGATTTAGCACCATTTTCTAGACTATTTCCAACAGAAAAATGGCATAAAATCAAGGGAAATTACTGTATGAACTTAATCTAAGTCTTATTTGATTCACCAGAATTTGTAGCCTATTTCCAATATAGAACTGCCATAAACTAAAGGGCAATAACTGTATGAACTTAATCTTAGTCTTACTTGATTTAGCACCATTTTCTAGACTATTTCCAACAGAAAAATGGCATAAAATCAAGGGAAATTACTGTATGAACTTAATCTAAGTCTTATTTGATTCACCAGAATTTGTAGCCTATTTCCAATATAGAACTGCCATAAACTAAAGGGCAATAACTGTATGAACTTAATCTTAGTCTTACTTGATTTAGCACCATTTTCTAGACTATTTCCAACAGAAAAATGGCATAAAATCAAGGGAAATTACTGTATAAACTTAATCTAAGTCTTATTTGATTCACCAGAATTTGTAGCCTATTTCCAATATAGAACTGCCATAAACTAAAGGGCAATAACTGTATGAACTTAATCTTAGTCTTACTTGATTTAGCACCATTTTCTAGACTATTTCCAACAGAAAAATGGCATAAAATCAAGGGAAATTACTGTATAAACTTAATCTAAGTCTTATTTAATTCACCAGAATTTGTAGCCTATTTCCAATATAGAACTGCCATAAACTAAAGGGCAATAACTGTATGAACTTAATCTTAGTCTTACTTGATTTAGCACCATTTCCTAGACTATTTCAACATAAAAATGGCATAAAATCAAGGGAAATTACTGTATGAACTTAATCTAAGTCTTATTTGATTCACCAGAATTTGTAGCCTATTTCCAATATAGAACTGCCATAAACTAAAGGGCAATAACTGTATGAACTTAATCTAATCTTACTTGATTTAGCACCATTTCCTAGACTATTTCCAACAGAAAAATGGCATAAAATCAAGGGAAATTACTGTATGAACTTAATCTAAGTCTTATTTGATTCACCAGAATTTGTAGCCTATTTCCAATATAGAACTGCCATAAACTAAATGGCAATAACTGTATGAACTTAATCTTAGTCTTACTTGATTTAGCACCATTTCCTAGACTATTTCCAACAGAAAAATGGCATAAAATCAAGGGAAATTACTGTATGAACTTAATCTAAGTCTTATTTGATTCACCAGAATTTGTAGCCTATTTCCAATATAGAACTGCCATAAACGAAAGGGCAATAACTGTATGAACTTAATCTAATCTTACTTGATTTAGCACCATTTCCTAGACTATTTCAACATAAAAATGGAATAAAATCAAGGGAAATTACTGTATGAACTTAATCTAAGTCTTATTTGATTCACCAGAATTTGTAGCCTATTTCCAATATAGAACTGCCATAAACTAAATGGCAATAACTGTATGAACTTAATCTAATCTTACTTGATTTAGCACCATTTCCTAGACTATTTCCAACAGAAAAATGGCATAAAATCAAGGGAAATTACTGTATGAACTTAATCTAAGTCTTATTTGATTCACCAGAATTTGTAGCCTATTTCCAATATAGAACTGCCATAAACTAAATGGCAATAACTGTATGAACTTAATCTTAGTCTTACTTGATTTAGCACCATTTCCTAGACTATTTCAACATAAAAATGGCATAAAATCAAGGGAAATTACTGTATGAACTTAATCTAAGTCTTATTTGATTCACCAGAATTTGTAGCCTATTTCCAATATAGAACTGCCATAAACTAAAGGGCAATAACTGTATGAACTTAATCTTAGTCTTACTTGATTTAGCACCATTTTCTAGACCATTTCCAACATAAAAATGGCATAAAATCAAGGGAAATTACTGTATGAACTTAATCTAAGTCTTATTTGATTCACCAGAATTTGTAGCCTATTTCCAATATAGAACTGCCATAAACTAAATGGCAATAACTGTATGAACTTAATCTTAGTCTTACTTGATTTAGCACCATTTCCTAGACTATTTCCAACAGAAAAATGGCATAAAATCAAGGGAAATTACTGTATGAACTTAATCTAAGTCTTATTTGATTCACCAGAATTTGTAGCCTATTTCCAATATAGAACTGCCATAAACTAAAGGGCAATAACTGTATGAACTTAATCTAATCTTACTTGATTTAGCACCATTTCCTAGACTATTTCCAACAGAAAAATGGCATAAAATCAAGGGAAATTACTGTATGAACTTAATCTAAGTCTTATTTGATTCACCAGAATTTGTAGCCTATTTCCAATATAGAACTGCCATAAACTAAACGGCAATAACTGTATGAACTTAATCTTTGTCTTACTTGATTTAGCACCATTTCCTAGACTATTTCAACATAAAAATGGAATAAAATCAAGGGAAATTACTGTATGAACTTAATCTAAGTCTTATTTGATTCACCAGAATTTGTAGCCTATTTCCAATATAGAACTGCCATAAACTAAACGGCAATAACTGTATGAACTTAATCTAAGTCTTACTTGATTTAGCACCATTTCCTAGACTATTTCAACATAAAAATGGAATAAAATCAAGGGAAATTACTGTATGAACTTAATCTAAGTCTTATTTGATTCACCAGAATTTGTAGCCTATTTCCAATATAGAACTGCCATAAACTAAATGGCAATAACTGTATGAACTTAATCTTAGTCTTACTTGATTTAGCACCATTTCCTAGACTATTTCCAACAGAAAAATGGCATAAAATCAAGGGAAATTACTGTATGAACTTAATCTAAGTCTTATTTGATTCACCAGAATTTGTAGCCTATTTCCAATATAGAACTGCCATAAACTAAACGGCAATAACTGTATGAACTTAATCTAAGTCTTACTTGATTTAGCACCATTTCCTAGACTATTTCAACATAAAAATGGAATAAAATCAAGGGAAATTACTGTATGAACTTAATCTAAGTCTTATTTGATTCACCAGAATTTGTAGCCTATTTCCAATATAGAACTGCCATAAACTAAACGGCAATAACTGTATGAACCTTATCTTAGTCTTACTTGATTTAGCACCATTTCCTAGACTATTTCAACATAAAAATGGAATAAAATCAAGGGAAATTACTGTATGAACTTAATCTAAGTCTTATTTGATTCACCAGAATTTGTAGCCTATTTCCAATATAGAACTGCCATAAACTAAAGGGCAATAACTGTATGAACTTAATCTAATCTTACTTGATTTAGCACCATTTCCTAGACTATTTCCAACAGAAAAATGGCATAAAATCAAGGGAAATTACTGTATGAACTTAATCTATGTCTTATTTGATTCACCAGAATTTGTAGCCTATTTCCAATATAGAACTGCCATAAACTAAACGGCAATAACTGTATGAACTTAATCTAAGTCTTACTTGATTTAGCACCATTTCCTAGACTATTTCAACATAAAAATGGAATAAAATCAAGGGAAATTACTGTATGAACTTAATCTAAGTCTTATTTGATTCACCAGAATTTGTAGCCTATTTCCAATATAGAACTGCCATAAACTAAAGGGCAATAACTGTATGAACTTAATCTAATCTTACTTGATTTAGCACCATTTCCTAGACTATTTCCAACAGAAAAATGGAATAAAATCAAGGGAAATTACTGTATGAACTTAATCTAAGTCTTATTTGATTCACCAGAATTTGTAGCCTATTTCCAATATAGAACTGCCATAAACTAAACGGCAATAACTGTATGAACTTAATCTAAGTCTTACTTGATTTAGCACCATTTCCTAGACTATTTCAACATAAAAATGGAATAAAATCAAGGGAAATTACTGTATGAACTTAATCTAAGTCTTATTTGATTCACCAGAATTTGTAGCCTATTTCCAATATAGAACTGCCATAAACTAAACGGCAATAACTGTATGAACTTAATCTTAGTCTTACTTGATTTAGCACCATTTCCTAGACTATTTCAACATAAAAATGGAATAAAATCAAGGGAAATTACTGTATGAACTTAATCTAAGTCTTATTTGATTCACCAGAATTTGTAGCCTATTTCCAATATAGAACTGCCATAAACTAAACGGCAATAACTGTATGAACTTAATCTTAGTCTTACTTGATTTAGCACCATTTCCTAGACTATTTCAACATAAAAATGGAATAAAATCAAGGGAAATTACTGTATGAACTTAATCTAAGTCTTATTTGATTCACCAGAATTTGTAGCCTATTTCCAATATAGAACTGCCATAAACTAAATGGCAATAACTGTATGAACTTAATCTTAGTCTTACTTGATTTAGCACCATTTCCTAGACTATTTCCAACAGAAAAATGGCATAAAATCAAGGGAAATTACTGTATGAACTTAATCTATGTCTTATTTGATTCACCAGAATTTGTAGCCTATTTCCAATATAGAACTGCCATAAACTAAATGGCAATAACTGTATGAACTTAATCTTAGTCTTACTTGATTTAGCACCATTTCCTAGACTATTTCCAACAGAAAAATGGCATAAAATCAAGGGAAATTACTGTATGAACTTAATCTATGTCTTATTTGATTCACCAGAATTTGTAGCCTATTTCCAATATAGAACTGCCATAAACTAAAGGGCAATAACTGTATGAACTTAATCTTAGTCTTACTTGATTTAGCACCATTTCCTAGACTATTTCCAACAGAAAAATGGCATAAAATCAAGGGAAATTACTGTATGAACTTAATCTAAGTCTTATTTGATTCACCAGAATTTGTAGCCTATTTCCAATATAGAACTGCCATAAACTAAATGGCAATAACTGTATGAACTTAATCTTAGTCTTACTTGATTTAGCACAATTTTCCTAGACTATTTCCAACAGAAAAATGGCATAAAATCAAGGGAAATTACTGTATGAACTTAATCTATGTCTTATTTGATTCACCAGAATTTGTAGCCTATTTCCAATATAGAACTGCCATAAACTAAATGGCAATAACTGTATGAACTTAATCTTAGTCTTACTTGATTTAGCACCATTTCCTAGACTATTTCCAACAGAAAAATGGCATAAAATCAAGGGAAATTACTGTATGAACTTAATCTAAGTCTTATTTGATTCACCAGAATTTGTAGCCTATTTCCAATATAGAACTGCCATAAACTAAATGGCAATAACTGTATGAACTTAATCTTAGTCTTACTTGATTTAGCACCATTTCCTAGACTATTTCCAACAGAAAAATGGCATAAAATCAAGGGAAATTACTGTATGAACTTAATCTATGTCTTATTTGATTCACCAGAATTTGTAGCCTATTTCCAATATAGAACTGCCATAAACTAAATGGCAATAACTGTATGAACTTAATCTTAGTCTTACTTGATTTAGCACCATTTCCTAGACTATTTCCAACAGAAAAATGGAATAGAATCAAGGGAAATTACTGTATGAACTTAATCTAAGTCTTATTTGATTCACCAGAATTTGTAGCCTATTTCCAATATAGAACTGCCATAAACTAAAGGGCAATAACTGTATGAACTTAATCTAATCTTACTTGATTTAGCACCATTTCCTAGACTATTTCAACATAAAAATGGAATAAAATCAAGGGAAATTACTGTATGAACTTAATCTAAGTCTTATTTGATTCACCAGAATTTGTAGCCTATTTCCAATATAGAACTGCCATAAACTAAAGGGCAATAACTGTATGAACTTAATCTAATCTTACTTGATTTAGCACCATTTCCTAGACTATTTCAACAGAAAAATGGAATAAAATCAAGGGAAATTACTGTATGAACTTAATCTAAGTCTTATTTGATTCACCAGAATTTGTAGCCTATTTCCAATATAGAACTGCCATAAACTAAATGGCAATAACTGTATGAACTTAATCTAATCTTACTTGATTTAGCACCATTTCCTAGACTATTTCCAACAGAAAAATGGAATAAAATCAAGGGAAATTACTGTATGAACTTAATCTAAGTCTTATTTGATTCACCAGAATTTGTAGCCTATTTCCAATATAGAACTGCCATAAACTAAAGGGCAATAACTGTATGAACTTAATCTAATCTTACTTGATTTAGCACCATTTTCTAGACTATTTCCAACAGAAAAATGGCATAAATTCAAGGGAAATTACTGTATGAACTTAATCTAAGTCTTATTTGATTCACCAGAATTTGTAGCCTATTTCCAATATAGAACTGCCATAAACTAAAGGGCAATAACTGTATGAACTTAATCTTAGTCTTACTTGATTTAGCACCATTTTCTAGACTATTTCCAACAGAAAAATGGCATAAAATCAAGGGAAATTTCTGTATGAACTTAATCTAAGTCTTATTTGATTCACCAGAATTTGTAGCCTATTTCCAATATAGAACTGCCATAAACTAAAGGGCAATAACTGTATGAACTTAATCTTAGTCTTACTTGATTTAGCACCATTTTCTAGACTATTTCCAACAGAAAAATGGCATAAAATCAAGGGAAATTACTGTATAAACTTAATCTAAGTCTTATTTGATTCACCAGAATTTGTAGCCTATTTCCAATATAGAACTGCCATAAACTAAAGGGCAATAACTGTATGAACTTAATCTTAGTCTTACTTGATTTAGCACCATTTTCTAGACTATTTCCAACAGAAAAATGGCATAAAATCAAGGGAAATTACTGTATAAACTTAATCTAAGTCTTATTTAATTCACCAGAATTTGTAGCCTATTTCCAATATAGAACTGCCATAAACTAAAGGGCAATAACTGTATGAACTTAATCTTAGTCTTACTTGATTTAGCACCATTTCCTAGACTATTTCAACATAAAAATGGCATAAAATCAAGGGAAATTACTGTATGAACTTAATCTAAGTCTTATTTGATTCACCAGAATTTGTAGCCTATTTCCAATATAGAACTGCCATAAACTAAAGGGCAATAACTGTATGAACTTAATCTAATCTTACTTGATTTAGCACCATTTTCTAGACTATTTCAACATAAAAATGGAATAAAATCAAGGGAAATTACTGTATGAACTTAATCTAAGTCTTATTTGATTCACCAGAATTTGTAGCCTATTTCCAATATAGAACTGCCATAAACTAAAGGGCAATAACTGTATGAACTTAATCTTAGTCTTACTTGATTTAGCACCATTTCCTAGACTATTTCCAACAGAAAAATGGCATAAAATCAAGGGAAATTACTGTATGAACTTAATCTAAGTCTTATTTGATTCACCAGAATTTGTAGCCTATTTCCAATATAGAACTGCCATAAACTAAAGGGCAATAACTGTATGAACTTAATCTAATCTTACTTGATTTAGCACCATTTCCTAGACTATTTCAACATAAAAATGGAATAAAATCAAGGGAAATTACTGTATGAACTTAATCTAAGTCTTATTTGATTCACCAGAATTTGTAGCCTATTTCCAATATAGAACTGCCATAAACTAAAGGGCAATAACTGTATGAACTTAATCTAATCTTACTTGATTTAGCACCATTTCCTAGACTATTTCCAACAGAAAAATGGCATAAAATCAAGGGAAATTACTGTATGAACTTAATCTAAGTCTTATTTGATTCACCAGAATTTGTAGCCTATTTCCAATATAGAACTGCCATAAACTAAATGGCAATAACTGTATGAACTTAATCTTAGTCTTACTTGATTTAGCACCATTTCCTAGACTATTTCAACATAAAAATGGCATAAAATCAAGGGAAATTACTGTATGAACTTAATCTAAGTCTTATTTGATTCACCAGAATTTGTAGCCTATTTCCAATATAGAACTGCCATAAACTAAAGGGCAATAACTGTATGAACTTAATCTTAGTCTTACTTGATTTAGCACCATTTTCTAGACCATTTCCAACATAAAAATGGCATAAAATCAAGGGAAATTACTGTATGAACTTAATCTAAGTCTTATTTGATTCACCAGAATTTGTAGCCTATTTCCAATATAGAACTGCCATAAACTAAATGGCAATAACTGTATGAACTTAATCTTAGTCTTACTTGATTTAGCACCATTTTCTAGACTATTTCCAACAGAAAAATGGCATAAAATCAAGGGAAATTACTGTATGAACTTAATCTAAGTCTTATTTGATTCACCAGAATTTGTAGCCTATTTCCAATATAGAACTGCCATAAACTAAAGGGCAATAACTGTATGAACTTAATCTAATCTTACTTGATTTAGCACCATTTCCTAGACTATTTCCAACAGAAAAATGGCATAAAATCAAGGGAAATTACTGTATGAACTTAATCTAAGTCTTATTTGATTCACCAGAATTTGTAGCCTATTTCCAATATAGAACTGCCATAAACTAAACGGCAATAACTGTATGAACTTAATCTTTGTCTTACTTGATTTAGCACCATTTCCTAGACTATTTCAACATAAAAATGGAATAAAATCAAGGGAAATTACTGTATGAACTTAATCTAAGTCTTATTTGATTCACCAGAATTTGTAGCCTATTTCCAATATAGAACTGCCATAAACTAAACGGCAATAACTGTATGAACTTAATCTAAGTCTTACTTGATTTAGCACCATTTCCTAGACTATTTCAACATAAAAATGGAATAAAATCAAGGGAAATTACTGTATGAACTTAATCTAAGTCTTATTTGATTCACCAGAATTTGTAGCCTATTTCCAATATAGAACTGCCATAAACTAAATGGCAATAACTGTATGAACTTAATCTTAGTCTTACTTGATTTAGCACCATTTCCTAGACTATTTCCAACAGAAAAATGGCATAAAATCAAGGGAAATTACTGTATGAACTTAATCTAAGTCTTATTTGATTCACCAGAATTTGTAGCCTATTTCCAATATAGAACTGCCATAAACTAAACGGCAATAACTGTATGAACTTAATCTAAGTCTTACTTGATTTAGCACCATTTCCTAGACTATTTCAACATAAAAATGGAATAAAATCAAGGGAAATTACTGTATGAACTTAATCTAAGTCTTATTTGATTCACCAGAATTTGTAGCCTATTTCCAATATAGAACTGCCATAAACTAAACGGCAATAACTGTATGAACTTAATCTTAGTCTTACTTGATTTAGCACCATTTCCTAGACTATTTCAACATAAAAATGGAATAAAATCAAGGGAAATTACTGTATGAACTTAATCTAAGTCTTATTTGATTCACCAGAATTTGTAGCCTATTTCCAATATAGAACTGCCATAAACTAAAGGGCAATAACTGTATGAACTTAATCTAATCTTACTTGATTTAGCACCATTTCCTAGACTATTTCCAACAGAAAAATGGCATAAAATCAAGGGAAATTACTGTATGAACTTAATCTATGTCTTATTTGATTCACCAGAATTTGTAGCCTATTTCCAATATAGAACTGCCATAAACTAAAGGGCAATAACTGTATGAACTTAATCTTAGTCTTACTTGATTTAGCACCATTTTCTAGACCATTTCCAACATAAAAATGGCATAAAATCAAGGGAAATTACTGTATGAACTTAATCTAAGTCTTATTTGATTCACCAGAATTTGTAGCCTATTTCCAATATAGAACTGCCATAAACTAAATGGCAATAACTGTATGAACTTAATCTTAGTCTTACTTGATTTAGCACCATTTTCTAGACTATTTCCAACAGAAAAATGGCATAAAATCAAGGGAAATTACTGTATGAACTTAATCTAAGTCTTATTTGATTCACCAGAATTTGTAGCCTATTTCCAATATAGAACTGCCATAAACTAAAGGGCAATAACTGTATGAACTTAATCTAATCTTACTTGATTTAGCACCATTTCCTAGACTATTTCCAACAGAAAAATGGCATAAAATCAAGGGAAATTACTGTATGAACTTAATCTAAGTCTTATTTGATTCACCAGAATTTGTAGCCTATTTCCAATATAGAACTGCCATAAACTAAACGGCAATAACTGTATGAACTTAATCTTTGTCTTACTTGATTTAGCACCATTTCCTAGACTATTTCAACATAAAAATGGAATAAAATCAAGGGAAATTACTGTATGAACTTAATCTAAGTCTTATTTGATTCACCAGAATTTGTAGCCTATTTCCAATATAGAACTGCCATAAACTAAACGGCAATAACTGTATGAACTTAATCTAAGTCTTACTTGATTTAGCACCATTTCCTAGACTATTTCAACATAAAAATGGAATAAAATCAAGGGAAATTACTGTATGAACTTAATCTAAGTCTTATTTGATTCACCAGAATTTGTAGCCTATTTCCAATATAGAACTGCCATAAACTAAATGGCAATAACTGTATGAACTTAATCTTAGTCTTACTTGATTTAGCACCATTTCCTAGACTATTTCCAACAGAAAAATGGCATAAAATCAAGGGAAATTACTGTATGAACTTAATCTAAGTCTTATTTGATTCACCAGAATTTGTAGCCTATTTCCAATATAGAACTGCCATAAACTAAACGGCAATAACTGTATGAACTTAATCTAAGTCTTACTTGATTTAGCACCATTTCCTAGACTATTTCAACATAAAAATGGAATAAAATCAAGGGAAATTACTGTATGAACTTAATCTAAGTCTTATTTGATTCACCAGAATTTGTAGCCTATTTCCAATATAGAACTGCCATAAACTAAACGGCAATAACTGTATGAACTTAATCTTAGTCTTACTTGATTTAGCACCATTTCCTAGACTATTTCAACATAAAAATGGAATAAAATCAAGGGAAATTACTGTATGAACTTAATCTAAGTCTTATTTGATTCACCAGAATTTGTAGCCTATTTCCAATATAGAACTGCCATAAACTAAAGGGCAATAACTGTATGAACTTAATCTAATCTTACTTGATTTAGCACCATTTCCTAGACTATTTCCAACAGAAAAATGGCATAAAATCAAGGGAAATTACTGTATGAACTTAATCTATGTCTTATTTGATTCACCAGAATTTGTAGCCTATTTCCAATATAGAACTGCCATAAACTAAACGGCAATAACTGTATGAACTTAATCTAAGTCTTACTTGATTTAGCACCATTTCCTAGACTATTTCAACATAAAAATGGAATAAAATCAAGGGAAATTACTGTATGAACTTAATCTAAGTCTTATTTGATTCACCAGAATTTGTAGCCTATTTCCAATATAGAACTGCCATAAACTAAACGGCAATAACTGTATGAACTTAATCTTAGTCTTACTTGATTTAGCACCATTTCCTAGACTATTTCAACATAAAAATGGAATAAAATCAAGGGAAATTACTGTATGAACTTAATCTAAGTCTTATTTGATTCACCAGAATTTGTAGCCTATTTCCAATATAGAACTGCCATAAACTAAACGGCAATAACTGTATGAACTTAATCTTAGTCTTACTTGATTTAGCACCATTTCCTAGACTATTTCAACATAAAAATGGAATAAAATCAAGGGAAATTACTGTATGAACTTAATCTAAGTCTTATTTGATTCACCAGAATTTGTAGCCTATTTCCAATATAGAACTGCCATAAACTAAATGGCAATAACTGTATGAACTTAATCTTAGTCTTACTTGATTTAGCACCATTTCCTAGACTATTTCCAACAGAAAAATGGCATAAAATCAAGGGAAATTACTGTATGAACTTAATCTATGTCTTATTTGATTCACCAGAATTTGTAGCCTATTTCCAATATAGAACTGCCATAAACTAAATGGCAATAACTGTATGAACTTAATCTTAGTCTTACTTGATTTAGCACCATTTCCTAGACTATTTCCAACAGAAAAATGGCATAAAATCAAGGGAAATTACTGTATGAACTTAATCTAAGTCTTATTTGATTCACCAGAATTTGTAGCCTATTTCCAATATAGAACTGCCATAAACTAAATGGCAATAACTGTATGAACTTAATCTTAGTCTTACTTGATTTAGCACCATTTCCTAGACTATTTCCAACAGAAAAATGGCATAAAATCAAGGGAAATTACTGTATGAACTTAATCTATGTCTTATTTGATTCACCAGAATTTGTAGCCTATTTCCAATATAGAACTGCCATAAACTAAATGGCAATAACTGTATGAACTTAATCTTAGTCTTACTTGATTTAGCACCATTTCCTAGACTATTTCCAACAGAAAAATGGCATAAAATCAAGGGAAATTACTGTATGAACTTAATCTAAGTCTTATTTGATTCACCAGAATTTGTAGCCTATTTCCAATATAGAACTGCCATAAACTAAATGGCAATAACTGTATGAACTTAATCTTAGTCTTACTTGATTTAGCACAATTTTCCTAGACTATTTCCAACAGAAAAATGGCATAAAATCAAGGGAAATTACTGTATGAACTTAATCTATGTCTTATTTGATTCACCAGAATTTGTAGCCTATTTCCAATATAGAACTGCCATAAACTAAATGGCAATAACTGTATGAACTTAATCTTAGTCTTACTTGATTTAGCACCATTTCCTAGACTATTTCCAACAGAAAAATGGCATAAAATCAAGGGAAATTACTGTATGAACTTAATCTAAGTCTTATTTGATTCACCAGAATTTGTAGCCTATTTCCAATATAGAACTGCCATAAACTAAATGGCAATAACTGTATGAACTTAATCTTAGTCTTACTTGATTTAGCACCATTTCCTAGACTATTTCCAACAGAAAAATGGCATAAAATCAAGGGAAATTACTGTATGAACTTAATCTATGTCTTATTTGATTCACCAGAATTTGTAGCCTATTTCCAATATAGAACTGCCATAAACTAAATGGCAATAACTGTATGAACTTAATCTTAGTCTTACTTGATTTAGCACCATTTCCTAGACTATTTCCAACAGAAAAATGGCATAAAATCAAGGGAAATTACTGTATGAACTTAATCTATGTCTTATTTGATTCACCAGAATTTGTAGCCTATTTCCAATATAGAACTGCCATAAACTAAATGGCAATAACTGTATGAACTTAATCTTAGTCTTACTTGATTTAGCACCATTTCCTAGACTATTTCCAACAGAAAAATGGCATAAAATCAAGGGAAATTACTGTATGAACTTAATCTAAGTCTTATTTGATTCACCAGAATTTGTAGCCTATTTCCAATATAGAACTGCCATAAACTAAATGGCAATAACTGTATGAACTTAATCTTAGTCTTACTTGATTTAGCACCATTTCCTAGACTATTTCCAACAGAAAAATGGCATAAAATCAAGGGAAATTACTGTATGAACTTAATCTATGTCTTATTTGATTCACCAGAATTTGTAGCCTATTTCCAATATAGAACTGCCATAAACTAAATGGCAATAACTGTATGAACTTAATCTTAGTCTTACTTGATTTAGCACCATTTCCTAGACTATTTCCAACAGAAAAATGGCATAAAATCAAGGGAAATTACTGTATGAACTTAATCTAAGTCTTATTTGATTCACCAGAATTTGTAGCCTATTTCCAATATAGAACTGCCATAAACTAAATGGCAATAACTGTATGAACTTAATCTTAGTCTTACTTGATTTAGCACCATTTCCTAGACTATTTCCAACAGAAAAATGGCATAAAATCAAGGGAAATTACTGTATGAACTTAATCTATGTCTTATTTGATTCACCAGAATTTGTAGCCTATTTCCAATATAGAACTGCCATAAACTAAATGGCAATAACTGTATGAACTTAATCTTAGTCTTACTTGATTTAGCACCATTTCCTAGACTATTTCCAACAGAAAAATGGCATAAAATCAAGGGAAATTACTGTATGAACTTAATCTAAGTCTTATTTGATTCACCAGAATTTGTAGCCTATTTCCAATATAGAACTGCCATAAACTAAATGGCAATAACTGTATGAACTTAATCTTAGTCTTACTTGATTTAGCACCATTTCCTAGACTATTTCCAACAGAAAAATGGCATAAAATCAAGGGAAATTACTGTATGAACTTAATCTATGTCTTATTTGATTCACCAGAATTTGTAGCCTATTTCCAATATAGAACTGCCATAAACTAAATGGCAATAACTGTATGAACTTAATCTTAGTCTTACTTGATTTAGCACCATTTCCTAGACTATTTCCAACAGAAAAATGGCATAAAATCAAGGGAAATTACTGTATGAACTTAATCTAAGTCTTATTTGATTCACCAGAATTTGTAGCCTATTTCCAATATAGAACTGCCATAAACTAAATGGCAATAACTGTATGAACTTAATCTTAGTCTTACTTGATTTAGCACCATTTCCTAGACTATTTCCAACAGAAAAATGGCATAAAATCAAGGGAAATTACTGTATGAACTTAATCTATGTCTTATTTGATTCACCAGAATTTGTAGCCTATTTCCAATATAGAACTGCCATAAACTAAATGGCAATAACTGTATGAACTTAATCTTAGTCTTACTTGATTTAGCACCATTTCCTAGACTATTTCAACATAAAAATGGAATAAAATCAAGGGAAATTACTGTATGAACTTAATCTAAGTCTTATTTGATTCACCAGAATTTGTAGCCTATTTCCAATATAGAACTGCCATAAACTAAAGGGCAATAACTGTATGAACTTAATCTTAGTCTTACTTGATTTAGCACCATTTCCTAGACTATTTCCAACAGAAAAATGGCATAAAATCAAGGGAAATTACTGTATGAACTTAATCTATGTCTTATTTGATTCACCAGAATTTGTAGCCTATTTCCAATATAGAACTGCCATAAACTAAATGGCAATAACTGTATGAACTTAATCTTAGTCTTACTTGATTTAGCACCATTTCCTAGACTATTTCAACATAAAAATGGAATAAAATCAAGGGAAATTACTGTATGAACTTAATCTAAGTCTTATTTGATTCACCAGAATTTGTAGCCTATTTCCAATATAGAACTGCCATAAACTAAATGGCAATAACTGTATGAACTTAATCTTAGTCTTACTTGATTTAGCACCATTTCCTAGACTATTTCCAACAGAAAAATGGCATAAAATCAAGGGAAATTACTGTATGAACTTAATCTATGTCTTATTTGATTCACCAGAATTTGTAGCCTATTTCCAATATAGAACTGCCATAAACTAAATGGCAATAACTGTATGAACTTAATCTTAGTCTTACTTGATTTAGCACCATTTCCTAGACTATTTCCAACAGAAAAATGGCATAAAATCAAGGGAAATTACTGTATGAACTTAATCTAAGTCTTATTTGATTCACCAGAATTTGTAGCCTATTTCCAATATAGAACTGCCATAAACTAAATGGCAATAACTGTATGAACTTAATCTTAGTCTTACTTGATTTAGCACCATTTCCTAGACTATTTCCAACAGAAAAATGGCATAAAATCAAGGGAAATTACTGTATGAACTTAATCTAAGTCTTATTTGATTCACCAGAATTTGTAGCCTATTTCCAATATAGAACTGCCATAAACTAAATGGCAATAACTGTATGAACTTAATCTTAGTCTTACTTGATTTAGCACCATTTCCTAGACTATTTCCAACAGAAAAATGGCATAAAATCAAGGGAAATTACTGTATGAACTTAATCTAAGTCTTATTTGATTCACCAGAATTTGTAGCCTATTTCCAATATAGAACTGCCATAAACTAAATGGCAATAACTGTATGAACTTAATCTTAGTCTTACTTGATTTAGCACCATTTCCTAGACTATTTCCAACAGAAAAATGGCATAAAATCAAGGGAAATTACTGTATGAACTTAATCTAAGTCTTATTTGATTCACCAGAATTTGTAGCCTATTTCCAATATAGAACTGCCATAAACTAAATGGCAATAACTGTATGAACTTAATCTTAGTCTTACTTGATTTAGCACCATTTCCTAGACTATTTCCAACAGAAAAATGGCATAAAATCAAGGGAAATTACTGTATGAACTTAATCTAAGTCTTATTTGATTCACCAGAATTTGTAGCCTATTTCCAATATAGAACTGCCATAAACTAAATGGCAATAACTGTATGAACTTAATCTTAGTCTTACATGATTTAGCACCATTTTCTTGACTATTTCCAACAGAAAAATTGCATAAAATCAAGGGAAATTACTGTATGAACTTAATCTAAGTCTTATTTGATTCACCAGAATTTGTAGCCTATTTCCAATATAGAACTGCCATAAACTAAATGGCAATAACTGTATGAACTTAATCTTAGTCTTACTTGATTTAGCACCATTTCCTAGACTATTTCCAACAGAAAAATGGCATAAAATCAAGGGAAATTACTGTATGAACTTAATCTAAGTCTTATTTGATTCACCAGAATTTGTAGCCTATTTCCAATATAGAACTGCCATAAACTAAATGGCAATAACTGTATGAACTTAATCTTAGTCTTACTTGATATAGCACCATTTCCTAGACTATTTCCAACAGAAAAATGGCATAAAATCAAGGGAAATTACTGTATGAACTTAATCTAAGTCTTATTTGATTCACCAGAATTTGTAGCCTATTTCCAATATAGAACTGCCATAAACTAAATGGCAATAACTGTATGAACTTAATCTTAGTCTTACTTGATTTAGCACCATTTCCTAGACTATTTCCAACAGAAAAATGGCATAAAATCAAGGGAAATTACTGTATGAACTTAATCTATGTCTTATTTGATTCACCAGAATTTGTAGCCTATTTCCAATATAGAACTGCCATAAACTAAATGGCAATAACTGTATGAACTTAATCTTAGTCTTACTTGATTTAGCACCATTTCCTAGACTATTTCCAACAGAAAAATGGCATAAAATCAAGGGAAATTACTGTATGAACTTAATCTAAGTCTTATTTGATTCACCAGAATTTGTAGCCTATTTCCAATATAGAACTGCCATAAACTAAATGGCAATAACTGTATGAACTTAATCTTAGTCTTACTTGATTTAGCACCATTTCCTAGACTATTTCCAACAGAAAAATGGCATAAAATCAAGGGAAATTACTGTATGAACTTAATCTAAGTCTTATTTGATTCACCAGAATTTGTAGCCTATTTCCAATATAGAACTGCCATAAACTAAATGGCAATAACTGTATGAACTTAATCTTAGTCTTACTTGATTTAGCACCATTTCCTAGACTATTTCAACATAAAAATGGAATAAAATCAAGGGAAATTACTGTATGAACTTAATCTAAGTCTTATTTGATTCACCAGAATTTGTAGCCTATTTCCAATATAGAACTGCCATAAACTAAACGGCAATAACTGTATGAACTTAATCTAAGTCTTACTTGATTTAGCACCATTTCCTAGACTATTTCAACATAAAAATGGAATAAAATCAAGGGAAATTACTGTATGAACTTAATCTAAGTCTTATTTGATTCACCAGAATTTGTAGCCTATTTCCAATATAGAACTGCCATAAACTAAAGGGCAATAACTGTATGAACTTAATCTTAGTCTTACTTGATTTAGCACCATTTCCTAGACTATTTCAACATAAAAATGGAATAAAATCAAGGGAAATTACTGTATGAACTTAATCTAAGTCTTATTTGATTCACCAGAATTTGTAGCCTATTTCCAATATAGAACTGCCATAAACTAAATGGCAATAACTGTATGAACTTAATCTTAGTCTTACTTGATTTAGCACCATTTCCTAGACTATTTCCAACAGAAAAATGGCATAAAATCAAGGGAAATTACTGTATGAACTTAATCTAAGTCTTATTTGATTCACCAGAATTTGTAGCCTATTTCCAATATAGAACTGCCATAAACTAAAGGGCAATAACTGTATGAACTTAATCTTAGTCTTACTTGATTTAGCACCATTTCCTAGACTATTTCAACATAAAAATGGAATAAAATCAAGGGAAATTACTGTATGAACTTAATCTAAGTCTTATTTGATTCACCAGAATTTGTAGCCTATTTCCAATATAGAACTGCCATAAACTAAATGGCAATAACTGTATGAACTTAATCTTAGTCTTACTTGATTTAGCACCATTTCCTAGACTATTTCCAACAGAAAAATGGCATAAAATCAAGGGAAATTACTGTATGAACTTAATCTAAGTCTTATTTGATTCACCAGAATTTGTAGCCTATTTCCAATATAGAACTGCCATAAACTAAAGGGCAATAACTGTATGAACTTAATCTTAGTCTTACTTGATTTAGCACCATTTCCTAGACTATTTCAACATAAAAATGGAATAAAATCAAGGGAAATTACTGTATGAACTTAATCTAAGTCTTATTTGATTCACCAGAATTTGTAGCCTATTTCCAATATAGAACTGCCATAAACTAAATGGCAATAACTGTATGAACTTAATCTTAGTCTTACTTGATTTAGCACCATTTCCTAGACTATTTCCAACAGAAAAATGGCATAAAATCAAGGGAAATTACTGTATGAACTTAATCTAAGTCTTATTTGATTCACCAGAATTTGTAGCCTATTTCCAATATAGAACTGCCATAAACTAAAGGGCAATAACTGTATGAACTTAATCTTAGTCTTACTTGATTTAGCACCATTTCCTAGACTATTTCAACATAAAAATGGAATAAAATCAAGGGAAATTACTGTATGAACTTAATCTAAGTCTTATTTGATTCACCAGAATTTGTAGCCTATTTCCAATATAGAACTGCCATAAACTAAATGGCAATAACTGTATGAACTTAATCTTAGTCTTACTTGATTTAGCACCATTTCCTAGACTATTTCCAACAGAAAAATGGCATAAAATCAAGGGAAATTACTGTATGAACTTAATCTAAGTCTTATTTGATTCACCAGAATTTGTAGCCTATTTCCAATATAGAACTGCCATAAACTAAAGGGCAATAACTGTATGAACTTAATCTTAGTCTTACTTGATTTAGCACCATTTCCTAGACTATTTCAACATAAAAATGGAATAAAATCAAGGGAAATTACTGTATGAACTTAATCTAAGTCTTATTTGATTCACCAGAATTTGTAGCCTATTTCCAATATAGAACTGCCATAAACTAAATGGCAATAACTGTATGAACTTAATCTTAGTCTTACTTGATTTAGCACCATTTCCTAGACTATTTCCAACAGAAAAATGGCATAAAATCAAGGGAAATTACTGTATGAACTTAATCTAAGTCTTATTTGATTCACCAGAATTTGTAGCCTATTTCCAATATAGAACTGCCATAAACTAAACGGCAATAACTGTATGAACTTAATCTAAGTCTTACTTGATTTAGCACCATTTCCTAGACTATTTCAACATAAAAATGGAATAAAATCAAGGGAAATTACTGTATGAACTTAATCTAAGTCTTATTTGATTCACCAGAATTTGTAGCCTATTTCCAATATAGAACTGCCATAAACTAAATGGCAATAACTGTATGAACTTAATCTTAGTCTTACTTGATTTAGCACCATTTTCTAGACTATTTCCAACAGAAAAATGGCATAAAATCAAGGGAAATTACTGTATGAACTTAATCTAAGTCTTATTTGATTCACCAGAATTTGTAGCCTATTTCCAATATAGAACTGCCATAAACTAAATGGCAATAACTGTATGAACTTAATCTTAGTCTTACTTGATTTAGCACCATTTCCTAGACTATTTCCAACAGAAAAATGGCATAAAATCAAGGGAAATTACTGTATGAACTTAATCTAAGTCTTATTTGATTCACCAGAATTTGTAGCCTATTTCCAATATAGAACTGCCATAAACTAAACGGCAATAACTGTATGAACTTAATCTTAGTCTTACTTGATTTAGCACCATTTCCTAGACTATTTCCAACATAAAAATGGCATAAAATCAAGGGAAATTACTGTATGAACTTAATCTAAGTCTTATTTGATTCACCAGAATTTGTAGCCTATTTCCAATATAGAACTGCCATAAACTAAACGGCAATAACTGTATGAACTTAATCTTAGTCTTACTTGATTTAGCACCATTTCCTAGACTATTTCAACATAAAAATGGAATAAAATCAAGGGAAATTACTGTATGAACTTAATCTAAGTCTTATTTGATTCACCAGAATTTGTAGCCTATTTCCAATATAGAACTGCCATAAACTAAATGGCAATAACTGTATGAACTTAATCTTAGTCTTACTTGATTTAGCACCATTTTCTAGACTATTTCCAACAGAAAAATGGCATAAAATCAAGGGAAATTACTGTATGAACTTAATCTAAGTCTTATTTGATTCACCAGTATTTGTAGCCTATTTCCAATATAGAACTGCCATAAACTAAACGGCAATAACTGTATGAACTTAATCTTAGTTTTACTTGATTTAGCACCATTTCCTAGACTATTTCCAACAGAAAAATGGCATAAAATCAAGGGAAATTACTGTATGAACTTAATCTAAGTCTTATTTGATTCACCAGAATTTGTAGCCTATTTCCAATATAGAACTGCCATAAACTAAACGGCAATAACTGTATGAACTTAATCTTAGTCTTACTTGATTTAGCACCATTTCCTAGACTATTTCAACATAAAAATGGAATAAAATCAAGGGAAATTACTGTATGAACTTAATCTAAGTCTTATTTGATTCACCAGAATTTGTAGCCTATTTCCAATATAGAACTGCCATAAACTAAACGGCAATAACTGTATGAACTTAATCTTAGTCTTACTTGATTTAGCACCATTTCCTAGACTATTTCAACATAAAAATGGAATAAAATCAAGGGAAATTACTGTATGAACTTAATCTAAGTCTTATTTGATTCACCAGAATTTGTAGCCTATTTCCAATATAGAACTGCCATAAACTAAACGGCAATAACTGTATGAACTTAATCTTAGTCTTACTTGATTTAGCACCATTTCCTAGACTATTTCAACATAAAAATGGAATAAAATCAAGGGAAATTACTGTATGAACTTAATCTAAGTCTTATTTGATTCACCAGAATTTGTAGCCTATTTCCAATATAGAACTGCCATAAACTAAATGGCAATAACTGTATGAACTTAATCTTAGTCTTACTTGATTTAGCACCATTTTCTAGACTATTTCCAACAGAAAAATGGCATAAAATCAAGGGAAATTACTGTATGAACTTAATCTAAGTCTTATTTGATTCACCAGTATTTGTAGCCTATTTTCAATATAGAACTGCCATAAACTAAACGGCAATAACTGTATGAACTTAATCTTAGTTTTACTTGATTTAGCACCATTTCCTAGACTATTTCCAACAGAAAAATGGCATAAAATCAAGGGAAATTACTGTATGAACTTAATCTAAGTCTTATTTGATTCACCAGAATTTGTAGCCTATTTCCAATATAGAACTGCCATAAACTAAACGGCAATAACTGTATGAACTTAATCTTAGTCTTACTTGATTTAGCACCATTTCCTAGACTATTTCAACATAAAAATGGAATAAAATCAAGGGAAATTACTGTATGAACTTAATCTAAGTCTTATTTGATTCACCAGAATTTGTAGCCTATTTCCAATATAGAACTGCCATAAACTAAACGGCAATAACTGTATGAACTTAATCTTAGTCTTACTTGAT